>NW_026000142.1:3792116-3846931 GCF_001458135.2 Marmota marmota marmota
AAAAAAAAAAAAAAAAAAAAAAAAAAAAAAAACATTCACATCTCATGACCTCAGAGAGGCCTTCCTCATCTACTGGCATCTTCTCCTGCCAATTATTTTTTAATCATATTTCCTCATCTCATGAACTAAAATAATTTTGTGTACCTCTTTATTTTTATATTCTTACACTACAATGCAGCTTCTAGGAAACAGGAATTTCATCAGTCTAATTCAAGGACTGGTAAATTTTTTTCAGTTAAGGGTCCAGTCATCAAATAGTTCAACTGTGTAGATCATAAGATCTCTATCTCAAGTACCCAACTGTACCAATGCAGTACAAATCAGCCTTAGATGATATGCAAACAAATGAGCATGTCTGTATTCCCGTAAAACTCTATTTACAAAAACAGCAGTGGGACAGATTCGGCCAATGGGCTGTAGTTTTCTAACTTCTATTCCACATCACAACACCCAGAATATAGTGCATATCTCACATAGTTCCAAAACATTAATTCATATTTGTAGAATAAATAAATGAGAGTATATGGACTTCTATTAGAACCATCCAACCAACTCACTAGTCAACCCAGGACACTAGAAACCTCACTTAGGAACATGGTTTAGGTTCTAACTCCCATTAGATTTTCATGTTTCTTCATAGGATTTCTTGTCTCATCTTCCTCACACCAAACCCTCCACAATCCATCCTGGATGTGAAATATAATTGACACACAACTCTAGGCAAGTCTTAAATTAAATCGTATAGATTTGAAGACATTAGGCTATACCCAGAACACTTTCAACTCAGTAACAGATGGACAATTGAAACTAAGTTAAACAAAAGCAAAACCATAAAAGTTGTACAATCTTGTTAAAATGCAGATTCTGTTTGGTAAAGACTGAAATTTGGCCTGAGATACTATATGCCTAAAGGTAATACAAATACTGTTGATCCCAGGGCAAACAAAGCTTTAGATAACTGAATCTAGGTGATAACTAATTTGGTCAGCACTTTCTTCTTGTCCATCTCTCAGTTTTGCTTTCTTGTGTTGATGTGTTTAGTCTAACTACAAACAAGCTTCCTCCAAGTTCAGAGGCACTATCCACTGACAGCCCCATTCCCATCACTCCAGTACTAGGACCATCCCATGAAAGATAAGAGACCATTTCTCTTGAGACCTATAGTGCAAGAGTCCCAGGATCATGTGTTTTTTCTGATCCAATCCCCACCGCCAGATGAATGCTGTTCTGTGATTGGCCAATTGTAGATCACTGTCTGTCTTTGTTAGAGGTAGTGATGCTAATAGCCTTATCAAAATTATACGCAACCGAATGGTTCCCAGAAGGAAAGAAAGGTTCCTTTCAGACAAAAATAAGATTATCTCTAATAGGGGTCAACAATGTAGATATTCCCATCTTCTACAAGAGATGCCAGCAAACTTCCCCAGTGTGGGCCGAATCTGCCAACTAGCTGTTTTGTAGGTAAAGGCTTATTGTAACTCAACTATGCCCATTTGGTGACTGTTTTCTAGCAGAAATAAATAATTGCAACAGGGACCAAATAGTCCCTCAAATCTAAAATACTTACTCTCTTTACAGGAAAAGGTTGCCAACTCCTGATCTTCAAGACAACATTGGAACTATTTATACTGACATTTAAAACTATTTATAATCTCTAAAAACATTCCATCTGCCCTTCTCTAAATCCTAATCTAAATTCCCTGCAAGCCAAAGTGGATCTTGCTCTAGTCAAACATTCTCTATTTCTACCACACTAGAACCCACCTTCATACTGGGCTCCCCTTCTAAATATTCTCTCAATCTGTTCTTCCTACCTACATCTTACTCATGCTTTAAATCCCATATGTGTCTCATCTCCATGACAGCCTCCCCAAATTTTCTTGTGATTATCTTCCTAATAATCATTCACCTTGACTTCTTGCTAGATAAAATGAAGAGCATCCAGTCGATTCTGAATTTTAGATAAACAATGAATAATTTTTAGTGTGAGTATGTCCCGTACAATACTTAGGACATACTTATAAAAAATATTTGTTTCATATCTGAAATTTAAATTTAACTTGATGGTCTGTATTTTTTCCCTAAATCTAACAACCCTAACACTAACCCATCTCTTGATTATTACTCAGACATTTGTTCAGGTATTAACCAGACAACTGATATACTTTTGACTCATACGCATGCAGTTCAGATTAAACAAATCAACATAATCCAATGGCCTAGCTAAAGTAACTCATTAAGAGGTAGACACAATACCCAGTTCAGGCCAATGAGATCATATAGCTGTTTGCTGATGATTTCTAGGAAAGAAGCTTTCTTGCTCTTCTGAGATAGCTTTCAGAAATGATCTTTCACAAAAAAGAAGTTCTTGCATTTAAAGGTAACCTTTTTATAATAGAAAGTCAGTCTTTTAATGAAGCTAATCACAGCAGGAGAGAAGAAAAAGAAACATTGTCCTTATTAATATCCCTCATCCACTAAATCAAAGTAAACTTAAAGCTCGTTCTATCCTAAACTCTAAACTGGTATGCAGCCCATAGAGATTACTCCCTATTCTGAATCCTTCCAGCAATATTTATAGTACCACTCATCTAATAATACTTATTGTGTTTGACACAGAGATGTAAATATTTTTGTTATTTTTCTCATCTTATGATATCCATGGTGATGTACAAATGGTCATTCATCAATAGCAGTTGTAGAATGAATAACTATTTGAAATTATTGTGTCTTCTGTGGCTATCTTCTAAATAGATTTGCCTTTCTAAAGATTGTGACGACAAACGTGAAAAATTCCTCAAAATATTTCATAGGAACCCTATGCCACTGCCTTCATATTTCTATGGTACTTCTGCTAGTGTATAATTTTTGGCATCTCTCTGTCTCTTCTTTATTCCTTCCCATGGAAGGAGTTAGATTTATCTGAAATAACAGGGAGGAAAGTCTAATATTCATTGTTTCATTTTGCTTGAACTGGACAAATTAATATGTGAAAAGTTCTATGCATATATGACTTTATCATTTTCATACTTATTATTCAGATTTAAGGATGGGAGACAGCAAGTGACACCCTTTGCAGCTGTAGTACTCTAGAAAAAGTACTACAGAAAGCCCAAAGTCTAAATACATGTACATGGACCAGGAGACTAGATTTAAATCTGAAACCCAAGCCACATTCAGTGCTACAGATAAGAACACTGATATTTTGATCTTTATGTCTCTGACTGCAGTGCTAATTATATTTCTCAATTAAATATAAATCCAGAGGAAGAATATTATGAATACTTATCACTCTTAACACCTGTTTCCCTGTGTATATATGTAGCTTAAAATGACTACATATTGTTTCATTCGTTATGCACTCTTCTCTCCAACCTCTACCTTGTAAAATAAATGCAAATCAGAGAAAACCAGGGTAAAAGGAATAATTTTTGGTGACTAAAATTTCAAAGAGCTTGTAAAAACTACAATGTTAACTTCAACCACAAAAGCTTCTGGAGTCAATGTTTTTATTAAAATAAGTAATTTTATCTAATTCTTTTTAACAGTCAGGGTAGGTTTTACTTGTATCCAATAATGTTAAGGCAATCATTGATACATCAGTCTCTTTTATGAGCTATTGAATAGGAGTCTTATTTCCCATACATTCATATAAAATTACAAGTACAAGAAAGTCTTGGCAAATTAGACATTCGTTAAATGTAATTCTAATATTTATAGGTATTGATATAAGGAATTATTTCTATGTAAATGGAGAATGCCTTAGTTCTTCAATCAAACATGTAGAATTAACATGTATTTGGGGACAAAGAAATTGGAATGCAAAAATGTACACAGTATTGTCTAATTTTTTGAGTTCTTTGTATACTCTGGATATTAGGGCTCTATCTGAAGTGTGAGGAGTAAAGATTTGTTCCCAGGATGTAGGCTCTCTATTTACCTCTCTTATTGTTTCTTTTGCTGAGAAAACACTTTTTAGTTTGAGTAAGTCCCATTTGTTGATTCTAGTTATTAACTTTTGTGCTATGGGTGTCCTATTGAGGAATTTGGAGCCCGACCCCACAGTATGTAGATCGTAGCCAACTTTTTCTTCTATCAGACGGCGTGTCTCTGATTTGATATCAAGCTCCTTGATCCATTTTGAATTAACTTTTGTGCATGGCGAGAGAAAGCCAAGGACCTGAACAGACACTTCTCAGAGGAGGACATATAATCAATCAACAAGTACATGAAAAAATGCTCACCATCTCTAGCAGTCAGAGAAATGCAAATCAAAACCACCCTAAGATACCATCTCACTCCAGTTAGATTGGCAGCCATTATGAAGTCAAACAACAACAAGTGCTGGCGAGGATGTGGGGAAAAGGGTACAGTTGTACATTGCTGGTGGGACTGCAAATTGGTGCAGCCAATTTGGAAAGCAGTATGGAGATTTCTTGGAAAGCTGGGAATGGAGCCACCATTTGACCCAGCTATTCCCCTTCTCGGTCTATTCCCTAAAGACCTAAAAAGAGCATGCTACAGGGACACTGCTACATCGATGTTCATAGCAGCACAATTCACAATAGCAAGACTGTGGAACCAACCTAGATGCCCTTCAATAGACGAATGGATAAAAAAAATGTGGCATTTATACACAATGGAGTATTACTCTGCATTAAAAAATGACAAAATCATAGAATTTACAGGGAAATGGATGGCATTAGAGCAGATTATGCTAAGTGAAGCTAGCCAATCCCTAAAAAACAAATGCCAAATGTCTTCTTTGATATAAGGAGAGTAACTAAGAACAGAGTAGGGTCGAAGAGCATGAGAAGAAGATTAACATTAAACAGGGATGAGAGGTGGGAGGGAAAGGGAGAGAGAAGGGAAATTGCATGGAAATGGAAGGAGACCCTCAGAGTTATACAAAAGTACATACAAGAGGAAGTGAGGGGAAAGGGAAAAATAATACAAGGGGGACAAATGAATGTCAGTAGAGGGGGCAGAGAGAGAAGAGGGGAGGGGAGGGGAGGGGAGGGGGGATAGTAGAGGATAGGAAAGGCAGCAGAACACAACAGACACTAGTATGGCAATATGTAAATCAATGGATGTGTAACTGATGTGATTCTGCAATCTGTATATGGGGTAAAAATGGGAGCTCATAACCCACTTGAATCAAAGTGTGAAATATGATATATCAAGAACTATGTAATGTTTTTGAACAACCAACAATAAAAAATTTTAAAAAAATGTACACAGTAAAAACTCATGCACCAAAAATAGAGCACTTTCTATTCTAAATATGAACTTACCTTGTTCCAAATAATGAAAAAAAGAAAAATAGCTTAAATTTCTTCACAGAAGATTGTTGACTATCTTCCTTTTTTGAAAGTCTCTTATGGGGGAAAAAAAGACTCTCATAGTTTAATTCAATCTCTTGGGGCTCTTCAGTTTATGCTTAATGCACTTATTTTTTGGCATCATTACAAAGAAACTATTGATAAATATGTATGTCCTTGGCCGACATGTTAAAAACAAATACAGATTGGAATTAACTTTTAAGGCACTAAATAAACCATTACAGAGATGCTTTTTATTTTTTTTTTTACATTAATAGACACTAAACTGCTTTCTGGAGGGATTATTTTTGAATCTACTACATAAACATCCCTCATATAATAATATTGTTAATAGTCTGAGCATTTGTTTAATTTATACACCATGTGTGAATGTCCCTCATGGTACACAGCACCATTCCCTTTACTCCCCCATATTGGAAAAGTGCCTCTTTCTTAAAACTTGCTACATGGCAACTATCAGAGGGATGATGATGTAATGTCCCTCCTGGAGGCATTGAATCTGCAACCTGCAGAACTATGGGTCTCTGCCCTTGGTAACATCACACATTTTATGCAATTAAGGTCTTTGTGTGGAGTTGGAAAATTGTTTCACGTATTTATTATTATATTTTGTTATTTGAATTATATTTTGAAGATTTAAATTTTTATTTGCATAAAATTGTTTGTTCACCCTGATTACAGCGGGTATTACCCTTTCATTGAAAGAGCATCATAACACAACTTTAGTTTATCCCACTGGTCTTTCTATTTTTAGGGGGCAGATTTTCCTTGCCACTTGGATGAAATCACAGTCAGGAGTTATAAGTCTTTCAATCTGTCTTTGATATAAAAATAATTTATTTTACATTTTTGTCATAAAAACCCTTTCATTCTCATAATTAGAATTTTTGCTCCATGTAATAGCCAAAATGGAGCTTGAGGTTTCTCAGCTGAGGCTTACTTCAGACTGGAAGTGGGCAATAGGAAAGGGACAATGGTCCAGTCTTTCACCTTCCCACTCTGTGCCTCTCTGCCTTCCCCAAACTCATGAATAGCAGTTTCAGACCATTCCAGCTAAAAAGAAAAGGCCTACTTAACTGGTTCTTCTCTTGCTTTGATTTGGGAAAGTATTTGGGTGATCTTTTGTCATGATGCAATTCTTGTGCATTCTTTGGAGACTTTGCCTCATTGGTGTTCTCTCATCTGAATTTTCCTTTATACCAACTGTAATATGCAAGGCCTCTTTCCTTGTGGCTAACAAATATAATCTCCACCTCATATCATCCTGTTCCCACTGGAATACCTCTAACGTCTCTCTGCTACAGACACCTTACTCCTGCCAAAAAGTCCTATTGACTCCTTCGGACTGATTCTCTCACCCTTGTGATCCCATCAGGTTCATGGGTTATGTTCATGTATCCTCTATCCTGACAAACTCTGGGAATGAAGGTTGTTTCTAGTGGACACACCTCTACCTCTCACCTTTTGGCCTTCAGACCTAGCCAGCCCTAGTACTTCCCCCACCCCCAACAGCAGCCATCCAACTTCCTACCCACCTCCCTTTTTCAAGACACAGATTAACTGTTCCACTGAGAACAGCACCCTAGACCTCTCCTAGGAGATTGCTATGCGACTCACAGGAAAAGAATTTCTCCAAAAAAAAAAAACCTCTCCCAAACTCTTCAGTTGCAAGCCCTTCATATCTTTAAGAGGGTTTATTTTAATGTTGCAAAATGGAAGCATCTCACTTTAGAATGTGCAAATGTTCACTACCTATAGTTCTGTTCCAGTCTGGTGGGGCTTTAGCCAAACCTACAGACAGCAAATCCTATTTTTAATATCCAGTTATACATATGTGGTATAAGCATAGATAAATCCTGAGAGAGATACAGAAAAATGAAAACAATTAAGCAGCATAGAAATACCTTAATTTTAAGACATGCCTCTTAATATCATTTTAACAACAATATTTTTTAATGTTTCCAGTTGGAATGGAAGCATTTATATGTTTTGACAATTATTCATCATACATTCGTGAATTTGATTCAAGAGATAATGAGAATAGTGATGAATGGAACATGTTCCTCACATTCAGAATTTCCAATACAACTATAAGATAGCAGTATTATAAGACAGTTTGTCTGTGAGTGTGTGTGTGTGTGTGTGTGTGTGTGTGTGTGTGTATGTGTAGAGACTAAGAGTCTAAGGGAAGTGCAACAAAATGCTAAAGATTCCAGATGGATGAACATTACTTCTAGCAGCCGAACCCTTCAAGAAGGGGCTAGAAGGATATATCTTGAGAGATGACAGAATTTAATTTTTCTTAATCTTGAAGAAGGGTATTTCAGTGGGTGGTGGGAGGGGAATGGAGCAAAGGCTTGTACAAGAAAAGTGCTATGGATAAGTAATTGGGCTGGAGCTAGTATGGTTTCAGGCATCAACTGGGAAAAACATGTTGGACCAGAATGGAGACAATTTCATATTGATAACTTTTTAAAAATATACTAAAAGCATTTGTGCATGATACATAGTAAGGAATATTCACCAATATATGCGACTTATTAATCTTCAAATAATAAATATATGTATATATACCTCATTTATACAACTAACACATTAAAAATCTACTAACTTAATAAGTCAGAGTTACCCAAACTCTTACACATAGTTGCAAACTGAATCCCCCTCTCAATATTAAAGTACCAAATTCTTTTGAATGTTTTTCAAAAGAAAATAAAATACACCCAACAGAGCAACGATTATAAAACTGCCTGGTACAAAAGTGACAAAAAGGAGGCTGAAGCTTGGAGTTAAATTTGTTTCCATGTCATTACTGCCTTGAGTCAAGTCCATTATCCATTTGAAAGTTTTCTTCTTATATCTTGTATATTACATCAGGAATAGTCCAAATTATTGACTCAAGCCAAATAGATGTGATTTGATTTTGATGGGATCTAATCTTTTTCTCAAAAGGATGATGATTCTGAATGTTTTATCTTCAGTTTGATTTTTTCTACCTTCTAGCTGTTTCTTGGAATCTTTTTTTTTCATTTTACTACCAACAGGAGACTACATGTACAATTTCTTTGGACTTTGTCTGGTTTAGATTATTTTATAGTTCATTTGATTCATTGAGCTTACAAATTTTCTTTCTCATCAACCATTATGACATATAATACTAACTAACAGGGTAAGTCCAGGCTGAGGAATTTAAATGTTGACCTATAGGAAATGCAAACCAATGAAAAGTTCTAAGTAAATAAACACTGGAGGTGTGCTTCAGAAAGATCAATCTGGCCACACATAGGAGATGGACTAGACTAATGGGAATCAGAGACCATTGGGGGAGACATTGGACTGGTTGAGGAGTATTTAAGACTTAAACCTGGGCAGTAGTGATGGGAGCAGAAGCTGACAGCCACATCATCTCTCCATTGAGTAAATGTCATTTACTCCAATCCTGTGCAATAAGGGGTAGAGAGCGTGCAGTAAGACTGCTGTGATATCACTGGAATAATGTTTCAATTTGACAGTAATTTGGAAAGCTACTACTTTAGTGCTTCTGAGCTCATCAGAAGAGATGAGCCAAATTACCACAAATTAAACAGAGACCTGGTGAGAACAATGAGCAAAGCAGAAAATATAACCTTCACCTGTGTCACGATGGGCATCCTAACACTGCACCTATTAATAAGGCACCCAATTTTTCACCTTATTTTCTCCTGAACTTTGGGGGTGCAGGATTATGATATATCATTATAGAATTTAACAATCTTTCCAACTGAAATCTTACAATAGCTTTTATTTTTTCTCATTATACATTCACATAAACAAAAAATACATATTTATTGTAGAAGACAGAAAATGTAAGATGAAGAAAATGAGAATAATATGTAAATATAAGACCCAGAAAAATCTACTATTAAAATGGCATCTGTTAAAATGAGGGTAAATCACAAGCATGTTTATAATATTATCATATACATGTCAATAGAATGTATTTTCATACATTATACAGACATACAGTATAACTTCCCATTCTTGTGGTTATACATGATGTGGACTTACACTGGTTGTGTGTATATATATATGAACACAGAAAAGTTAGGTCTGATCCATTCTACTGTCTTTCCTATTCCCATCCCCCATCCCTTTTCTTCATTCCTTTTTGTATAATCCAATGAACTTCTATTCTTCCCTGTGTGTGTTAGTATCCACATATCAGAGAGAATAGTTAGCCTTTATTTTTCTAGGATTTGCTTATTTCAATTAGCATGATAGCCTCCAGATCCATCCATTTACCATAAAATGACATAATTTAATTCTTCTTTATGGCTGAATAAGACTCCATTGTGTGTATATACCACAGTTTCTTTATCCATTCATCTGTTGAAGGTTCCATAGCTTAGGTATTGTAAATTGAACTGCTGTAAACATTGATGTGGCCATGTCACTCTAGTATGCTGATTTTAAGTCCCTTGGCTATATACCCAGGAATGAGATAACAGGTCAAATGGTGGTTCCATTCCAAGTTTTCTGCGGAAAAGTTGCTTTTGAGAGTGGTTGCACCAATGTACAGTCTCACAAGCAATGTATAAGCAAACCTTTGTTTCCCACTTCCCTGCCAATATTTGTTGTTGCTTGTATTCTTGATAATTGCCATTCTGACTGGAGTGAGATGGAATCTGAGTGTAGTTTTAATTGCTAGTGATGTTGAACATTTTTTTATATATTTGTTGGCCAATTGTATTTATACTTCTGTGAAGTGTCTATTCAGTTCCTTTGCCCACTTATTGATTGGGTTATTTGTTTTTGTGGTGTTAAGTTTTTTGAGTTTTTTTATATATCTTACAGATTAATGCTCTGAGGTGCAGGTGGCACAGATTTTCCTCAATTCTGTAGGCTCTCTCTTCACATTCTTGACTGTTTGCTATGAAGAAGTTTTTAGTTTGATACCATTCCACTTACTGATTCATGATTTTACTTCTTGCACTTTAGGAGTCTTGTTGAGGAAGTTGGTTCTTAAGCTAACGCTAACATGATGTAAATTTGGGCCTACCTTTTCTTCTAGTAGGTGCTGGGTCTCTGGTCTAATTCTTAGGTCCTTAATCCACTTTGAGCTGAGTTTTGTGCAGGGTGAGATAGGGATTTAGTTTCATTTTGCTGCATATGGATTTCCAGTTTTCCCAGCACGATTTGCTGAAGAGGCCTTGTTTCTATAATGTATGTTTATGGCAGCTTTGTCTATTATGAGATTGAATTTATTTGGGTTTGTCTTTGTATCTTCTACTTTGTTCCATTGGTCTTCATGTCTATTTTGGTGCCAATGCAGTACTGTTTTTGTTATTATAGCTCTGTAGTATAATTTAAGGTCCTATATTTTAATGCCTCTTGCTTTATTTTTCTTGCTAAGGAATGCTTTGGCTATTCTGGCCCTCTTATTTTTCCAAATGAATTTCATGACTGTTTTTCTATTTCTGTGAAGAATATTATTGGAATTTTAATAGGAGTTACATTAAATCTGTAATGTGCTGTTGGAAGTATGGCCATTTTGACAATATTAATTCTGCCTATTCAGGAACATGAGAGATCTTTCTTTACTTCCTTTTTTATTTGTTTTAATTAGTTACACATGAGAGTAGAATGCATTTTGACATATTGTACACAAATGGAGCACAACTTCTGGTTCCTCTGGTTGTACATGGTGCAAAGTCACTCCAGTTGTAATCATACATGAAATAGGGTATTAAAGTCTGTCTCATTCTACTGTCCTTCCCATCCCCACAGCCTCACCACTCCTGTCACTCCCCTCCCTCTACACAAACCAAAGTTCCCTCTTTCTTCCCTACCTCCCTGCGCCACTATAGATCAGCATCTGCTTATCAGAGAAAACAGTTTGGGGTGTTTGGGGATTGGCTTATTTCACTTAGTATAATATTCTCTAATTCCATCATTTAAATGCAAATGCCATAATTTTATTTTTCTTTAAGGCTGAGTAATAGTCCATTATGTATATGTAAGACATTTTCTTTATACATTCATCTGTTGAAGGGACTCTAAGTTGGTTCCATAGTTTAGGTATTGTGAATTGAGCTGCTATAAACATTGATGTGGCTGCCTCACTATAGTATGCTGATTTTAATTCCTTTGTGTATAAACTGAGGAGTGGGATAACTGGGTCAAATGGTGGTTCCATTCCAAGTTTTCTGAGGTACCTCCATATTGCTTTCCATAGCAGTTGCATAAATTTGCTATCCTATCAGCAATATATCAGTGTAAATTTCCCCTCACATCCTCGCCAACACTTATTGCTTGTATTCTTGATAATTGCCATTCTGTCTGGAGTGAGATGAAATCTTAGAGTAGTTTTGATTTGCATTTCTCTATTTGCAAGAGGTCTTTCCATCTTCCAATTTTCTCTTCAATTTCTTTCTTTAGTGTTCTGTAGTTTTCACTGTAGAGGTCTTTGCCACTTTTTTTTTAGATTTATTTTATTTTATTTTTTGAGGCTATTATGAATTGGATAGTTTCCTAATTTCTCTTTCAGTTGATTCATCACTAATATATAGGAATGCAATTTATTTGTGAGTGTTAATTTTATATCCTGATATTTTGCTGAATTCATTTATGTGTTCTAGAAGTTTTCTGGTAGAGTTTTTTGGGTCTTCTAAAAATAGAATCATGTCATTGGCAAATATGGATAGTTTAAATTCTTCTTTTCCTATTAGTATCCCTTTAATTTCTTTCTTTTGTCTAATTGCTCTTGGTAAAGAGAGTTTCAAGGACTATGTTGGGTAGAAGTGGTGAAAGATGACATCCCTGTCCTGTTCTAGTTTTTAGAGAGAATGCTTTCAATTTTTCTCAATTTAGAATGATGTTGACTTGGGATGTAGCATACACAGCTTTTACAATATTGAGGTATGTTCCTACTATCCCTAGTTTTTCTAGTGTTTTGAACATGAACCATGAACGGATGTTGTATTTTGTTAAATGCTTTTTCTGAATCTATTGAGATAATCATGTGATTCTTGTCCTTAAGTCTATTGATGTAAAGAATTGTGTTTATTGATTTCCATATGTTGAACCAACCTTGCAACCCTGGGACAAACCCCACTTGATCATAGTGCACTATCTTTTTAATATATTTTTAATGCAATTAGTCAGTATTTTATTAAGAAGTTTTGTATGTATGTTCATCAGGAATATTAGTCTGAATTTTTAAAAATTTTTTATTCTAATTTGTTGTATATGACAGAAGAATGATTACAATTCATATTACACATATATAGTACAATTTTTCATATCTCTGGTTATTTTCAAAGGATATTCACACTATTTGTGTCTTCATACATGTACTTAGGGTAATGATATCCATCTCATTTCACCATCTTTTTTACCGTCATGCCTCTTCTTTTCCCTCCCACTCCTTTGTGCTTATCTAGAGTTCGTCTAATCCTCCCATGCTTCCCATCCCAACCCCATTATGAATCAGCGTCCTAATATCAGACAAAATGTTAGGCATTTGGTTTTTTGTGATTGGCTAACTTCATTTAGCATTATATATTCCAACTCCATCCATTTACCTACAAATGCCATGATTTTATTCTCTTTTATTGCTGAGTAATATTTCATTGAGAATATACACCACATTTTCTTTATCCATTCATCTATTGAAGGGCATCTAGGTTGGTTCCACAGTATAGCTATTGTGAATTGTGCTGCTATAAACATTGATGTGGATGTGTCCCTGTAGCACGTTTTTTTAAGTCATTTGGGTATAGACTAAAGAGTAGGATAGCCAGGTGGTTCCCTTCTCAGTTTTCCAAGGAATCACCATACTGCTTTCCATATTGGCTGCACCAATTTGCAGTACCACCAGCAATGTATGAGTGTGCATATTCCCCCACATACTCGCCAACACTTATTGTTGTTTGTATTCTTAATAGCTGCCATTCTGACTGGAGTGAGATGAAATCTTAGAATAGTTTTGATTTGCATTTCTTTAATTGCTAGAGATGTTGAACATTTTTTCATATACTTGTTGATTGATTGTACATCATATTCTGAGACGTGTCTGTTCAGTTCCATGGGCCATTTATTGATTGGGCTATTTGGGTTTTGTTGTTGTTGTTGTTGTTTTGGTGCTTAGCTTTTTGAGTTCTTTATATTCCCTAGAGATTAGTGCTCTATCTGATGTGCATATGGTAAAAATTTGCTCCCAAAATGTAGGCTCTATATTCACCTCACCTCATGATTGTTTCTTTTGCTGAGAAGAAGCTTTTTAGATTGGATCCATCACATTTATTGATTCTTGATTTTAATTCTTGCACTATAGGAGTCTTATTAAGGAAGTTGAGGCCTAATCCAACATGATGGAGATTTCCGCCTACTTTTTCTTCTATTAGGCGAAGGGTCTCTGGTTTAATTCCTAGGTCCTGATCCACTTTGAGTTGACTTTTGTGCATGGAGAGAGATAGGGGTTTAATTTCCTTTTGTTGCATATGAATTTCCAGTTTTCCCAACACCATCTGTTGAAGAGGCTCTCTTTTCTCTAATGTATGTTTTTGGTGCCTTTGTCTAACAGAAGATAACTGTAATTATGTAGGTTAGTCTCTGTGTCCTCTATTCTGTACCACTAGTCTGGCAGTCTATTTTGGTGCCAATACCATGGTGTTTTTGTTACTATTGCATGTGGATGTGTCCCTGTAGCACGTTGTTTTTAGGTCCTTTGGGTACAGACCAAGGAGTATTGCTCTGTAGTATAGTTTAAGGTCTGGTATAGTGATGCCACCTGCTCCACTCTTCTTGCTAAGGATTACTTTAGCTCTTCTGGGTCTCTTATTTTTCCAGATGAATTTCATGACTGCTTTTTCTAATTCTATGAGGAATGCCATTGGGATTTTATTGGAATTGCATTAAATATGTATAGTGCTTTTGGTAGTATGGTCATTTTGGCAATATTGATTCAGCCTATCCAAGAACTAGGTAGATCTTTCCATCTTCTAAGGTCTTTTTAATTTCTTTCCTTAGCATTTCGTAGTTTTCATTGTAGGGGTCTTTCACTTCATTCATTAAGTTGATTCCCAAGTATTTTATTTTATTTTATTTTTATTTTTTGAGGCTATTATAAACGGGGTAGTTTTCTTTGTTTCCCTTTCAGAGGATTTGTCACTGATATACAGAAATACCTTTGATTTATGAGTGTTAGTTTTGTATCCCGTTATTTTGATGAATTCGTTTACTAGTTCTAGTTTTCTCGTGGAATTTTTTGAGTCTTCTAGAAATAGAGTCATATCATTGGCAAATAGTGCTAATTTGAGTTTTTATTTTCCCATCCGTATCCCTTTAATTTTTTTCATCTGTCTAGTTGCTCTGGCTAGTGTTTCAAGAATTATGTTAAATAGAACTGTCTTGTTCCAGTTTTTAGAGGGAATGCTTTCAATTTTTCTCCATTTAGAATGATATTGGCCTGGGGCTTAGCATAGATAGCTTTTAAAATGTTGAGATATGTTCCTGTTATCCCTAGTTTTTTTCTAGTGTTTTGAACATAAAGGGGTGCTGTATTTTGTCAAATGCTTTTTCTGCATCTGTTGAGATTATCATATAATTGTTATCTTAAAGTCTATTGATGTGATAAATTACATTTATTGGTTTCCATAGTTGAAACAACCTTGCATCCCTGGGATGAATCCTACTTGATCGTGGTACACCATCTTTTTGATATGTTTTTGTATTTGGTTTGCCAGAATTTTATTGAGAATTTTTTCATCTATGTTCACTAGAGATATTGGTCCAAAGATTTTTTTTTCTTTGATGAGTCTTTGCCTGTTTTTGGAATTAGGGTGATATTGGCCTCATAAAATGAGCTTGGAAGTGTTCCCTCTATTTCTATCACGAATTAATTTGAAGAGTAGAGGTATTCGTTCTTCTTTAAGGGTCTTGTAGAACTCAGATGTATATCCATTAGGTCCTGGGCTTTTCTTGGTTGGTAGGCTTCTTCTATTTCACCACTTGAAAGTGACCTGTTTAAATTGCATATATCATCTGGATTTAATTTGGGCAAATTATATGCCTCTAGAAATTTGTCGATGCCTTTGATATTCTCTATTTTATTGGAGTACAAGTTTTTAAAATAATATCTAATTATCTTCTGTATTTCTGTAGTGTCTATTGTGATATTTTTATTTTTATCACACATGTTAGTAATATGAGTTTACTCTCTCCTTCTCTTTGTTAGCATGGCTAAGGGCTTGTCAATTTTATTTATTTTTTTAAAGAACCAACTTTTTGTCTTGTCAATTTTTTTAATTACATTGATTTTAGCTCTGATTTTAATTATTTTTTGCTTTCTCCTGCTTTTGGTGTTGATTTCTTCTTCTCTTTCTAGGGCTTTGAGATGTAATGTTAAGTCATTTATTTGTTGACTTTTTCTCCTTGTCAGGAATGAACTCCATGCAATCAACTTTCATCTTAGAACTGCCTTCATAGTGTCCCAGAGATTTTGATATGTTGTATCAGTGTTCTCATTCACATCTAAGAATTTTTTAATCTCTTTATTGATGTCTTTTGCAACCCATTGTTCATTTAGTAGCATATTATTTAGTCTCCAGGTGTTGAAGTAGTTTTTATTTTTTTATTTTATCATTGATTTCTAATTTCACTCCAATGTGATCAGATAGAATGCAGGGTAGTATCTCTACTTTTTTGTATTTATTAAGAGTTACTTTTTTGGCATGACATATGGTCTATTTTAGAGAAGAACCCATGTGCTGCTGAGAAGAAATTGTATTCGCTCGTTGATGGATGAAATATTCTATATATGTCAGTTAAGTCTAAGTTATTGATTATATTATTGTGTTCTATAGTTTCTTTGTTCAGTTTTTTGTTTGGAAGATCTATCCGGTGGTGAAAGAGGTGTGCTCAAGTCACCCAGAATTATTGTGTTGTGGTCAATTTGACTCTTGAACTTGAGAGTTTGTTTGATTATAATAGATGCTCCATTGTTTGGGGCATATATATTTATAATTATTATGTCTTGTTAGTGTGTGGCTCCTTTGAGCAGTATGAAATGTCCTTCTTTACCCCTTTTGATTCAATATGCCTTAAAGTCTACTTTATTTGATATGAGGATGGAGACCCCTGCTTGCTTCCGCACTCCATGTGAGTGGTATGATTTTTCCCAGCCTTTAACCTTCAGTCTGTGGATGCCTTTTCCTATGAGATGAGTCTTCTGGAGGCAGCGTATTATTATTGTTGTTGTTGTTTTTAATCCAATCAGCCTAGCCTATGTCTTTTGGTTTATGAGTTGAGTTCATTAATATTCAGGGTTATTGTTGAGAAATGATTTGTATTCCCAGCCATTTTTGTTTCTTTTTGTTACTGAACTTGACTTGGTTTCTCCTTTCTTTGTTTTCCCTCTATTGTAATACCTCCCTCTGCTGATGTTCGTTGTTATTTTTTTATTTCCTCTTCATAGAATATTTTGCCAAGGATATTCTGTAGTGTAGGTTTTCTAGCTGCAAATTCTTTTAACTTTTGTTTATCATGGAAGATTTTTATTTTATCATCAAATATAATTCTTAATTTTGCTGGATAGAACATTCTTAGCTGGAATTCATTTTCTTTCAAAGCTTGATACATGTTGTTTCAGGATCTTCTGGCTTTCAGGGTCTGTGTTGAAAAATCTGCACATAACCTAATTGGTTT
Organism: Marmota marmota marmota; assembly: GCF_001458135.2. Taxonomy (NCBI): domain Eukaryota; kingdom Metazoa; phylum Chordata; class Mammalia; order Rodentia; family Sciuridae; genus Marmota; species Marmota marmota. The sequence goes on from NW_026000142.1 coordinate 3,809,144, forward strand.
CCCCCTATATGTAATCTGATTCCTTTATCTCATGGCTTTTAATATCCTCTCCTTACTCTATATGTTAGGCATTTTCATTATAATGTGCCTCAGTGTGGATCTCTTGTGATTTTGTACATTTAGCATCCTGTAAACCTCTTGTATTTGGTTTTCCAATTTGTTCTTCATGTTTGGAAAGTTTTCTGATATCATTTCATTGAATAGATTGTTCATTCCTTTGCCTTCCTCTATACCAATAACTCTTAAATTTGGTCTTTTTATTCTATCCCATATTTCTTGAATGTTCTACTCATGATTTCTTATCATTTTCATTGTGTGGTCTACATACTTTTTGAGATTATATATTTCATCTTCATCGTCTGAGGTGAAAAGGTTAAGAATATAAGAATTAAGTTCTGTTTTCCTGGAACCTGAAACTCATGTAAAAGTTGAAAATAACTCCCGGAAATGCCCACTGATCATCTGGTTGCTCTACAAAAACAACCCCTCCCAGAAACCGTGCAATGATTGGCTATGCTGTATGTGAAGTCCCTGCCCTCTCCAAGGAAAGTATATAAGCTCTGCTTAAGCTGTTCCCGGGGCTCTCTCTCTCTCTGCTCTATTCAAGTGAGCTCTGAGCCCCAGCATGCTGGACCCCCAATAAACCCTTTGCTGTTGCATGAGACAGTCTCTTGGTGGTCTCTTCCTCCGACGCTCACCCGACCTTTACAGAGGTCCTGTCTTGCAAGTGGTCTAATCTGTTAGTGATGCTTTCAATTGAACTTTTAATTTGTATATTGTTTCTTTCATTTCAAGTATTTCTGTTTGGTTTTTCCTCAGAACCTCTAGCTCCCCATTGAAGTAATCTTTTGTTTACGGTATTTGTTTATGTAGCTCTTTGTCAAATGATCTTTTACTGCCTGCATTTGCTCTCCTATATCAGTCTTTAATTCACAGAACACTTTAGTTATGTACATTCTGAACTCCTTCTCTGTAATTTCATCTGCTGTGCTGTCCATGAATTCTAATAATATGGTTTCTTGATTTGTTTTCTTCCCTTGCTTTTTCATATTGATTGTGTGTCTTCCCTTCTAGCACTGTGGATCCAAGGTGTTATCATTTTTACCCTATAGGCTTCTAGTGCCCCTGTAGGGTTCCAGTGCCTCTACTTTGAGGGTTAGGACAATGTTAATAGATCCCAGTATAAACAAGGTACCACCTAAAAACACATAGTTGCTAATGGACGTTTATAGGTTGGTCACAATATACAGAAATGGTGAACTCAATTATTATCTACAATGTACTTTGAAAGTTTGTAAAGTGTTTACAATTTCTGATGGTGGACAAAGAACCAAGGGTGAGGTGTAGGAAGATACGCTGAGGAAGTAGGAGGTAAGGATTTAGAGTTATTCTATCTTAGGAAGTGTGAAAGAGAAATCTAAAGAAGAAGGTTAGTAGCAGGAGAATAGAGAGGAAGTAATTTGGGGTAGACAAGTAAGAGGGAAGACAGTAGAGTACATAAAACAAACACATATATATTAAGAAAAATAAAAAATGTTAAAATAGTAAAAATTGGAGAAAAAAGAGAATATACAATACAACTGTAATATACTATTCAGTTGTCTCAAACCTCAATATCCTAATTCATGTAAAGTACTTGGTTTCACATATGTTGGGAATGAGAGGGCAGGAGAATACAGAGGGAGAAAAATGAAAAAAAAATCTTGAAGAAAGAACCAAGAATTGTTTCAGTTGGAGATCAGTATCTTTCCTGCTTCCCATCTCATCCAATAAGTGGGGTTGTCTATTGTTAGCTGGTATCTCCGCCCTCACATTAGTGAAAGTAACCGGAGAGCGAGGGTTGTTCCTGGGTAGAGGGCACCTAGAAGTGGGATATGGCACCTGCAAGTCCCCGAAGGAGACTGAACCTCTGGGATCTCTTTTTGGGCCTGCTCCTGTGATGTGAGTGCCTGGGTCTTATCTCGCCTAAAGACCTCCCAGTTCCCGGTCTCTGTGTTAATCTCTAAACTGTATCACTCTCACCCTTTCCCTTACTGCTTCCTAATAAATGACCTTTCTCTCCAGGGCTGTTGTGTGTGGTGCTTTGGGCGTGCTCTGCACCTGCCCCACTGAGAGCTGTTTTGTGTTGGGCAGTCACTGTGCAGGGTTAGCAGCTGCTGAGGATAGGGGGGAGTTAGAAACTGGGTACCTGTTCAGCCAGAGTTCCAAACCGGGAGTTGCCCCCACTAAAGATGGTGATGAAGGTGACCCAAGATGGAGGCATTTGCTTTCATTGATGGGGTTTCAGGTCGAGTGCAGGGAGCCAGGCAATGGCATTGGATGATGAGTTCAGAGACTGGGTCTGTAGTGTGCAGCGTGTGGCTGTGGCTGTCTTCAAAGCCTGTGTGTAGTTTCCTGGTGCAGGAGGGCTATAGTGCATAGGGAACTATCTCCAGTGCTACAGAGTCCCAAGATGGAGGTGACCGGAAGAGCCCCAAGTTGGTTGGTGGGAGGTCCACACAGTAGTGGCAGCTGGAGATACTGTGTGGGGGTAGCTACCAAGTGTCCTGCATGGGAGCTGCATCTGGGATTTCTGCTCAATTGAGTGGCCAAAGATTTTGTGCAGGTACTGATGCCGATGGTCCTACTTGGCACCCTGTAGTTCTGTGTGGGCGAGTACTTGAAAGACCTACTCTGACACTGAGGCCTGGAAACATAGATGAGCACAGTGGCCATGATTCCTGTGTGGAAACAGGAATACTGCTCACAGAGAAGCAGTATTCCACTTCTTGAGTCCCAGGTCACGAAGCAACACAGCATATTGCCTCCCTCTGGACTGCCATCTTAGATTCCCCCCAGTCTGATGTTTTCTTTCCTCGATGTGTCTTTGTCTGGTTTTGGTATCAGGGTGATACTAGCTTTATAGAACGAGTTTGGAAGGTTTCCCTCCTTTTCTATTTCTTGGAATAATTTGAGGAGGACTGGTATAAGTTTTTCTTTGAAAGTCCGGTAGAACTTGGCTGAGGATCTGTCTGTCCTGGGGCTTTTCTTTCTTGGTAGGCTTTTGATGACATTTTCAATTTAATTGCTTGAAATTCCTCTGTTCAAAGATTCTATGGCCTCCTGATTCAATTTGGGTTGGTCATATGTCTCTAGAAATTTGTCAATGTCTCAAGATTTTCTATTTTATTAGAGTATAAAATTTCAAAATAGTTTCTAATTATCAACTGTGTTTCATTAGTGTCCATCGTGAATTTCCTTTTATTTATTTATTTATTTATTTATTATTAGTTCTGCTCAAGACAATACAATGATCTTGACATATCATACATTTTGATAAAATGGGGTATGAATTCTCATTTTTCCACTTGTACAGATTGCAGGATCACATTGGTTATACAGCCACGTATCCACATACAGCAATACTAGAGTCTGTTGTATTCTGCTGCCCTCCCTATGCCCCCTCCCCTCCCCTTCCATCGCCTCTCTCTACCCAATCTACTGTGACACATTTCTCTCTCTCTTTTTTTTCCTTTCCCCTCACACCATCATATATGTATTTTGTATAACGATGAGGGTCTCCTTCCATCTTCTGTGCAATTCCCCTTCTCCCTCCCATTCCCTCCCACCTCTCATCCCTGTTTAGTGGTAATCTTCTTCTCATGCTCTTCCTCCCTACTCTGTTTTAAGTCACCTCCCTTATATCAGAGAAGACATTCGGCATTTGTTTTTTAGGGTTTGGCTAACTTCACTTAGCATCATCTGCTCTAATGCCATCCATTTCCCTGCAAATGCCATGATCTTGTTATTTTTTAGTGCTGAATAATATTCCAGTGTAAATAAATGCCACATTTTTTTTATCCATTCATCTATTGAAGGGCATCTAGGTTGGTTCCACAGTCTAGCTATTGTGAATTGTGCTGCTATGAACATTGATGTAGCTGTGTTCCTATAGTATGCTCTTTTTAGGTCTTTTGGGTATAGTCCAAGAAGGGGAATATCTGGGTCAAATGGTGGTTCCATTCCCAGATTTCTGAGGACTCTCCATACTGCCCTCCAAATTGGCTGCACCAATTTGCAGCCCCACCAGCAATGTATGAGTGTAACTTTTCCCCGCATCCTCGCCAGTACTTGTTGTTGTTTGACTTCATAATGGCTGCCATTCTTACTGGAGTAAGATGGTATCTTAGAGTAGTTTTAATTTGCATTTCTCTGAGTGCTAGAGATGGTGAGCATTTTTTCATGTATTTGTTGATTGATTATATATCCTCTTCTGAGAAGTATCTGTTCAGGTCCTTGGCCCATTTGTTGATTGGGTTATTTGTTTTTTGTTGTTTAACTTTTTGAGTTCTTTGTATACCCTAGATATTAGTGCTCTATCTAAAGTGTGAGGGGTAAAAATTTGTTCCCAGGATGTAGGCTCCCTATTTACCTCACTAATTATTTCTCTTGCTGAGAAAAAACTTTTTAGTTTGAATACATTGCCGCAGTCCGGCTGCAGCAAAATAACCGGGGGGTGAGAACAACTTGTGTAGATTGATACTGCAGGAGTGGGAGCCATTTATTGCAGGACAGGAGCGGTATTTATACATTCCACACAGCTTATCTAATTAGCATAAACTAGATACAGCAGTCAACCAATCAGGAATCTCCACACTTAATGGCTCGCTTTTGTTACTTCTCAAACCACTCCCTCTGGCATTTTGCCAGGCACCATCCAGACTTGTTTACAAACTCTTAACATTCCTCTGGCAAAATGCCAGGAGCCATCCTGACTTGTTTACAGACTCTAACAATACATCCCATTTGTTGATTCTTGATTTTAACTCTTGTGCTATAGGTGTCCTATTAAGGAATTTGGAGCCCGACTCCATGAGATGGAGATTAGGTCCAACTTTTTCTTCTATTAGACGCAGAGTCTCTGGTTTGATCCCTAGATCCTTGATCCATTTTGAGTTAACTTTTGTGCATGGTGAGAGAAAGGGGTTCAGTTTCATTTTGTTGAATATGGATTTCCAGTTCTCCCAGCACCATTTGTTGAAGATGCTATCCTTCCTCCATTGCATGCTTTTAGCACCTTTGTCTAATATAAGGTAGTTATAATTTTGTAGATTGGTCTCTGTGTCCTCTATTTTGTACCATTGGTCTACCAGCCTGTTTTGGTGCCAGTACATGCTGTTTTTTTTACTATTGCTCTGTAGTATAATTTAAGATCTGGTATAGCTATACCACCTGTTTCACTCTTCCTGCTTAGAAGTGCTTTAGCTATTCTGGGTCTCTTATTTTTCCAGATGAATTTCATAATTGCTTTTTCTATTTCTGTGAGGAATGCTGTTGGGATTTTGATCAGAATTGCATTGAATCTGTAGAGTGCTTTTGGTAATATGGCCATTTTAATAATACTAATTCTGCCTATCCATGAGCAAGGTATATATTTCCATCTTCTAAGGTCTTCTTCTATTTCTCTCTGTAGGGTTCTATAGTTTTTATTGTATAGATCTTTCACCTCTTTTGTTAAGTTGATTTCCAAGTATTTTATTTTATTTTTTTGAGGATATTGTGAATGGGGTAGTTTTCCTCATTTCCATTTCAGAGGATTTGTCACTGATATATAGGAAAGCCTTTGATTTATGGGTGTTGATTTTATATCCTGCCACTTTGCTGAATTCATTTACTAGTTCAAGAAGTTTTTTGGTGGAACTTTTTGGATCTGCTAGGTATAGGATCATATCATCAGCAAATAGTGCTAGTTTAAGTTCTTCTTTTCCTATATTTATGTCTTTAATTTCTTTCATCTGTCTAATTGCTCTGGCTAGTGTTTTAAGAACTGTGTTGAATAGAAGTGGTGAGAGAGGGCATCCCTATCTTGTTCCAGATTTTAGAGGGAATGCCTTCAGTTTTTCTCCGTTTAGAATGATGCTGGCCTGAGGCTTAGCATAGATAGCTTTTACAATGAAGAGGTAAGTTCCTGTTATCCCTAGTTTTTCTAGTGTTTTGAACATAAAGGGATGCTGTATTTTGTTGAATGCTTTTTCTGTGTCTATCAAAATGATCATACATTTCTTATCTTTAAGTCTATTGATGTGGTGGATTACATTTATTGATTTCTGTATGTTGAACCAGCCTTGCATCCCAGTGAATTTCCTTTTTCTTTGCTAATTTTAGTAATTTGAATTTTCTTTTTGTTAGTATGGCTAAGGGTTTATCAATTTTATTCATTTTTTTCAAAGAATGGACTTTTGTTTCATATATTTAAAATTTTTTTGTTTCAATATTATTGATTTCAAATCTGATTTTAATTATTTCCTGTCTTTTACTGCTTTTAGTGTTGATTTGTTCTTTTTCTAGAGCTTTGAGATGTAATGTTGGGGATATTTATTTGGTGAATTTCTATCCTTTTAATTATTGAGCTCAATGCAATGAACTTTCCTCTTACCACTGCCTTCATAGTGTCCTAGAGATTTTGATATGTTGCATTGATATTCTCATTTAGAATTAAGTACTTTTTATTTCTTTTCTGATTTCTTTCACTATCTACTGGTCACTCAATAGCACATTGTTTAGTTTCCAGGTGTTAGAGTAGCTTCTATTTTTTATTTTATTGTTGATTTCTAATTTCATTCCATTATGATCTGATAGAATGCAAGATATTATCTCTAATTTTTGGTATTTGCTAAAAGTTGTTTCATGTCATAAGATAAGGTCTATTTTAAAGAAGGATCCATGTGCTGCTGAGAAGAAAGTGTATTCAGTCATTGAAGGATGAAATATTCTATACATGTCTGTTAAGTCTAAATTATTAATTGTATTTTTTAGTTCTGTAGGTTCTTAGTTTAGTTTTTGTTTGGAGGATGCATCCAGTGGTGAGAGAGGTGTATTAAAGTGACCCAGTATTGTTGTGTTGTTGCCTATTTGATTCTTGAAATTAAGAAGGGTTTATTTGATGTACATAGATGCTCCATTTTGGGGTGCATAAATATTTATGATTATATGTCCTGTTGATGTATAAATCCCTTAAGCAGTATGGAATGTCTTTCTTTGTCCCTCTTATTAACTTTAGCTTGAAGTTCACTTTATCTGATATGAGTATAGAAACCCCTTCTTGTTCATAAGATCCATATGAATGATGTTTTCTCCTTCCTTTTACCTTCAGTCTGTGGATGTCTTTGCCTATGAACTGAGTTTCTTAGGGACAGTGTATTGTTGGGTCTAGTTTTTTAATACAGTTTTCCAGTCTATGCCATTTTATCAATGAGTTTAGGCCATTTACATCCAATGTTATTATTGAAAAATTATTATTTTTCAATATTATTCCCTGTCATTTTGAATTAGTTCTGGTTTTTACTTTGAATTAGTTTCTTTTTTGATTGACTATTATTCTAGTGTATTTCCACCCTTTTCTAGTTTTCACATTTATTTTTCATTTCTTCTTCATGAGATATTTTGTAGAGAATTTTCTGTAGTGCAGGCTTTATGGTTGTGAATTCTTTTGTTTATCATGGAAGGTTTTCATTTCATTGCCAGTTCTGAAGCTTAATTTTGCTGGCTATGGTATTCTTTGCTGGCATCCATTTTTCTTTCAGAGCTTGGTATATATTATTCCAAGACCTCCTAGCTATGACTGTTTGATTTGAGAAATCAGCTGAGGTCTGGCTTAGTATCCCTCTGAATGTGACCTTTGTTTTTCTCTGGCAGCCTTTAATAATCTAGCTTTATTCTGTATGTTAGGCATTTTCATGATAATGTGCCTTGATGTGGTTCTGTTGTGATTTTGTATATTTGGGGTCTGATAAGCCTCTTGTATTTTATTTTCTATTTATTCTTTAAGTTTGGAAATTTTTCTGATATTATTTCATTAAAAAGATTGTGCGTTCCTTTGGTTTGTATCCCTAAGCCTTCATTTATCCCAATAAATCTTAAATTTGGTCTTTTCATTTTATTGAATATTTCTTGGAAATTCTGTTCATGGTCTCTTAACATCTTTTTTCCATAGTCTATTATATTTTCAAAATTATATATTTTGTCTTCATTGCCTAAAATTCTGTCTTCCAATTGGTCTCGTCTGTTGGTGATGCTTTCCATTGAATTATTAATTTTTTTAGTTGTAGATGGATACAATATCTTTATTTATTTATTCTTTTATGTGGTGCTGAGGATCAAACTCAGTGTCTCACAGTTGAGTTTTTAATTTGGTTTATTAATTCCTCCATTTTGAGGATTTCTGCTTGGTTTTCTGAATCTCTCTTTCTTTATTGAAGTGATTTTCACTTCCTGTATTTGTTTTCTGTTTACACTCCTCAGATTGTCCTTTAACTCACAGTTTAGTGTAACTATGTATGTTCGAAAATCCTTCTCTGACATTTCTTCCACTGTAGTGTTGATAGATTCTGTTACTGAAATATCTTGTTTTGTTTGAGGCAATTTGTTAGCCCTTGCTTTTTCATGTTGTTTGTATGTCTACCCATCTATCAGTATGGATCTGAGGTGGTAGAGTTTCTACCCTATGAATTATAGTGTCCCTGAAGGTTTCCAGTACCTCACTATTTAGGGGGAGACAACAACCAATGCAAACTGTATACAGCATTAAACCAAAAAGTTATTGCTATGATGTCTACAATGTAATTGTCACAATAGATAGAAAAAGTATAATCAGTTATTGCTTAAAATACAATACAAACTTACATTTGTAAAAGGTTTTAGAATTTTGAATGGTAGACAGGGAGAGAACAGAAGTGATATAGGATATTATGATTATGATAGAGGAGGAGAGAAGATAGAAGTAAAAATTTAAAGGAAGAGTGAAAGTACAATAGAGTTTACCTGTTAGCAGAATAAAAGAGAGAAAGAGAATCAAGGAAAAGAGATATGTGAGAGAATAAAATATACATAAAGTAAAAATTTTTTAAATTAAAAATAAAAATAAAAGAATACAAAACAAAACTGAAATATACTAATAAACATCCTAGTTCTCAAAATACTTATCCATGAAAAATAACTCTTGAACAATGCTGGAAATGAGAAAAAAACAAATGTGAATATGTGTAAATATCAATGAACAATTAAAGTCACAATCAAACAGAGAAAAGAAAAGAAAAATATCTCAATGAAAAGTTCAAGAATTGTTTCCATTGGAATTCAAAAGATTCTCAGCTGTCCTTTTCAGCAGTGTTAGGTGGGGTTGTCTGTAATGTGATGCTTGCTCCACTCTCAGGATGGAGTTGCTGGAATGAGAGAGGTTATTCTACAGGTGGAACTTCTAGAGTTGGGGTTTAGGCTTAGGTAGGCTCCAGGTTCTTCAATGAATGCCAATTGTTCTGGAGATTTTAAGTCAATGCACCTCCAGGGTCCATTAATTGCTAGTCCACACTGGAAGACTGCACCCCAGGTATCTCCCCTGGGTTCTATTCATGAAGTGCAGGAGCCAATTCTAAGTCTACTATGTCACCTGTGAACCCTATGCTTCTTAGTCTCTGGTTCAGTCTCCAAATTCAACCTTTCCCAGCTGGTCCTCCAAGCAACTGGATTGGGGGTTGTGGTGTGAAGTAAGTTTCTACCACCAGTGACTAATATTCCCCTGTGTAAACCCATCTCCACATTTGATTTTCTCTTGGTCACTAGGCACACTCTATGCCATGCAGTGTAGATTTGCCTGCCTGTATTTTGGACCAAACTTGGATTGCCAGGAATCAGCTCCACCAGCTGCTGGCCCCCACGCTTCAGCTGCTAAATGGTTCCTTCCTCTGTCCTGCGCAGGCAGCTGGGAGAGATGTGCCCCCCCTACACACACCCAGACATACATAAGGATATTCTGCAACATGCCTTTCAGCTTAATCTAGCAATGTCTTTGACCTCTAAACTTTCCATACCCAGACATGCTTCAGGCCTCCATTTTGCTTGCAGAGGGACCACTCTGGCTGGTACCTCTAGCCATGGCAGTGGCTGTGGGGCTGGGGATTTCTTCCTTATTTTATTATAGCCCACTTTTGAGTCCCCGGTCTGCTTTGCATGTCCAATATTAAATACCAATAAAGTCCCCCTGGTTTTTCCTTTTTGTCAGTTCACTTTGCTGATAAGCTGCCTATCTGCTTTCTTGGTTTCACACCAAGGAGCAGCCAGGAAAGCAACCTTCTCTATTACACCATCTTGAAACCACCTATTTCCTTTATCTTTAAATATTTTTCTTTTACAGGAGTAACAAACCAGTCCAACTCATCACCTGTTTCTGTAAATGAAGTTTACTGAAACACACCTATGAACACTCACCACAGACCTTCTTCATTACCACAGCAAAACTGAATGGCTATGACAGAAGTGTTATAGCCTGCTAAGATGACAACATTTACTATCTTTTTTTTACCAAATATGTTTGCTAACTCCACAAAATTAGCCCAAATGGTTATCTCATTTTATAGCACATGGGCCACTGGTTATGAGTGCGATATTAGACCCAGATTGTCTAGGTTTGTGTCCTCACTTCACCATTTAAAATGGATGAGCTTATGTAACTCATTTAGCCCTTCTGTACTATTTTTCCTCATCTGTAAAATAGGAAAAATAATAATATCATCCACACAAGCCTTGATGAAGATGAGGTCGACTCTGAGATGTATCTCCAGATCCTTCATCAGACATGAATGGCTTATTCCTTCAACAGCTGAGAGTTCTGCCAGTAGATAGCCCTCATTTGTCAGCCTTCTTTGGGAATTGCCTTGCCTGAGGAAACTGCCCTATTCAAAATCACTTCTTTTTCATGGGGCAGCTCACATCCAATGATACATTCACATCAATGGGGTATTAGAAAGACCTGGGTCCTTGGCCCCAACTCAGGATGATTCTGAAGAATTTATCCAGTTCTAGAGTTTCCTGTGGGTTGGCTGAAGTCTTTTTTGCTATTTCATCACAGCTTAGTTTTTCCCTCTGTAAAGTTTTGTTCCTCCTTATTCCTATCAATAGGTGTTGGTTCCACAAGTAATCACTCCAAAATATCCTACATCCTAACCTTCATCTTGAAATCTGTTTCCCAGGAAACCCAATTTCAAATAGCATCTTAAATGAGCCTACATGGTAGAATATCTGGCATGTCCAGATGCTGTGTAATTGTTTGTTAAACAAACAATGCAGTGGGAGAAAATAGAATGGAAATGTACGCTTAAAGAGGAAAAAAAAATAGAATAATAAAATTTCCTACAATTAAAGAACAGTTTATTCACAAAAATTTTAAATGAATAATAAAATCTTTTACTCGGTATTTAAATCTCTTTGGATTACATTTAAAATATTATTGCAATATAAATATTTAAAATGTATTAGAAATCATAACCTTGGTAAGTACATAAATTTATTTTGATAATATCAGTTGTTACGTCAAGGATATGTGAAAAAGTGCATTGATTTAGACAATTTATTTGGAGTATGTGAGAAATTCTTTTGAAGATCACTATTTTAAGTTAAAGTAATATAAACTTTTAGATGTTTTTTTTCCCCCTCAACCTTGGTGAAAACATTAAAGATTGCCTAAGCTAGGTCATATGTTTACAGGACTTTAATTTCAGCTTAATGCCCCCTCAGCCTCAATCTAAGAGTAAATACTATTGTCAGGTACAGACTAATTTTATGCATGTGGAAATAAAGGGAATGGGATAAGGCAGCCACATGAGAAAAAGTTTTGTTTTGTTAACCAGAACAAAAACCCATTCTGGATCACCACAACAAAAATGAAGATGCTTAAACAGCTTGTTTGGGACACAAAAATTTAAGTTTAAAAAGAAAATATTGAAACTGAATTATAGCAATTCAGGGATCCATTGTAAAAATGCATGTTTTGGCCAGGCACAGTGGTGCTTGCCTGTAATCCCAGCGGTTTGGGAGGCTGAGGCAGGAGGATCACGAGTTCCAAGCCAGCGTCAGCAAAAGCATGGCACTAAGCAACTCAGTGAGACCCTGTCTCTAAATAAAATACAAAATAGGGCTGGGGATATGGCTCAGTGGTCAAGTGCTTCTAAGTTCAATCGCTGGTACCCCCCCCTAAAAAATGCATATTTTGTAAAGCCAAACTAGCAGTATATCCTCAGACCAATCTGTCAAATTCTCTGATATCTTGCTTATAGTCCCAGCATTTCAGGAGGCTGAGGCAGGAGGATGGCAAGTTTAAGGACAGCCTCTGCAACTTAGCAACACCTTGCCTCAAAATATAAAATAATAAAAAAGGCCTGGATATGGGTATATAGATCAATGGTAGAGCACCCCTGAGTTCAATCCCCAGTATCAAAAAGAAAATTCTCTAATACAGTTTAAGCTTTCTGACAAATATAAAAATGCCCTCTCCCACTCAGTATTTTTGAAAACATATTATGTAGCAGGTGCTACAGGAAACCAAAAGTGATGCACTAAAAGGTTGCTGCCCTTGAAGAATGTGGAGAATGGGAGTCAATTTCCAAGAAGAATGAAAGTGTCACTTTTCCCTATAAGGGGCTTTCCAGTGCAAGTAACTGAGGACAACATGGAAAGAATACACTTTTGCAAATCTTGGACGAATAAGGAAGGGGAGAAAAGAAATGTACTGGGGGAAGATGTGTAGAATACAAAAAGATTGTTTTAAGATGTATTCGACAAATATTTATTGAGTACATATTCTGTGCTATGCACTGTTTTAGACCCTGATAACTAAGTAGAAAATAAAACAAAGGTCTCTGTACTAGGGAATATTCTAAGCCCCTAAAACAGGCCCAAACCAATAATTTTAAAAGAACAACATTTATTTTATTTTTGGAATGGTCCCAGAAGCTTGTAGTTGATTCAAGGGAGGAGGTACGTCAGCTTCCCCAAATATACAGGGACTTAGGCTAATGGCACAGCTTTTCCTCCCTTACTAGATGGCTCCCATTTCTAATCAGTATTTCTTTTTACCACTTGCCAGAAAGCAGGAAAGAGAGAAGAGGAAATGGATGGCAAGAAATTTCCATTTTAAGGGACATGATCCAGCTCTACTGGCATCTCAGTGGCCACAATTTATACACACACACACACACACACACACACACGTAGCTGAAAGGGAGACTCAAGAAATATCTTTTTTAACTGGGTCACCAAGTGCACTGCTAAAACTTGCAGGTATAGGTATGTCCTCTTACGAAAAAGAAAAAAAAATCAATGAAAACTAGGCACATGGAGCATATAATTCTGAAAGAAGACAACTATAGGTAAGGAAAGAGATGACTGTGTATATGAAATTGTGGTAAGTATTACCAAGGAAATTTTGGCTGAGAGGAGCCCATTTATATGTATTCTGTGACAAGTGAGCAGTGTCTTAAATAAAGGGAGAATATAAGTCATGCAGATTTGTGCTAAAAAGCACCTAGGCAGAGGGAACAGCAGTGCAGAGGTGCTAAGGCAAGAGCATACTTGTCAAGTTCAAGAAACAGTCCAATCACAGAAGACAAACAAAAAGAAGCTAATGAAACAGAACCAAGTCAAGAGACTATTTCAAGAGGGAGCAAGTATTCCAGTATTAAAAGCTGCAAGGGTGAAGCTTTGGCCATTGGAACTGGCAGCACAAAGGTCACTGTGACCTTTACAAATGGCTTGGCAACTCTAAAAAATTGAGGAGAATGAATTCTGGGAATACACAAGAAAATGGAATTAGTGAGAGCAAGTATGGTCCTCTCTTGAGGGGAACATGGGAGTGAGCACATGAAGGTAAAGAACCAGTGGAAATTAAGAGGTTGCATATATATGCAAGAGGAGAAAGCAAATGTTACCAGGTCTCAGAAAAGGAGAAATATATAGGGCTCCTTTCCTTTCTCTTTGGCAGCTAAAAGAAGATACAAATGGAAGTGAAGGAAGATGTTGGAGGAGGGAAAGAAGAAGGAGGAGGCTGTGGGGATTCCTACCTAATAATTTTTCCCCCTCCTTTCTGACAGAGGAGGCAAAGTCATCTCCCTAGATTAAGGGGACAGGTTTCCTCAGCTATGTATGGCAGGAGTGGATAAGTCAGACATTTGTATTGATCTGAGATGGTGTGGGGGGACTTGGGGTCAAGACCCAAATCACCGAGAAGATTCAGCAAGATGGTATTGAAGCGATGAGTCCTGCTGTATCTTTCTTCTCTCGGCAAATGATTTGGGCATTGTGATGTGATGTTAGATTAATTACATGAGGGTCATTTGAACATAAGCACCCACAGTGAATCTGATAAACCCAGAAAGCTAATAGATGAATAATGACAGCCTAAACAGTTAGGGACCCTGGACAAATAATGATTCACGTTCTGGAAGGCACTGAATAGGACCTGGAACATTTCGTCACACTACTCTGAAATTAAAACTTGTGAATTGCTTATTTCTGGAATTTTCCATGTAATATTTTCAAAACTCTGTTTTATATGTGTGTGTAACTGAAAACCTGGAAAGCAAAACCATGATTAGTGGAAGTACTAATGTAGCTATTGCTATGCCCTCCCCCATGCCCCAGCACTTGCTTGTTCCTCAGCCTTGGAAGTTTCTTCTCTTCCAAGCCTTTCTGACCTGTCTTTCCTGGCTAATCCCATCCATACTCATCGTTCTTGTCTCAGCCTAGTGGTCCTCAAGGAAGCTTTGCTGACCACCCACCCACACTGAGCCACAGTCTCTCCTGTGTAGTAGTCTGATGGCCTGTTTCCTACAGGGACCATGTCATTTAATTGTCACCCAGCATTCAACAAGGTGCTGGGTACTCCACAGGTGTTCAAAAGACTTCTTTCTGCAGTGATTAAAGGGTGAATACATAATGAACCCCAACCTTGGCTGTTCTACTATATCTCCCGCAATAATTTTTAATAGATATCAAAACTGATCAGAGGAATTAATATAAAGGTACTTGAAGACCACTCAGAGCAGCAGCGGCCCGGATAGGCCGCAGGCTGCACGCTTAGACTCTCTTCGCTGGGTCCCAGGGACAGGTTTTGCCAGGAGGCCTGGGCGCTGGAGCGGGAGGCGGGCCTCACAGTCCCGGGCTCCGCCCCGGGGCGAGGGAAAGGCGGAGCTGGCGGGAGAAACACGCCCCTTCCGAAGCCGAGAAGTGGTATGGGGCCTGAGCCCCGGCGCGGTCCCCGGTCACGCGCCGCGCGCGGCCGCCATCTTGCCCGAGTCCGGCTCCCGAGGCGGGAGGGGTGGTGTCCAGGCCGGAAGCGGCCGTGCGGCGACGCGCTGCCACCCCAGGTCAGTGAGTGCGGCTCGGGCCGCGGCTGTGCTCTCCTGGCGCCGGGGCCGCCGCAAGAGGCCTGGGAAAGCCCAGTTGACAGGGCCGGGCGGCCGCGGGCCCCGGCGTTGCCTCAGGTCCTGTTAGGGTAGTCGCCTTCCGCGCTGTGGGATGATAACCGCGAACGGCGGCCGTCCGGGCCCTGCTCGGGGACACCGGAGTCGCGCTGCAGCCTCCGCCGCGGCGGGTTTGTGCCCTTCCCAGGCTTTGAGGAGAGGCTCAGCCAGGTGTCTGGAGCGTGGGAGTCGCCCGCAGATTCCAGGTTTACCCGGAATAGCAGCGCGACCCATTCAGTTGAGCCCTATTAAATACTTCTTGAAGGGCTTCTCACCTGGTGAGCTCGATTCTCTTCAGATATGGGTAGTGGAAATTCCTTCAGAGGATGAATAAAGTCTCTTTGCTTTGCTAAATTTGCTTAGCAAATGACAGCTTTCGGAGGCCTTTTGCATAATTATATTTTAGGGGAAATTTGGATATGTGCAGTGCATCTTGAAGCTGGCAATACTGGAGATTTCTTATCACCTGTATACTTATACAGCAATTTGGCATGATAAGAAAAGTAGAACACAGTAACAACAAAAGCACGTGATTGCATACTTTGTATTATTGTAATGTTTTGGACTGCTTTCTAGGGTTGGGATGTGCTCTAAGTGTAAAATAACATCGGATTTCCAAGACTTGGCACAAAACAAAGTTCTTAGTAATAATTTTTTACATTAATTATAAATTGAATGTTTTTGATGGTTTGGGTTAAATAAAAATTATATTTTAAAGTTTAACTCCATCTATTTCCTTTTACTTTTTAAATATGGCTGCTACAGAATTTTAAGTCATATGGCTAATTCTTTATTTCTGTTTGTTAGTGTTGTTAAAAATGTTCTGGTGATGAATTCTGGCTCAATATGGCTTTCTTTTGCTGAGAAATCATTGAAAGAAGTGATCACTTGTTAAACTTGAAGGTGAGAATCTAAATGTAAGCTGTACTTATTGCAAACTCTACCCCATCTACACTTGATTTTTCAGTGTCTCCACTGTTTGAAAACATTAATTTCCAGGGCTTTGTAAGATAACTAACAGATGAGCAAAGAGCTCATCTGATTTGTTTGTAACAACTTTGTAAGATGGAAATAAAATAAATTCATATCAGTTTTATGGTCATAGATTATTAAGGAACTTGTTAGGGTCTAAGCTGGTGGAGGGACTGAGTCCAGGTTGTTTTCTTTACTTTCCAGCATATACCTAGTTGTGTGTATTTATCAGCAAGGATCCATCTATGTTGTGTATTGGATTTCTTAGGAGGGTGGTTATAAATGCAGTTCTCTACAAGGCCAATTTCATAATGTGCAACCTGTATAGTAGCATGGGGCCTAGCATTTACAGTGGCTAACACTGTAAATATTAAAGCTCTGCTGTCACCATCTTGAAATTTTTAAAATTTTTTTTAAATAAGAGGGTCCTGCATTTTTGCCCTGAGAAAATTACATAGCTGATCCTCTTCCTATACAGTAGCCTAGGATGGAAGTTTAGAGTTCTTGGAAAAGAGCCCAAATATCTTTATTCCCAGACAAAATGAAAAGAATTTGTTAGTTTCTTTCTGTCAAGTTCTGAACTTCTGTAAGTTACTGTAATTAGTTTTGTTGATGGTAATAGAAACATTTTAAGTGTGTGTCATCAGAAAAAAATGCTGATAATTCTCCATTGAAAGTCATGTAAATCAAAGATTTTTTTTTTTTTAATTGCAGCCACACTTTCTATTTGTGTTTTTGAGATGGATTTTTCCATGAGGCATCTAGTTTTCTTACCATAGACCATTTCTTTAAAAAGCAGATTCTGTAATGGAAGCTTACATAAAAAGTGTGTTTATTTAAGTATTTATCTTTCAATGAGATAGAAAGATGGATCACATCTCAGGATATCTCCAGTTAAGAGACTTCCTTTTGTGAGAGCATTAGTATGATTCCTCACTTTCAATATCTGTTCCTTCTTGTTATCTTAGCTACTTTCTGTTACACAAGGTGCCTCTTTTTTTTTTTCTTAAACTTTCAAATTCCTTTTAAGATTGAACTGTACTTCATCACTAGAATGCAGATTTCATTAGACCAGGGACTTTATCTGCCCTTGTTCATTGCTGTGTTCCCAGCATTTAGAATGTGCCTAGGTGCCCAATCAACAGTTACAGAATAGGCCCAGCATGGTGGTGCATGCCTGTAATCCCAGCAGTTTGGGAGGCTGAGGCGGAAGGATTGTGAATTCAGAGCCAGCCTCAGCAACTTAGCAAGGCCCTAAGCAACTCAGTGAGACCCTGTCTCTAAATAAAATACAAAAAATTAAAAAGGGCTGGGATGTGGCTCAGTGGTTAAGTATCCCTGAGTTCAATCCCCAGTACTCAAAAACAAAACAATTATAGAGTAAATAAAAACAATGTATTAGAGTAATCATCTTAGGATGACTTACTTTGAGGCTCTTGCCCATCATTGAAAACATTTATGACTTTGGGCACTTTGCTCATAGCATGGTGCCAGCTTCAAATAGAAAAAGGAGTAGAAGAAGATAGAAGTCTGAAGGAATTGGTAAAACTTGGAAATAACAGTTATTATCTATTCAGATGCCTAGCTCTGTGCTGGGTACTACAAATATAATGAAACAAGAATTTCATCTATTCCTGTGGAACTTATAATTTAGTAATAGAGGATTTAGAGGGGAAAAAAATGTTGTTCAATAAGAATACCTGTCTAAGAAGGGCAAAATAGTTGACATAAAAGTTGAGGAGGTGTTAACTTGGCCAAGAAGAGTGAAGAGTGTTTGAACCATTAGAAGCATCATTGGCAAAGTTATAGTGATGGGGGTCAGAAGTAGATTTCTAGGAATTAAAAAGAAGAATAATGTAATTTGAACACAGAGGGCAAGAATAGTAGTGTGCTAACAGACCAAAGCAGCAGGTAGAAAAAGGTATTAAGAGTTTTGTAGGTTAGATATGTAACTGATTGAGTTTGTAAAAAGATAATTTTGATATTCTATAAAGGGAATTTCTAAAGGATCAGAGTAGAAAGATGAATAAAAGAATTGCTGAATAAGCACCACAGACCAGATATGTTATATACCTTCTTATGGAGTTAGTTGAGCCTTGAGACTATCTTGTCTAGTAACACTTGGCATCCTGCGTGGAAGAGAGAAGGTAAATACTTGGCTTGATCTAAGATTAGGGAAAGGCAAACCCAAAGTGGAAAATAAATGAACAAATTGAAGGTATTTTAAGAATTTAATTGAAATGATTTAGCCTAGCTTCAGAAATGTTAAGTAAATAAAGCCACTATAAGAATTCTTAAATGTTTTTCCTAGTCACCTAAATTATGTTAGCCTATGAAATTCTAGACTGGTAATTCCTGACTAAAACTGCAAGATCAAAAACCTAAAGAATTATGTTTGAATTGAATTACTTAATATAATTTTAGTAGGAGTCTGTGTCAGGCTCTTTACCTGATACTGGAAATAGAGATGAATGAACCATATCTTCACCTTAGAACTTGACAATCTGGTTTTACAAATAACAATCACAATGAAGATTGCAAACGTGTTTGTTTTAGTCAGGTTTTTGTTGCAGTGACAAAATACATGAAGAAAGCAACTTAAAGGAAAAGTTTATTTTGACTCACTGTTTCAGAGGTTTCAGTCCATGTTCAATTGGCTTCATTGCTCTAGACCTCTGGTGAGGCAGAACATCACAGCAGAGAACGTATGGTGGATCAGGGCTGCTGATTTCATGGCAGCCTGAAAGCAAAGAAGAAGAGGCTGGGAACAAGATACGAGTCCCCAAGGGCATGTCTGTAAGGACCCACTCCCTTCGACTAGGTCCTACATCCTGGTCTCCACCACTTCCCACTAGTTCATTCACATTATGAATCCATCAATGGATTAATCCATTGATGAGGTTTAAGCTCTCATGAACCCATCATTTCCTGAAAGTCCCAACTCTGAACAGTGCTACATTGGGACCAAGCCTTCAATACATCAGCCTTTGGGGAATATTTCATATCCTCACTATAAAAGTATTCATTTTGAATCCAAATTATTGCTGCTTGCTAACCTCAGAAACAGACATTTATTTATAGGCAGCTTTATTATTAAAACATCAGTTTTGACTAAACCAGTTTTATTTTGTGCTAAAATACTTTTTAAAAGTCATGTATTTACTGGAATACATGATTGGAAACTAAGAGCCTTTAATTATCACTTCATTTAGTTTCCCAAAGGGTAATGTGTATGTACTGATGGTGATAAATGGGATGATCTTATATAAAACACAAGCATGTTTAATAGTTATATGTTTATTTTAGTTTAGAAAAAATATTAGCACATTATATCCATGATTTATGGAACTCATGATAAGATTAAAGTCAATTTTAAGATTCTTAAAACATCAGTTTAAAGAAAAATATTAACAGTATTGGTGATACATGAAATTTGGGAAACACTAATCTAAGTCAACTGTTATATAGATAAGAAAATGAAGCCCTTCTCCATACATACAGCAATTTTGCCAAGGCATATAACTAAGGTACAGCAGAGCTAGGAATAGAATTCAGTCATTTTAATGTTCATAAGTTTGTAAGTACGTATGAGAAGTATATAGAAGCCTGCTTTTTATTAAAAGTTGAAGAAACCTCTGTCTTGATATCATATTGTACTTTTAAATTGTATTGTCCTATGGTGGACATGTGGCTATTTATATTAAAATTAATTAAAAGTAAGTAAAGTTTAAAATTCAGCCAAGCTTGGTGGCACATGCCTTGTAATCCCAGTTACACCAAAGGCTGAGTCAGGAGGATCTTGAATTCAAGGCCAGCTTGGACAATTTACCCTGTCTCAAAAATAAAACTTAAAAAGAAGTGTATTGGAATACAAGAAGCTCAGTGGTAGAGTACTTGTGTAGCATGCATGAGGCTCTGAGTTTCATTCCCCAGTACCAAAAAACAAACAAATAAGCCAAAATAAATTCAAATTAGCCACATTCCTAGTGCTCCTCAGTCACTTGTGGCAAATGACTCCCATATTAGACAATACAGATGTAGAGCATTGCTATTATTGAAGACAGTTCTGTTGGGCAGTGCTGCTCTAATTACTTAGGAGCATGTTTCAATTATGCTTTTAAGTTTCCCCCTTCAAAGGAATGGTACTTAGTAATTTGCTCATGCAGTGAGATTAGTATAATCCTTACGTGAAATTGAAGGTATAGTAACAGTATGATTAAGATAATTGGTCGTGGAGAATAAAGCCAGGAGGGGGATTCTCAGATTCCTGCTAGCTCATTTTATTGAAGGAAGTGGTTTATCAATATATATTGTCTTGTATTGTAGAAGATGAAGAGAAGAAATACAAATATATTGAAAAGGAGGATGCTTTTTGTAGAGATTTTTCTGACTTTCTGAATAGTTTGTTCAAATTAAGAATTATATTTTATTATTTTAAACCTCTTATTTTTAAATGCTTTTTAGTGAATGGATCTGACTTGACTCTTTGAGCACATCAGTAAACATGAGTGGTACAAAACCTGATATTTTGTGGGCGCCACATCAGGTTGATAGATTTGTTGTATGTGACTCAGAACTGAGCCTTTATCATGTGGAATCTACTGTGAATTCAGAACTCAAAGCTGGATCTTTACGTTTATCTGAAGACTCTGCAGCTACATTACTATCAATAAATTCGGATACACCCTATATGAAATGTGTTGCATGGTATCTCAACTATGATCCTGAGTGTCTCCTAGCAGTTGGACAAGCAAATGGTCGAGTTGTACTTACAAGTCTTGGTCAAGATCATAACTCAAAGTTCAAAGATTTGATAGGAAAAGAATTTGTTCCAAAGCATGCAAGACAATGCAATACCCTTGCATGGAATCCACTGGATAGTAACTGGCTTGCTGCTGGTCTAGATAAACACAGAGCTGACTTTTCAGTGCTAATATGGGATATCTGCAGCAAATATACTCCTGATATTGTTCCCATGGAAAAAGTGAGACTTTCAGCAGGTGAAACTGAAACAACATTATTAGTAACAAAACCTCTTTATGAATTAGGACAGAATGATGCATGTCTTTCTCTCTGTTGGCTTCCACGAGACCAGAAACTACTTCTTGCTGGTATGCATCGTAACCTAGCCATATTTGATCTTCGGAATACAAGCCAAAAGATGTTTGTAAATACAAAAGCTGTTCAGGGAGTGACAGTAGACCCATACTTCCATGATCGTGTTGCTTCCTTCTATGAAGGTCAGGTCGCAATATGGGATCTTAGAAAATTTGAGAAGCCAGTTTTGACTCTGACTGAGCAACCAAAACCCTTAACCAAAGTAGCATGGTGTCCAACTAGGACCGGTCTGCTTGCCACTTTAACAAGGGATAGTAATATTATTAGATTGTATGATATGCAGCATACACCCACTCCCATTGGAGATGAAACTGAACCTACAATAATTGAAAGAAGTGTGCAACCTTGTGACAATTATATTGCTTCCTTTGCATGGCATCCAACAAGTCAAAATCGAATGATAGTTGTAACTCCCAACCGAACAATGTCTGACTTCACTGTTTTTGAAAGGATATCTCTTGCCTGGAGCCCAATTACATCTTTAATGTGGGCTTGTGGTCGTCATTTATATGAATGTGCAGAAGAAGAAAATGATAATTCTTTAGAAAAAGATATAGCAACAAAAATGCGCCTTCGGGCTTTATCAAGGTATGGACTTGATACAGAGCAAGTGTGGAGAAACCATATTTTAGCTGGAAATGAAGATCCACAGCTCAAATCACTCTGGTATACTCTGCACTATATCCTTTATATTGTGAATTTGTGAGGTAATTGGGTAGAAGGGTTCTTAAAGTTTCCTGAAAGGTCAGTCTCTAAATACACTGAATGTTTTCTATGTAAATACAGGTTACATAATATTAAAATTATGAAGCAGAATTGTGCAGAACTCTTGAACTTGAAATGCTGCTTTGTAAATTGTGTAGAAGTAATAAAAGCATACAATACAGCAGAACCCTATTATTTGCATGAATGCCTATTTTGAATTGGCTCCTAATTAAATTTAGTTTTGAAATATTTTATTATACATCATCACTAGTATTTCCTATGCATTTAAATACTTATGAAGCAGTATACAGAAGATATGGATCAAAAATCTCCAGGCAACAAAGGATCATTGGTTTATGCAGGAATTAAATCAATAGTAAAATCATCTTTAGGTAAGAAAATTCCATTTTATTTTCTTGAAAATGTTTATAATGTTTGTATGCTTATTTTGTCCCCTATCATTTGGTTGAAAGTAATTATTTCAGGATTGTGTACATAAATACCCTTCTATTTTTGTTTTCTGATTAGATATTTTAGTGAATTGTTAAGTTAAATGCATAAATATATTAACATCCAAAATCCGTTTGGGAGGAAATTTTAATATTTTTTTAGTTGTCCATAGACCTTTATTTTTCATTTCATTAATTCATCCAGCAAATATTTATCATGTGCTGTTCGCCCAATATTATTGCAAGAATGGGAGACATAACTATGGTGTATCTCCTTATGGAGATTGAGCAAGATCAGTATCATCTCTTATCTTGAAGAGTCTATATTCTAGTTCAGAATATGGACAAGTAAATAGGCAGTTATAATATGAGGAAAACATATTATTATAAGAAGAATTCTAGCCAGGCATGGTGGTACACACCTGTGATCCCATTGACTCAAAAGTTTGAGGCAAGAGGATCACAGGTTAAAGGCCAACCTCTGCATCTCAGCAAGACCCTTAGCAACTTAGCAAGACACTATCTCATAAAATAAAAAGGATTTAGCTCAGGTGTAAAACACTAATGGGTTTAATGCCTAGTGTGAAAAAGAAAAAAGAGAGAATTCCTAATCTGATGGTTAGGATTAGAGGTTTCCTGGAAGAGGTAAAGGCAATAATAAGGTCCAGACAGGGAGCATCAGATGCAGTGAGCCCAGGGGGAAAAGCATGGCACAATTAATTTGGTTGGTACAGAGTATGAGGGATGAAGTGAAGAGAAGAATAGAAGGCTAGAAAGTAAGCAGTAGACTAACTCAGGAAGGACTTAGAAATTATGTTAAAAATTTAGGGATGTTTATCATTCTGCAACAGGGAAAGCAAGGAAGGATTTTAAAGGGTAGTTGCAGAATTAGATTTGTGTTTTAGAACTTACTTTGTGTAGAATGAGTTAGAAGGGGGATCAAGATCGATAGTAGGGATGTTAGATATAAGCCAAAGTGACCAGGCAAGAAGTGATGATGTCCTTATCAAAATTAGTGGCAGAGCCTAGGGAAATATGGGTAAATAATAGTGGGACAAAATTTAATGGTTCATTGGATAAAGGGGATAGAGAAAAAAAAAATCAAAGATGGCACATATGTATTTAGTTTGGGAAACTAGTTGATTCTGGTACCAGTTAATTAAGATAGGAGGAACCCAGAAAAAGTGGGTTTAAGAAGAAAATGTTTATTTTAGAGCAAGTTGAAAATCAGATGGCTAATTAGAGATGTCCCATGAGCAATGAGATATGAGTTCAAAGCTCATGGAAGGACTATAAACAGAGAAAATAGGTTAGAAATAAAATTATATTTGATGGAATAGATGAAACTATTCAAGGTAATAGCAGAATGTTATGTAATAAAGAGTTTACCAGATTTCTACCCAACTTAATGAAAATATTTTATCTGTAGTTCAGCTATTCAGGAGACTGAGGCAGGAGGATCACAAGTTGCTAGCCTTGGCAACTTATTAAGACCCTGTTTCAAAATAGAAAGGACTGAGAATATACCTCAGTGGTAGAGTGCTGGCCTAGCATGTGCTAGGCTTTGGGTTCAGCATCTAACACTGAAAAAACAAAGGATTCAATTCTGACCTAGATACTTTGTCTATTCAAAATTACTTCAAGATGGGTGTGGTGGCAGGCATGCCTCTAATCCCAGTGGCTTGGGAGGCTGAGACCAGAAGATTGGGAGTTCAAAGCCAGCCTCACAAAAAGTGAAGCACTAAGCAATTTAGTGAGACCCTGTCTCTAAATAAAATACAAAATAGGGCTGGGAATGTGGCTCAGTGGTTGAATGTTCCTGAGTTTAATCCCCGATACCCTCCCCTGCCCCCAAAATTACTTCAAGCATCAAAATAGGATTTTAGTGATTTTTTTTTAAACACTAAAATGTTCTGATAAACAGTGGAATATTTTATTGCTTTGTTATTTCATACACACACACACACACACACACATTGTATCTGATTGCTGATTTTGAAACAAATTTTTAAAATACGTTTTTTAATGTTTAAGTAACATTGTTTTCCTTGCAAACATTAATAAACATTGATTCTGTTATATATAAGGTAATCTCAGATTAGGGGCATAAAACCATGCATAAACACATTTTAATTATTTTTCAGATATATTAAAAATTCTTACATTAAAATCATAATATATGATTATTAAAAACACATGAGGGTTGAGGTTGTGGCTCAGTGGTGTAATGCTTGCCTAGCACATGTGAGGCACTAGGTTCGATCCTCAGCACCATATAAAAATAAGTAAATAAAATAAAAAGTATCATATCCATCTACAGCTAAAAACTATTAAGGAGGAGAAAAAAATGTGAGCTGGGTGCACACCTGTAATCCCAGCAGTTTGGGAAGCTAAACAAGAGGATTAAGAGTTCAAAGCCAGCCTCAGCAACAGGAAGGCACTAAGCAACTCAATGAGACCTTGTCTCTAAATAAAATGTAAAATAGGGCTGAGGATGTGGCTTAGTGGTACTCCCACCCAAGGCAAAAGCACATGATGACATCATCTCTCTTAGTTGATAACCCTAATTACTTGTAGCATAGTTATCAAGGTATAAAAAGGTCTCAGCCAAAATATGTAACAATATTCATGCAATTGATTTAAAGGATATGTTTCCATTTTTTAGCATTAAGCTCTTTGGGTTCATGTATATTGATTCCTATTTCATGACAAAATTTCTGTAAAAGAAA
The DNA here is from genome assembly GCF_001458135.2 of Marmota marmota marmota. Taxonomy (NCBI): domain Eukaryota; kingdom Metazoa; phylum Chordata; class Mammalia; order Rodentia; family Sciuridae; genus Marmota; species Marmota marmota. Next base: position 3,834,386 of record NW_026000142.1, read on the forward strand.
AACTCTTAAATTGTATTATTAAACTGTAAGAAAATGTTTGAAAAATGTTGCCCTTTGCTCACCTATTTTAAGTTGTTATTTTTTACTATTTATTAAATAATAACAGCCTTAAATCTCAAATTTTAGTAGTATGAAAATAAATACCTCAGAGCTTCTACCTGAAATATAGTGAGTACATCCTACCCAAGCAAAGTAAAAAACTTCTTTTCAAAAGTGTCCTTTTAACTCCTTGGCCTGAAATGGCAACCGTAGTCAGTTAAAAATAAAAGTTATTTGGGGGGCTGGGTTGTGGCTTAGTGGTAGAGCACTTGCCTAGCATATGTGAGGCAATGGGTTTTGATCCTCAGCACCGCATAAAAATAAATGAATAAATAAAGGACCATCAATGAATAAAAGAATATTTTAAAAAATAGTAAGTTATTTGGGACTAGGGATACAGCTCGTGATGGAACATGTATATATAGCATGCATAAGGTCCTGGGATAAGTTATGACACCCCCCCAAAAAATTTTTGGACTAGGGATGTAACTCTGTACTCAGCATGTACAATGTCCTGTGTTTGATTCCCAAAACCACAAAATAAATAGTTTCAAGCTAACTTTCAAAAAATGCTTTTATTAGTGCATTATAGTTACACATAATTGTGGGGTTCATTTTTTACATCATCATACATGCATGAAATATAATTTGCTTTGTTTCAGTTCCCAGTACTACTTCTTTCCCTCTCCTCATTTCTCCCCCGGCTACCCTTCCTTTACTCTATTATTTTCTGTTTATTATTTTTTTAAATTGGTGCTTTAAAGATATACATGAAGGTGGAGGTCACTGGTATATTTGTGTGTGTTTACATATATGTTATTTTTACATATGTGTGTGTGTGTGTGTGTATATTATTATGTAGCATAATTTGGTCAATTCCATTCTGTAGTTCCACCCTTTCCTGTCTTTCCTCCTTCCCACATACCCGCCTTAATCTACTCCACTGTTGGCCCTTCTCTTTTCATGGGACCTCCATCCTCCATCCCTGTTCCCTTCTCCGCACCTCCTCCCCCATTTTGCTCTAGCTTCCATATGAGAGAACATTTGACCCTTGACTTTTGGAGCTTGGCTTATTTCACTTAACATGATGATATTTAGTTCCCTCCATTTACCAGCAAATGCCATAATTTCATTCTTTGTGACTGAATAAAACTCCTTGGTGTATATATACCACATTTTCTTTATCTACTCATCTGTTACTAGCATCTGAACTTGTTCCATAACTTGGCTATTATACGTTGCAGTGCTGTATATAAACATTGATGTGCCTATATCACTATAGTATACTGATTTTAGATCTTTGGGATATATACCAAGGAGTGAAACAGCTGGGTCCATTTCTAGTCTTTTGAGGAATCTCCATACTGCCTTCCAAAGAGATTGTACTAATTTGCAGTCCCACCAATAATATATAAATGAGTGTACTTTCCCCCACCTTTCTTGCCAGAATTTATTGTTTGTTTTCTTGAAGTTTGCTATTCTAGTAAGATGAAATCTCAGTGTGGTTTTGATTGGTATTTCCCTAATTGCCAAGTAGGTTGAACATATTTTTTTCATATATTTTTGGGCATTTGTATTTCTTTTGAGAAATGTCTCTTTAGTTCTTTTGCCCATTTGTTAACTTTTTTTTTTCTTTTGGCAGGGGGTTGTTTTTTTGAGTTCTTTATATATTCTGGATATTAATCCCCTATCAAAGGAGTAGCTGGCAGAGATTTTTCTCCCATTCTATAAGCTCTCTCTTCACTTTCTTATGTTTTCTTTGCTGTGCAGAAACTTTTTAATTTAATGCCACTCCACTTATTGATTATTGGCTTATTCTTGAGCTCTAGGGATCTTGTTAAGGAAGTCAGTGTCTGTGCCAATATATCAAAGTGTTGACCCACTTGGATTTAATTTCTGTGCAGGATGAAAGATAGGGATCTAGTTTCATTCTTCCACATACGCATATTATCTGTGTTTAAGTGTTAATTGGTCATTTTCAGATGGTGTTTTGCAGAGCCCTAACTGGGCTGTGTGTATATGAATGTGGTTTTCTTGGCAGAATTCAACCATAGAAAGAAGTTGAAGGTGCATAGAGAAGAGGATAAATCAAAATTCCTAGGAAAGGGAGGGGATGGGATCTAGAGCACAGATTTGGCTTTAAATAGGAAGTGCATCTCTACTCCATATTAACCATAGGCAAAAGGGAAAGGATAGGATAGGAAGGATATTTAGAGTTCAGTGATCAGAGGCTGAGAGGCTAAAGATTCCTTGCAGTTGTAGAACTAAAATATCCATTTTCCTGTTGTTTGATAGTCATGGACTGTCCTTAGGTCTTTGTTCCTTGCCACAGGTCCATACCACAGATCTTCTTGCCAACATGGAAGCTTTTACCTTTTAAAGACTTGCAGATCTCTATTCTGCTGCTTCTATCACTTTGAAACCCTCTTTTAAAGGACTCACTTGATTAAGTCAGTCCTATTGGGATAATCTCGCATTCATTGACTTAAAGACAACTGAAGGTGCTAATTAAATTTTATCTGCAAAATTCTTTTACCTCTGCTATATTCTGTAGTTTACAAGCAAGTCACAGATTCCTCTTGCACCTAAGGAGAGAATTCCCATTGTATTTTCATTATAGTACTTACCTTAAACTGTAAATGTACTTTGAACACTTTGAAGCCTTGTCATGTCTTGTACCACAAAACAATGTTTGGTCAACAAAGATGGTCCATCTTTCCTTTATTTTTTTTGTATTTTTTTTTTTTTTTTGAGAGAGAGAGAGAGAATGAGAGAATATCTTTTTTGTAGATGGACATAATGCCTTTATTTTTATGTGGTGCTGAGAATCAAACCCAGGTTGCGCCCATGCTAGGTGAGCGCTCTACCACTGAGCCACAATCCCAGCCCAATCTCTCCTTTCTTGATAAGGAACACATGATGATGGTACATAGAAGGGGGACATAGGGAGAAAGAGAAACAGAGCTTCTACTGGATCTCAGGTAGTGAGGATACCTTGCAAATAAAACAGATATGTTACCTTCCCTCTTGGAGCTCATGATCTATTGGGACAAAAGATAAGATGAAAATAAATAAGTAAATTATGTGAGCTTATATATGTGTATGTGTAGGAAATGAAACAATTGAGTGGTGGGTTATATGATAATGGAAGTATTGTAGATTAGGGCGTCAAGGACATTTTTCTTGAAGCAGTGACTCAGCTTAGTCCATCTGAGCATTTCTTATTCCAGTAGCTCTTTGGTAATTAAACTAATTGTTTTATTTAGAAACATGCAAAATGTTGTATTTGTGGCATTCCTTATTTATGGTGTCATAAAATTGTGACTACAAAGTTGAATGTCCTAAATATGTTGTTTAAATATTTTTCTGTGAAACTAACCCTCCCCCAATATATTTCAAAATAACAGTAAAACAACATAAAACTATTTTCTGTTTTTAGGAATGGTGGAAAGTAGCAAACACAATTGGAGTGGGTTGGATAAGCAAACTGATATTCAGAATTTAAATGAAGAGAGAATCTTGGCTTTACAGCTATGTGGATGGATAAAGAAAGGATCAGATGTAGATGTGAGCCCATTTTTAAACTCTCTTGTACAAGAAGGAGAATGGGAAAGAGCTGCTGCTGTGGCATTGTTCAACTTGGATATTCGACGAGCAATCCAAATCCTGAATGAAGGGGCATCTTCTGAAAAAGGTATTAGGTTATGTTCTAAGAACTGGAAGTTCATAGAGTCCTTCAGAGAAAGGATGCTGATAATTTTCAAATATCTATCTAATCGATGTTTTATGTAAATTTTCATTGAAAGAAACAGTAGTATAGTACTATATATCAGTAAATATTAACCCATCCCATTTATGTATACCTTAGTTCAGGTCTGTTAAAAAAAAAGATGCATCTTAAATGTCATTTTAATAATATTATAAGGAATTCTCAAATGTCTTGAAATTTTAGTACTTTACTATTTTAATTCACATAGATTTAAAAAAGTTATTTCCTTAAAGATTAGGACTACTTGTTTTGAAGCATTTTTATGACACATATTAGCTTGTATTTTAGTTTATACTCACTCATTTGGATGTTTATTGGTTGACCATTAGAAAACTATAAATAATATTTTTACTTTGACCAATATAAATTCTTTTTTCTTTTAACTTTTTGTTATAACTTTATTTCTCCTTTATGTGGTGCTGAGGATTAAACCCAGTGCCTCGCATGTGCTAGTCAAGCACTCTACTACTGAGCTATAATAACCCCAGCCCCCAATATAAATTCTTACAAAAAGGACATTTGAATCTACACAAATGCTTCTATTTGAGTCTGGTGATTAAAACATATTTTCTATGTCATATGCTTTAAAACTATAGAAATATGATAAGGCATTTTGCCAGTGGATCCCTAGAGAAACAAATCTTAATTGAAAACTTCAGTTTTTTTTTCTTACTAGTAATATTTCACTTGAAAACACCTAAGATAAGGCTCTTGATTTTTAGTACACCTAGCAAATTATATCTGAGTATTCAGAATATTTACTTAAATTCTCACTTGCTGGTTCATTTTAAAACTGTTATAATTCAGTAGTCCTATTTAAAAAATAACATGAAAATAACTACAATATATTTACTGCAGTCTGAAAGTTGGAAAATGTACTATTTTGCTCAAATGGGCATCTTTTCCTTTAGCTTTGCTCTAACAAAAGCCTTTTCCATTTGAAAGGATAATAAATGATATGTGATGATGGAAAAATAATTGGTATTTAAATTCTAGAATGCAGTGTCTGGGCTCAGAATGTAGCTCAGTAATAGAGTGCTTGCCTAGCATACTGAAAACTCTGGGTTCTCTCATAGCACTGAAAAAAAAAATCAATTTCTAATTATAATTTTGCCATATAGCCTAAGAGCCTTATACTTTCCAGTTCAGGTTTACCTGGAAAACTTAGTGATAGATTTAAAAACCTGTACAGACAATAATGGAAAAATATCATTTCAGTGATTTTAATAACTTAAGAACTTAAAAAAAGATTTTTGAGTCAAGCATTCCTTTCCACTTAGAAATAAATTCTTCTACAAAGATTTGCTTTTTAATTTTATTTTAAAGTGTTTAAAAGAGTTGGCAGAGGAAGTAATCATGAAATAGATTAGGGAAAATGCAAAAATGAAGAATAAAGCTGTTAACGTAAAGTGGGAGGTGCTGGAAAATAATGGTAGAATAAAGCAATGGAGAATAAGGAAACTATAATAAATGTAGAAAATATTGAATAGGAAATTTTTTTTAAAAGAGAGAGAGACAGAGAGAGGGGGAGAGAGAGAGAGAATTTTAATATTTATTTTTCTTAGTTTTCGGCGGACACAACATCTTTGTTTGTATGTGGTGCTGAGGATCGAACCCTGGCTACACGTATGCCAGGCGAGCGCGTTACCGCTTGAGCCACATCCCCAGCCCCTGAAGAGGAAAATTAAGGAGAACTTTGTTTTCTCTTTTAAAGCTAAACTTATGTTAGAAGGCTAGGCAGCCACAGGGCTGAAGGCCAGGTTGTAGCTTCCTAGCAGCCACATAAACAGAAGAACAAATCTATTGGTAACAAATGCTTTGTTGCAAATATGTCTAAGTGAAATTCTCTGGTAGTTCTGGTAGCTCATTTGTCCTAGAAAAATTAAAAGTATAATACTATAATAAGAATGCTGAAGTACTAGCTTTGCAGTTGATGCTTATATACATACATATGTGCATTATATATTTAAAAATAGGAAAATGAAATTATTTTGAAAATTGCATCCTGAGATGCAAGTAATATTTACTATCAGTGTTTTGAAATAGCTCAGTATCCATGAACTTGATAAAGTGGGCAGTAATTTTGATACTAAATAGTAACATACTGTATAGGAAACTGCCTAGAATGAGAACTTGAAAATTAAAAGATGTCCTGCACAGGGTTTGCAAATATATGTATGAGTTTTATAAAATGGAAAATTTTTAGTTGTAGTCCTTGCTAAATTTTTCATTCTAAATCAAAATCCTTATACTAGTGGGCTCATTTTTCTGGGTGTGAAAGTTTTCCCCTGATTTCTCTTTGTTCATTGTTCAAGAAATGTGGAAGAAGGGGATATTAAGTTTTTCTCTCTTTGATTAACTGGCTGTTTGTAATATACAGGAGATCTGAATCTCAATGTGGTAGCAATGGCTTTGTCAGGTTACACCGATGAGAAGAACTCCCTTTGGAGAGAAATGTGCAGCACTCTACGATTACAACTAAACAATCCCTATCTGTGTGTCATGTTTGCATTTTTGACAAGTGAAACGGGGTCTTATGATGGAGTTTTGGTAAGCAAATTTGTTTCCCCAAACCCTCCTTTGAATTAAGTGTGAGTATTAATCTGTTAAAATTTTCAAATATCTGTTGTATAAATCATGTTTTGATGCATATTATATATTTAAAATGGATTTGATCCATGTTATATGATATACAAGGAATAAAGATTTCATCCTTTAGCTTGAGAACTGAGCTTGAAAATCTACAGCTAAATAAATATAAAAATATATTCGCTATTTAAATATTTTGTGTGTGTATGTAACTTTTTTTTAACTAAGTCAAGTCATTCATGAGCAGTTGATCAGTTTTGATAAGGGTTGACATACATCTTGTCTTAGTATTTGTCATTTATAGACTTATTCTTGTTTGTAAGATTGCTTAATTAAATGATCACACTACTTGTAGTAGACAATTTCATTTTTTCCTTATTTGGTCATTTTGTTGTTATTTTTTCTTTCTTCCTCTAGGCACCTATCACCAAATAACTGAATAGCTTCTTTATCACAAAGTGAGGAAAGACTGACATGAGACATGCTTATCAGTTTTTAGTTGTTGGATTTTAAGCTTCACATTAGTACCATATGGCTTACTTTGCACTCTTAGGCATCTTTTTATCAAGGAGAAGAACTTTCTACATTAAAACTTATTTGTTTTTGTTATTATAGCATTTCTTATAAAATAAACTTTGCTTGAGTAATGGATTTAAATGTCAGTCCCTAAGAATTTATAAAAATATCTATTTCATTGGGGTATCTTATGAATTTTTTAATAACTATTGATGTCTGTTTTGGCAAAATCCATACGCCAAATATGTTTTTCTGTTACTTTTAACAAATTAGTATTAAACTTTTCTTACCACTTCAAATTAATATCTAAAAAATGTTTTGTAAAATGTTGTTATTCTTTTTGTTAAGCAGATACTTTTTTTTCCCTTGGGTGTAGGAGGTTGAATCCAGGGATGCTTTACTACTGAGCTACATTCTCAGTCCTTTTTATTTTTTTATTTTGAATCAGGATCTTGCTAAATTGCTGAGAGTAGCCTTGAACTTGCAATCTTCCTGCCTCAACCTCCTGCGTTTCTGGGATTACATAAACATAAGACATTAACATTGTATCTTGAAGAAATAAAATGATACTTTGGGAAGTGAAAGAATAAGACTAGAAAAAGAAGTGAATTTATAGTTAGAAAAATGTATTGTTTGAATATTAAATTTGCATATTTTTAGATATGTGACCTATAATAAGTATCCTTCCTTTCTTATACCTAATTTTGGGTGATTAGTAAGGTATAGCTAAGAAGGAAGTAATCCAAGCTGTTTCAAGAATATAATTTATACTTGATATATTTATAATTAATGTTACATTTTTTTAATATTAAATTGCATAAAACAGTGAAAAGTACTGAATTGGGAAGTCAGATAAAGGCCTGAATCCTTTTACTGCCAGTTACTTTTGCCATTCATTTAACATTTTTGAGCTCTAATTTTTCTCAGCTGCAAAATGAGACCATACTTAAAACCTTTAGAGGTCAAAATTATAACACATGGAACCAACTCAAGAGTTTGTTAGAGCAGAACCATATCATATAATTGAGAAAGTACACTAAGATAGGGATCAACTGAAGGAATGTATGTTTAAAGAAGGAAAACTGTTTCATAGACTGGCTGCAGTAGAATTAGGATCTTTTTTCTACCTTCAAAGTTATTTTGTATTAATCACAAAATTTATATTTTCCTAAATTCATACTAAACATCTTTCAACATATTTTTTACAATATTGTAAGTATATAAAAATTAAAGTTATAATGTTATGAAAAATTTGTCACAGACCAATTATATAAAGGTATTTTACTTCAGACACAAAAATATGTCTGTTTACTTGTAAGATTTAAAACTTGTCACTTTGTATTTAGAAAGATGTATGAGTATTCTTTCTAAATTCTGTAGTGGTATACCCAGTTCACAGACTTGTCGATTAACTTAACCGAGAAAAGATTGTCTAGTGTCCTCCAATTTAATATCTGTGGTGTAAGGTTTATATGCCATCTTAAATTGGATATACTATGCACATCACTACTAATATTTTATGTTGGAGTTATATAAGACTGAACTGAATCTTCTATAAAATTGTATTTGGTCTGTACTTGAAAGATTTTACTTTTAAGGACAACAATCTCTAAGTTTCCTTGGAGTTACATCAGAAAAGGCATCTTAGACAATAAATGGCTTTTCCAACATGTATACAATAAGTTAATACATTTGAAAATAAAATTCCATGTAAGGTGTATAAAATATTTACTCTAACATTTTAAAATTTATAGTGTATACAGCTAATTCCTTGCTTTTCCTTTCCAGTATGAAAACAAAGTTGCAGTACGTGACAGAGTGGCATTTGCTTGTAAATTCCTTAGTGATACTCAGGTGAGAACTAATTTAAATCTACATTTGAGGTGCTTAATTTTTATTATCACTTAATTAAGAAACTAATTTTTGTATATAATTATTCATATGTGGGATTTATGGATAAATTCTTCTAAAAAGTAAGGTAGTTTTTTTTATTACACTGAGATATTGTAAGCATGTCTATCAAAATTAAATTTACTTGTTTAGAATATTGACTTTATATTTTAGTTTATTATCATTTTGAGGAGAAATATTAGTTAGTAGATAAAAATGTTAAACTCACTTCTTAGTGATGCTATAAAAGGGTTCCTTCTGTTTCAGCAGAGTACATAGTTACTGGCTGCCTATGTTATGATATAGTGAGGGAGAAATGCATGTAAACAACTAGTAATGCTGTATACTCAGTATTGTAATAATGATAACGTGCTGAGAGAATATAAAGGAATCTTAGCTGAAGTTGGAATGGAATGTATTTAGGAATAAACTAAAGGAAATGCTTGTTATTAATGATTTTGAAATTTCCTTACAAGTTTAAGAGTCTGTGATTAGGTTTCATATTGCCATTGTAGAAAACAAGAACTCTGCAGATTAAAATGGGGACAATACTCTTTAAAAAATAGTAAACCATCCATAGTTTTTAAATAAAATAATTTTTCAGAATACAGTAAATGTCTTGCTTTTAAAAATATTTTAAGTGCGTATGGATACTACATTGAAGATTGGAATAGATGTAGACTTCTTGAGAGACTACATAGCTGGCTTTTGACAAAGGCTTTCATTTTAAGATGTTTTTCATTAGGAAAGAAATTGTTTCATGTGTAGTAATTTTCAAATACAGAATATGTAGTGAAACAGGTTGCTTCAGAAAAATCACTTTGAATTTTTCAGTTAAATAGATACATCGAAAAGTTGACCAATGAAATGAAAGAGGCTGGAAATTTGGAAGGAATTTTGCTTACTGGTCTTACTAAAGATGGAGTGGACTTAATGGAGAGTTATGTTGATAGAACTGGAGATGTCCAGACGGCAAGTTACTGCATGTTACAGGTTAGTGCAGATTGACAGCAGCTTAAAAAAGAAAAACAAAAAACGTGGTTTGTCAGGCATGGTGTCACATATATGTAATCCCAGCAGCTCTGGAGGCTGAGGCAGGAGGATTACAAGTTCAAAGTTAGCCTCAGCAAAAAGCAAGGTTCTAAGTAACTCAGTAAGACCATGTCTCTAAATAAAATAAAAAATAGGGCTGGAGATGTGGTTCAGTGGTTAAGTGACCCTGAGTTGAATCCCTGGTAACCACCACCCCAAAAAAAGCTAAACCACATTGTGTACATTCTGTATTCCCTCAATTGAAAGTAAGTATGCACTTTTGCTTGCTTGGGATTTTTGGAAGGCATTTAGCTTCAACCTCATCAGATGATGTACTGTGGACTTGTGAGTTAGCTTACTGTCCCTAAGTCTCCTTATTGGGTTATCCAGCTTTTTCTTTGACTTGTGGGAAGTACCAATCTTGACTTTGTCTGAACTTATGTGAAGACGAAATGGAATAGGGAAACTTCTCTTCAGTTTCTCTAGTTGTTGACCGAACTATACCTTCTATAAACGAGATAGCCAACCAGGCATGGTGGTGCACTCCTATAATCCTGGTGGCTCGAGGCTGAGGCAGGAGGAGGAAAGTTCAAAGCCAGCCTCAGAAAAATCAAGGCACTAAGCAACTCAGTGAGATCCTGTCTCTTTGTAAAACACAAAATAAGGCTGGGGATGAAGCTTAATGTTACAGCACCCCTGAGTTCAATCCCCCAGTACCAAAAAAAAAAAAAAAAAAAAGAGAGAGAGAGAGAGAGAGATACCCTTTCCCTGATTTGTCTTGCAGCCTCATCCAAAGTACCAAAGGCAGGTAGTACCACAGCTCTCTTAACTCTCACTTTCCCTTTTTATTATCAGTGTTAATTATGTATTTGTTTATTTATTTTCCATCAGCTTTTATTGTCCGATGGTTAAAACCAGATTCCTGGCAAAGATTGCCCTTTATTTTACTTTTGTTGGAAGTGTGTTCTGATTCTTTCCCTGAAATTTCCTGTAACATTCTAGCTAATTTGTCCTTTCATGGATCAATACTTTTTCTTGCCCTCTTCCTTTTACATAATATGAAGTTGTGCTCTGTACTGGGTAAACATAGTAAAATGCCTGCTCCCCCATGCTACCTTCCTGTGAACATGTTCAAGTGCTGGCCCATAAACTAGAGTAAACTAGTAAACTTGCATACGGTATCAAGATACTGCCTCTGAATATTTTATATTTCTTTACTAAATAGCCTTACAGATGATTAAAGGTGTTTTCATATACATCTAAATCAGAAATCTGTAATTTCTTACTTGTTGTTTTAAGATGTTCCTAATGATTTTTTGAGCTTTATTAAATTGTGAATAAACTTTTTTTTGTATAATAATAAAAAAAAAAGAAAGTAAAATGAGACAACAATAAAAAAAAAGTCTTGTTAACCAAATAAATACGTAAACTGAGAAAAAAAAAAAAAGATACTGCCTCTGAAAGAAGGTATCCTTTAACATTTTTTTTTTCTTAACTGAAATAAGATTCTAGCTTTTAAATTTGTTGAATACAGAGTGCAAATGGGTCGGTAACTTTTTTTTTTAGTTGTAAATGGATACAGTACCTTTATTTTTTTATTTTTATGTGGTGCTGAGGATTGAACTCAGTGCATCATACATGCTAGGCAAGCGCTCTACCACTGAACTACAACTGCAGCCCCAGTAACTTCTTATTAATTAATAAAATATATTTAAAATGTAAGTAGTAAATAACAAGATCTTGCTTTTATAAAATCTAGTGTGGACGGGCAACCTCCCAGCAATTTGGGAGGTTGAGGCAGCTGGATTTTAAGTTTGAAGCCAGCCTCAGCAAATTAGCGAGGCCCTTGGCAACTTAATGAAACCCTGTCTCAAAATAAATTTTTTTAAAAAGTGGGGAGGCTGGAGATGAAGTTCAGTGGTAAAGTGCCCCTGGGTTCAATCCCCAGTACCAAAAAAAAAAAAAAGTCTGATAATGCTGTCTATTAATTGGAATGTTCCCTCCATTCACATTTATATGGTCAAGATTAAGTCTACCATCTTACTATTTGTTTTCATTTGCTTTTTCCTTTTGTTCTTGTCTTCCTTTTCTGCCTTATTTTGGGTTAGTTGAATATTTTTGTGTTTCACTTTATTTCCCCTACTGGCTTTTAAGCTATACCCCTTTTCATTAATTTTTTTGTTAAGGTTAGATTAACCTGAGGTCTCATATATGTATCCTTAATCATCAAAGTCAGCATTTCACCACCTCCTACTTCACATTTCACACTTCACACCTGACAAGTCATTCTTCCTATTGCACCCTTTTCTGTTCTTACCCCACGCTTGGCTCTTTCTTTTACTATATACTTGGAGATTCACAAGTGTTACAATAGTTTAATTTCATTTACATACCTTCTCCTTTGTCCTACACTCAAATATTTCATTTCTACCTATATTATAGACTTCATCTTACAATGTTACTGTTTTTCCTTTTAGTAGTCATTTGTCTTATAATAAATCATGAGAAGACAGGAAATAGACTTTTTAAGTTTAAATATTAATTTATTTTTAATTAAATATTTTATTTAAATACTCCTGGCATTTATTATTCCTCTTGTAGAAATGAGTTTCATGTACTATAATTTTCCTTTGGTCTTTTTCTTTAGGATTTCCTATAATACAAATAATAGCTTCTCTCCCTTTTTTTTTTTTTTTTTTTTTTTTTTTTTT
>NW_026000142.1:3846953-3871115 GCF_001458135.2 Marmota marmota marmota
CCCTTTTTTTTTTTTTTTTTTTTTGTTTAATTTTAGCTGAAAATATCTAGTTTGCCTGTTTTTTTCCTTCAGCACATTAAAGATATAGTTTCAGCCAGGCACAGTGGTGCACACCTGAAATCCCAGTGACTCAATACTGTAATCCCAATGACTTGGGAGGCTGAGGTGGGAGGATGATAAGTTCAAAGCCATCCTCAACAATGTAGTGAGGCCCTAAGCAACTTACTGAGACCCTCAAAAATTAAAAATAAAAAGTGCTGAGGATGTGACTCAGTGGTTAAATGCCCCTCAGTTCAATCCCCAGTACCAAAAAATAAAAGATATTGGTTTCATATTATTCTGGCCTCTGTCATTTCTGATGAGAAGTCGATTATTTTTGTTTTCTTATATGTGATCTTTCATTTTTCCTTGGGCTTCTTTCAGCAGTGGGACACTGATGTGCCTTATTGTGGATCTTTTTTATCCTGCTAATAATTGACTGAGCTTCTTGGATCTGAAAGTCAATATTTTTCATCAGATTTGGGAAGTTTTGAAGCATTCTTTTTTTAAGTATTTTTTCTGCCTCAATCTCATTCTCTTTTTCTACTTAGACTCTTCTGAGATTTTAAACCATTTACTATTGTCCTTAGATGCCTAAGGTTCTGTCTATTTTCCTTCTCTCTATTTTTTCTTTGCCTCTGTTTTTCAAATTGAATAATTTCTGTTGATTTGTTTATTCATTCTTCTATCACCTCCTGTCTGCTATCAAACTTTTCAGGGAATTCTCAATTTTAGTTATTGCCAGTTGTAGAATTTCAATTTTGCCATAGTTTACATTTCTCAGCTTAGATTCCGTATTTATTCACTTAAGCACTATTTTCTTTTTCTTTTTTTTTTTTTTAAGAGAGAGAGAGACAGAGAGAGAGAATGAGAGAGAGAGAGAGAGAGAGAGAGAGAGAGAGAGAGAGAGAGAGTATTTTAATATTTATTTTTTAGTTTTCGGCGGACACAACATCTTTGTTTGTATGTGGTGCTGAGGATCGAACCCGGGCCGCACGCATGCCAGGCAAGCGCGCTACCACTTGAGCCACATCCCCAGCCCAAGCACTATTTTCCTTTAAGTCTTTGAACACAATTTCTTTGAAATTGCTGCATTAGTCTTTGCTAACATATGGGCTATTTTAGTTTAATTTCTGTTGACTCCCTTTTTCCTTGACTTTGAACTACATTTATTAATTCATTGCCTAGTGATTTCTTCACTGACTGTTGGGCCTTGTGTAAATGATATTATATAGATCTGACCTCTAACTTTTCTTTTCTTTTTTTTTTTTTTTTGATAAATGTTCATTATTTTAGAAGTGGAGTTACTAGCTGATCACTTTGAACTTATATTTTCTTAGGAATCTGTGGAAAGCCCAAGGTATTTTTTAACTCCTTCTATTTTGGTCAGGCTCAAACTCTAAAACTGTTTCCTCTGTAGATCATGATGTAACTTGATTTTAAGCTTGTCAAGGCAGAACTAGAGAAGACTTGACAAATATGAATTGACTACATTCTAATTGGCTTAATCCTTATTGACATGGAATAGAAAAGAAGAGGATATGAAGCTATCTAATTGTTCTGTAAAAAAAAATTTTTTAAACTGAAATAATGTGCTACTTTAACACTTAGTCCTGCTTAGTTGGCCATGTTTAGGATTAGAGTAGATATCTTCTTTCTTTATGAAATGAATTATCAAGAGTTTCTCACATGTTCTTTTAGCTAAATTTAACTGTGGAAATTAGAATTGATATATAATAAATGAAAGGTATGCTATTTTTGATTAAATATCTAAAGATAGATTGTATTAGCTGTTACAAGTTTGCACCCTTTTTCTGTAAGTAAAGTATTTGCTAAATTTTCTCTAACACTTTACTTTTCTGCCTGGCCTTTTAGTAACACTGGAGAAATTAGGTTTCAAATTAATGTTCAATGTGTCCTTGGAAGTAGAGTCTTTCAGTATTTCCCTGTGTTGTGAATTGTAGGAGACAGTATTGGACAGGGCTAACAGTCTTCTGTGAAAACCCAAAGGAAGTACCAATGCAGTGTGAAAGTCATAGCAACCAAGGAAAATACAGCTTTAGGAAAATTCTTACTCACAAGAAACTGAAGTTTTTAATGAGAACAATTCTTAAGAAAAACCAAATTGCTGATTTTTACTGTGGCCTATGGGTGAAAAAGCTAAGAAAACGTTTGGTTTAGTTTCCTCCCTTCCTTATTATTTTTAAGGCAACAAATGTATGTTTTAATTGAAGGCAAGAAAAAGAATGGAATAGACAGATTTAACAGTTAATAGATGTTCAAAAGCAGCATTTCATTGTCACAGTACTTTGCTAGATAAGGACAAGGCTCAGTATTAGTTTACATATTAAGCAATTTTGGTCTGTATTTAGAGAAGTAGTAAAAAGGATTTGTGAATCCAGAGGTTTTAATAGTTGGGACAAAAGGTATTCTCATCACTGTTTATTGCCTTCAACCAAGAAGGTGAATTGTTTTCTCCTGACTCCTTAAACTCAACTAAAAGAGAATTACACTTCCCTGACCAAGTATGGTAAGAACACTGCACATTAATATCATTAGTGAAGACCAGCTTAAAGTAAATTAATGGAGATTTCATCCATTATTTTATCTGTGTTCTCTGTAGAAGTCAGTTTTTGGCAAAAAGGAGGCCTGTGTCTTCTGTGTGGCTCATACTCACATGACACCCTGAATTCCCTGGTTTAAACCACAATCTTTTGAACAATTTGAAATAATTTGTGTTTTCTTTTAGGGTTCACCTTTAGATGTTCTTAAAGATGAAAGGGTTCAATACTGGATTGAGAATTATAGGAATTTATTAGATGCGTGGAGGTTTTGGCATAAGCGAGCTGAATTTGATATTCACAGGAGTAAGTTGGATCCCAGTTCCAAGCCTTTAGCACAGGTAAGTATATTGTTTGTGAAGAATCAAATGGTAACAATTTAGAATTTAGTTTAGTAAATTATTACTAGCTCATTCTTTTGCTTATATTGTTTCCATTGGTGAAATCTAGACTGCCCTTTATTCATGGTCTTCCTATTCTTTGGTTCTCCCACTTCCTGATAATGGTCTTCATATTCTTTCCTGATAATCATCTGAGGTGGCTTGAAATAGAGCAAACCACAGCAGGTTCAGAGGATCTTAGGAAAACCTAAATCCTAAGACTGTCTGGAATTTTTCAGTACATGTCTAAATTATTATGTGATCTTAGAAATCTAAATTATTATGTGATCTTAGAAATCTAAATTATTATGTGATCTTAGAAATCTGTGTTTTTTTCTGTCCTGTTTATGTGCAGTAGAGGTAGATTTGAGTAATTTTCATTTTAAGACTGTGTACATATATTTATATGTCGATTGCTTATGGAAATATTTTTATTTAAGCACTAGTTTAAAAAACATGAGATTGGTTATCCTATAAGACATGTGGCACGATAACATCTGTATTTTCATTCATGTTATATATTAAGTTATCCTCATTGTGAGCACTGGATGGTGCTATTTTCTTATTTTAGGAAATTGACAAATTGGTGTGCTTATGTTAAGACAACCAAAGTATAGGTAAAATAGTATTATATCGTATATGTTACTAATCTATGTAAGTGATTAAGAACTGAGGAATTTATTATAAAAGCAAATGAATAGCTTCTATTGCTTTTATTCCAAAATTTTAATAATTTACCATTCTATAATCCTTAACTCCTTTTTTATCTTAGGAATAGACTGTTTTCTTTGTAAGGAAATTTTGTTCAGAAGATACTGAATTTTGGTTTAGAAGTCATATTGGGATATTTTATAGTGGCCCAATGTGAATTCTAATGTCCTTTTTAATTCTAAAATGTTGGAATCTAAAGTTGTTGGTTTTTTCCACCAATATCAATAATATTAGGAAGAATATAACTAGAAAAGCTAACAGAAAGGAAGTACCCAAATAATGAAAATAAGTAGAAATTTTAAATGAGAGCTAGTCAAACTTAGCAGATAAATCATTTTGCAATATAAAAGTTTTAAAAAATTATTTTAAAATAATGCTAGCATCAAACTTATTGCATTGATTTGCATTACATTTATTTCTCCTTTCATTTGTTTTATAGGTGTTTGTGAGTTGTAATTTCTGTGGCAAGTCAATTTCCTACAGCTGTTCATCTGTGCCTCATCAGGGCAGAGGATTTAGTCAGTATGGTGTGAGTGGTTCACCAACAAAATCTAAAGTCACAAGTTGCCCTGGCTGTCGAAAGCCCCTTCCTCGATGTGCACTTTGCCTCATTAATATGGGAACACCTGTTTCTAGCTGTCCTGGTATGACATAATTCTATAAGATATTTTTCTCAGTCTAAACTCTTCCTACATAATTGAGTTAATACTGAAAATAAAATACATACTAGCTTGAATTTGTATTATTTCTAAGAAAGGGCATTTTACTGATTTGAAAGCCTTTGTGGTCCTTCTGATTTATAAAATCTATACATAAGAAGTAAAATCTGGAGCTGGGGGAGTAGCTCAGTGGTAGAGCGCTTGCCTCACAAGTGTGAGGCACTGCGTTCAATCCTCAGCACCACATAAAAATAAATAAAGACATTGTGTCCATCTACAACTAAAAAAATTTTTTAAATCTTTATCCATGATATCTCAGGTAATTTCATAAATGCTGTCAAATCTAAAATTTGTGAGAAAAGCTTAAATATAAACCATGCTATTTCTACTAATATCAATTCTTTCATATTTCATGTTCAAAAAACAGTGTGCCCACATCTATTAACAAATACCTTGTATTTCTAAGGAGCTTTTGATAGTCTCATAGCTTTTTGTCATTTTTGTTTTTTTTAAACCCAGTGCTTTGCATATGTGAGGCAGGCACTCTACTACTGAGCTACATTCCAAGCTACCCACCTGCTTTTTTTTTTGGTGGGGGGGCAGTTGTCAAGGAGACAGGTTCTTGCTAAGTTGTACAGGCTGGCCTCAAACTTGCATTTCTCCTGCCTCAGCCTCCCATGTAGCGGAGGGTATAAGTGTGTGTCACTGCACCCAGCTTTTAACATTTCTTCTTATTTCATCCTGGAAACGACCTGTGAGAGACATAGAGAAAAAATTAATCTCATGTCCCTTGAGTTCTGAGTTTTGGTGGTGCTGCTCCTGTTTCTTAATTACCTACTAAATGAATTTGATTTTAAATGGTTAGAAATTATTTTTTACTATTTATAGTAAACACATGGAAATTTTCTTGATAATAGTAGAGAATTGACCATGATATACCAGTGGCTGGGAATACTCCAGCTATTCAATAACTTGGAAATAATATTGTGGCTAAAATTTTATCAAAAACATTTTGGATATTTGCCACACTGGTATAATAAATAAAGAATTAGATATAGTGTCATAAGGTCTGTTTTAGTACTAGTTCTATGATACTCACCCTGTGACATTCAGTTACTTTAGCATTCTTTAATATAAAAGTGTTGGGCTAGTGATTCTTACTGGCCTTGATATTTCATAATTCTCTGCTACTTATTCATGTATGTAGTCTACTTTATTGTTATATTAATATCTGTGAAAGTCTGACTGGCATTGTTGGCTGAGTAATTATTTTTCAGTCTAGATGCCTTTTATTAAAAAGTGAAAACAATAAGTAATATTTTTAAATGTACATTTTTATTTAAATTTTAACCAAGAGTTTTTATTCTATTTCTTGCTTGCTAACAGTTTTTTAGGCCTGCCTAATCCTAATAAAAAATAACAATTTGAAATATCTATTTCAATGAAAGAACAAGGAAATAAAGTATACAATAAATAAGGCATATATGTATGTGAACTGACATATAGAAATAGTTAAATTTAGTACATCTTCTGGTCCATAAGAAGGAGATAAGGATTATTTGCCTTTTATTGACACCTGAGTGCTGTTCTATTTGCTTTTCAGTCTTTTCTATTTTTGAAATAAGAAAAGATAATAATTTTCTAGAACTTAAAATAAAATTTTAAAACATTTCAACTCTCTGTTGTAGGGCGTAATATAATAATAATAAATACTCAGATTTATCAGATCTCAACATTTTTTCCATGTGTGTTTCATAAGTTTATCTAGATATGCTTCAGAAATAAATTTTTTATGTAATATATATTTGAGCACTTATTTTACTAAATATGTTAAAACATATAACAAGGTGAAATTCTTCGTGGAACTTATGGTGTACGTAAGCATAGATAACTAATATAAAAGAAGAAGTCATGTGTTCTAAAAAGAAGTCCTGGTACACTGTTCCTCATCTGTTATTCTAAAAATCTATAGAAAGATCTAAATATGCAGAGGATTTTTTTTAATATTTGTTTTTTAGTGGACACGATATTTTATTTTTATGTGGTGTTGAGGATCGAACTCAGCGCCCCGAGCATGCCAGTCAAGTGCGCCACCGCTTGAGCCACATCCCCAGCCCTGCAGAGGATTTTTTTAAAAATGAATTTACAATAATCTTATTTGGCAACAAAACCTTTTCAGAATTAACATGAAGCTAGTAAGATTTTTGCTTCTCTTTGTGAATATTTGTATTTTTCACTGTAAAAATGCTTATGTTTGCTGGACGCAGTGATGCACGCCTGTAATCCCAGTGGCTCGGGAGGCAAGAGGATTGCGAGTTCAAAGCCAGCACCAGCAAAAAGCAAGGTTCTAAGCAACTCAGTGGGACCCTGTCTCTAAATAAAATACAAAATAGGGCTGGGGATGTGTCTCAGTGATCAAGTTCCCTTGAGTTCAATCCCCAGTACTCCTCCCCGCAAAAGAAATGCTTATGTTTTTGATCACAGATTGCTACCTCAGACTTCCACTTCACTGGATGTATTACACAAAATATACTTACTAATTATATTTCTAAACTCTAAAAACATTCTGAATTTTGAATCACACTTTACCCCCCCCAATTTGGATAGGGAATGTTATATTAGGAAAATGTTAGACATTTTGAAAGAGATAAATATTACTTTTATATGAATGATAATCTGGAAAGCTTCAGGATGAAGGTATCATTAAACTGGTCCTTTATCATTTGGTAGATTTATGCATGTGAAGATTTTGGGGAATACTTTCTAGGTATAGACCAAGATTTAAAAAATATGAACTAGGATAAATAGAATAATAAGTATAAGTACAGAAAGTATATGGGAAGTACCAAGTATATCAGTATGATGAGAATCTAGGAAGTAGAGTGATAGGATTATTGTAGGAAAATTTAGGGGGAGCCTGAATATGATCTTCAAAGACATTGCTGAAACATGTTAATTAGAGAATGAAAAGCATATTTTCATCAGAAGAATCCTATTTCCAAAATAAAACAGGAACCAATAGAAATCAAATACTGTTTCATGGAAGTTTAAAAGTGCGGGCAATCAATTCTCTCTGGTGCATCTGCCTATCATGTTTCATGATCCAAATAATTACAATTTCCATGAGGTTATTTAACTGAGAGTTGCATAGTTTTATATTCAGTTGTGTATTGAAGACTATAACTCTGTTGAAATAGTTCTAAGTAACATTCTTATAAAGACTATAAATTTTAAACATTATTTAATAATTGTTTATTAGTATGTACTGTTATAAGTAGTAGAAACATTACAGTGAACAAATATAATAATCTCTGCCCTTATAGAACTTAACTTCTAAATGGTAACATATTTGTTAAAAGTTAGATTATATGCTGGTTTTCTTTTTATTTTTCTTATTAGTGCATAAGTAAAACTCTGCTTTCTCTTCAGTATTTTCTAGTACTTCTCATAATTTGTTATAGATCTTTTTAAATTTGAAGTCACTTAATCTTAAAAAAAAAAAAAAACCCTTTCCCTTTTTAGTGGGGTAGACCTTAATATTTCCAGTTTCATTAGAAAAACCTAAGAATTAGCCTACTCCAGACTCGGTCTGTTTTCTGTGTATGTTAGAAGTTACAAAAATGAAGTGAAACTCACTAATGAAAGCTTTACACAAAGATATAAAATAATGCTCTATAGTATCAATATTTTTCTCTCTCTCTTCCCCCTTTTCTTTTTTCCCCTCTCAATGTTAATTGTTGATAAGATGTTAAGAATAATTTCAGTGTACTTACATCTTAAACAGTACTTCTACATTCTTTCACCTTCATATCATAAGTGAAAATGAATACTTCTAGAAAGACTCCTTGACTCTAAGACTATTTCTGTGGTCATTAAAGTGTGACCAGCAGTGGTCTAAGGGGGATTTTGATTATAGCTTCCTGTGCAGCATGTCTTAGTAGATTATATTTGTTTTAATTAGACCTAACAGTTTTATTTAATATTTTTCTATTTTGGTCTCTAATTTTTATGGGGCCAGGGTCCTTAAAATAGTTTGGTTTGGTTTGTTGTTTTAGAACAAAATACATCCAAGTTAGCCAGAATCAGTAGAGTGAGCATTTTAAGAACACTAAAAATTACATAATGATGTATGGTCATGTACATGTATAAATACTCTTATGCATTTTTCCTTAAATTTTTGTGAACTGTGTATAATATATATAGGAGTAT
This sequence comes from Marmota marmota marmota, assembly GCF_001458135.2. NCBI lineage: Eukaryota > Metazoa > Chordata > Mammalia > Rodentia > Sciuridae > Marmota > Marmota marmota. Next base: position 3,855,513 of record NW_026000142.1, read on the forward strand.
ATTTATTATGAACTATAATGAATCAAATATTAAGACCCCCTCCTTTGCTTGTCACTGTCTATACCAATACTTTTGATCATTCTTCCCTGTCTTCTATCTCGTATCTTCCCCCAAGGTAGCCACCATACTAAATTGCATGTTAATCAGTCTCCAGCTTGAATGGACAATTTTATCATGTTTAGTTTGCTTATGTTAAGAATTTTATATAAATTATATACAGAATTAATTCTCTTACTTGCCTTTTTAAGCCCAGTTTTGGACTTTCAGTTTTTTATTTTATTTTATAAATGAATATATCTGTGGTTTATTTTTCAATATTGAGTATTCTATTCAGGACTCTAACACAGTTTTTGCATTCTTTCATTGATGAACATTTGAGTTATTTCCAGATTTTTACTATTATGAATAATGGTGCTAAGAACATTCTTATAGGTCATCTTTTGAGATGTAGAAAAGCTTCTCTGATGTATTTACCTAGAAGTAGAATTGCTAAATCATAGGATTATGATATTGTAAGATTCTTATTGCTGACATTTTACCAAGGATTTTTGTCTTTTCAGGAGAGAGATTGATCTATAATCTTCCTTCCTTGTGTTATCTTTGTCTAGCTTTTGTTAACAAAGTTAAATCTGCCTCATGAAGTACAGTGGGAAGTTTCTTGTTTGAAAGAGTTTATATAGATGAGAATTACCTGTCCCTTCACTGTTGGCAAAACTCATGTATAAGCTTGATGTTTTATTTATGGAAATATTTTAAGCTGTTGTAAAGCTGTAACTCATTGTTTTATAGTTGGTTTTGATAATTTATACTTTTCTTTTGTATGGGCTATTAAAAATGTAAGAGAACCCCTTGCTCAACATTTATTTAATCTAAACAGCATCAATATTGCTATTTCAACATGATGTGAAACATAGTCTTAGAAAAAGCATTTAAGAAACTTAAAATATTGTGATATAGTTAATAAAGATATTTTTCTTTTCCTATAGGAGGATCCAAATCAGATGAAAAAGTAGACTTGAGCAAGGACAAAAAATTAGCTCAATTTAACAACTGGTTCACATGGTGTCACAATTGCAGGCATGGTGGGCATGCTGGACATATGCTTAGTTGGTTCAGGTAATCAGTACATTTCTTTTATAATCTTGGAGTTACAGGATAGAAAGTAGATAGTCTTTTAAGTAGTTTAGGTTATTATTGATATACTGTTAATGTATAATGAAAGGATGGATTTCTTTTTTACTCTCAACAGAGATAATTAGCTACATTTTCATCATTAGAGAGCCAGGTAACCTTAAATTATAAAATTAATTTTATGTAAATTAAACTAGTGGCATTACTTAACTTTATTTGGGGAGAGGAAATGTTTACAGTTTTTTGCAGCTGACTGAATATTCCATAATTTTTCATGTAACTGAATTATAAATATGACACATACCAAACTGCTATATCAGTTCTTTTCTAAGTCACCTTGGTATGTAAGAGGTAAACACCTCATGTAATGGAGAATTTCTAGACCAAACTTAACTTCTGTTTTGAATGGTTCCAGTGGTCGTATGCACCTCTCATTGTTTCATTGGCTTTAATTTAAAATCTGAGCATTCTTACCATTTTTACAACTGTGAGATATCTTGCTATATATAAAGCAGTTCAGTTTCTAGTAACTTCCTCAAGTTTAGCCTGGCAGATATTTCTAATTTTTGTAATGTTTTGTCCCTCTGGGTTTTAATTTTCTAATTTTTTTTTTCAAATGCCATTTTCAAAACTTTCATTAAGATACATAGATATAGATAAATATGTACACATACATATAGTTTGGAATTGTAACTGTTATTTGACCTGTTTTTTTAGGGATCATGCAGAATGTCCTGTGTCTGCATGCACCTGTAAATGTATGCAGTTGGATACAACAGGGAATTTGGTGCCTGCAGAGACTGTCCAGCCATAAAATGTTATCACCTAAACAGAAACCTTCAAGTGTGGAGCTTTCTAATAGATGTCCTTCATAGCTCAGAAACATACCTCAAAATAAGTCACTCATGACATTCCTATAATGGGAAAATAAATCATTCTATCAGATCAGCAATTTGATGTTTGAGTGATTTTGATGTGCTTCACAGAGACAAATGCTACTGAAATGAACATCAGAATGTAGACATGTTTTGTTGAGTAGGTTGGAAAACTTCATTTGGAAGAGCTTTCTAGGGTTTTGTGAAAATTATGAATGCTGTATTAGCAGAGTTTCTGCAATAAGAAAGAACAAACCTTGAGCCTATATCTTTGAAACTGAAATTGGATATCTTTCAATAAAAGCTATATACTTTTACAATACAGTGTTCAGTTCAGTGATTCAGGTGATAGTTTAAATGTATTCATGCATAGATTACTTTTAGATAAAATTTAAATTCATGAATTCTTTTTCTAGACAGCTCCTAACACACACTGGATAATAAATTTTATCAATATGTATTGATATACACACACACACACACATACGTATGTGTATAAATGCATGTATGTATGTTTTTATTTTTATCTTTTCAGTACCAGGATAGAACCAGGGCCTCCTGCATGTAAAGCAAGTTCTCTACTACCAAGCCATCACTCTAGCCCCTTTCATTAAAGTTAAAATTTGGGATGGTAGTATTAATTTAAAAGAAAGTACATTGTGTGAATTGCACTCCCTAGGAATAACAATAATTAAAAGAAGTGGGCACTAATTAATCAACATGTCTAACATCTGCTCAGATACAGGCATCAGAGAGGTGAGAGTGGTATGTTGTTAATTTGACATCCTTCTGTCTTGTGACTCACATAGCACTGACAGAGGCAGCTGCCTTATCCCCTATTCTAATACCTGACTGTTTTCCCTCCTGCCTGAACATTTTGTAGATTACTTTGCTGATTATAAAAGGCAGCCCTTTACTGAAATATTAATTTTTGTAAAAATACTCCTATCCAAGAGTGTAGAAACAAGAAAAGCTTCCCAAATGGTTTAAAACTCTCTTAACCCAGATAGCAAATTAATATAACTGGAGGACTGCATGTATACCTGAGTGGTAGAGCACTTGGGCCTCACATACATGAGACCATGGGTTCAATATCAAGCACAAAAATATATAATTATTTATAAATTCGTATTAATTGCCAAACCCACTGATTACCAATTTTACTTATGAATTGTACATGATAAAGTCATAAGTAAAAAGAATATCAAATCTTACAGTATATTATTAAGAATAATAGTTACTGTTAGTGCCTACTATGTGCTTGGTACCATGTACATTATTCTATTCTCAAATAACTGTGAAGCAGGTATACTATTACTGTTCCAAGTCTATACATGAAGCATCATAGGCTTGGGGACGTTAGATCACTCATGCTAGGCAAAATAAATTAGAACAACTGACAAATACAAGTGTTAAGTTAGTAATGGGCTGATTAAAGAGACAATAGACGGCTGGGGATGTAGTTCAGAGATAGAATGTGTGCTTAGTGTGAATGAGTCCCTGGGTTAGCTGGGTTCCCCAATACTACATGTGTTTGCACACACATACAATAGGATACTGTTCTCCTGTGGGCATAGATTTAAAAGAATAATATACATTTTGTGGATAATGCAAAGTGAACATTTGGAGATAGTAGCTTGTGAAAGTTTTAAGTCAATACAAGTGTTTTTCAGCACAGGTGAGTGCTGCAGTCTGGCTGGGCACAATTCAGGAGCCACTTGTCAAAAGGAACGAACTTTATTTTTAGAACACAAACACCACACCACACAGCTCCTCAGGAAAAACCCTCAGAGCCCATCTGCCACCACCGGCTTCCCACAAGCCTCTCAACCTCCCCCACTCCTGCTCTTGAGGCTGATTGGCTGGGTCGCATGGGCGGAGCCAAAAAAGTCCCCCAATGAGCAGCTCCGTGGTCTGAAAGGGCGGGGAAACAGCCCAATGAGCATCACCGCAGAGGAGCCAATCAGTTGGCCTCTAGAAGTTTGCTGGGGCCGCTGTGAGCCAATCATCAGCTGGCAGCTGGAAGTTTGCTGGCAGCTGGAAGTTTGCTGGGGCCCCTTTGGCTGTGGCTCTCAACAGGTGAGGAATATATATCAAAAGCCTTTTTTAAGGGTTTATGCTCTTTGAGAGTATACCAGAAAAAAAAAATTTTGAGATATTGATGGGATAAATGCCCAGGAGGTGTTTCTATAATGTGGTTCTCCACACTATTGGTTATAATAAAAACTTGAGCACCTAGATGTTCAATGATAGAAGAGTAAATCATGTATACAGGGAAATACTAATAATCTATCAAAATGGTATAGATATCATAAAATCTATGATATATTTGTAGGTGAAGGGAAAAGGAAGGTTATAGAATATTGTATAGCATATATTTGCATGGGAAACTTTAATATAGAAAACAAAAGTGTTCAGGGTGAAATTTTCTGCTTGATATATGTATCTTCAACTTTTTTTTCAATAATGATGGATGTATAAATAGCTGTATGTTTATCATATACATTATTAACTTATAAAAAGTATCTAGGACCTGGCATCTTGTTATTACCATCATGAAAAACCAAATACTGGGATTTATTCAATGAGATAAACATGCTACAAAGTATTATAAAAATTAGCACTGAGATCTACTTGTTCAGAAAGCATTTTCTGGATTTCATATTGTATAGTAATATATAAGTATAGCAAAAAGATGATGTCCTCCTATAATCATCTCTTTCATAATATTTGCAAATAGTGCATTTTGTTCTCCATTTAGCACATCCAGGAATGGTTTCCAAACAGTACTTCTGACTTCCTTGATGTTAGTGGTACATAATAACTTTTATTTCAATTTTTTCTGTCCTAGATCTTCCTTATGAGATTTCTGACTTCTGTTTTGGCTCTGAGCCTATAGCAGGAAACCTATTTTCTGTGTATAGAATTTGATTGTTGCCTAATCTGGGGGGCATTATACTCAATTCATTTCCAATACTATGTTACTTATGTTTACGTGGCAAATTCTGAACATGCCTGCATGACTATACTTCAACAAACAAGCAAGCTTTTGCAGGCCTACGTGTGCTACACACACTGTTAAAGGTTATGATGTTGACAGATTGACGTGTGGCACCTTAGTTACTTAGGAGGAGCTGTATGTCTAATAGAAGAGGTAGACATAAGCATAGTTTTCAACAGACTCATACAAATTAAGATCATTTTGGTATTTGTCTCTATGAGCCAAAGATAATGTCAATTTCTTAATTTTTAAATATTTTCTGATTAGAAATAATTTGAGGAAATAGAGGTCCATAACGTGTTCCAAAAATGTAATTTTCTTGTTCCTGTATTAATAGTACAATGTTTTAAGATGCTTTGCTAAAAAGGCAACATTAAGTTAAAGGATATTTACGTAATGCCAGAAAGAGTAACAATATTGATTTAGTGCATATAATCTTTTTTTATTCAATTTATGAAAAGCATATTGCCTTAACATAATTTTCTAGCTGGAAATTTAAATACAGGGATCAAATTAGTTGTACTTTTAAAGTATAAAGTCACAAAGACAGGGTAGTCTGGAAACATTTGAAGGGATTAATATCTCATAAACTTGAAACAGGCATTCAAGAATTTATGTAAATCATTGGTCTTGAATTTTTTCATTTGAAGAATATTATCCATGCTTGTATAAACATAAGTTACATACATGTACAAACACACTTGAATATGCATGTACATCTGTGTGTACAAGAAAACTTGGACTTTGAAATAGCAAATGTTCAAATTTATTTTTATCCAGATTTGTATTTCATGGGCTAGACACGTTTTGCTATTGACAAACAAGTTACCACTGTATAATGTGATAAAACTAAATTATCTTTTTTTTTTTTAGCAACAAGTATTATAACTAATTACTTCATGGTAAAAACTTGAATGGTATAAAGTTTACATACTATTATTATACCAAGGAAAAATATTTTCCCATCCATTTGGATATTCATCAGGTATACTTAATATTTATACAACTATGGGTATTTACCTGTATGGTAGGTATATAAAGTTTCTAAAATAGAAGAAGATATATAATTGAATGGGCACAAATATTCAGCATCTTAATAAAATGTGTTTGAAGTATCACTTACACAAGTAATATGTGTTATTATCTCAAATCTTCTGACCTTTCCTTCCCTCTGCAGAAATAGAAATGTAGGGGGAAAAAAATAACAGAATGTAGAGTCAGTTGTGACCCGGGAAAAATTAACATGTTCTAATGATAGACAGTTTTCTGAAGTGTTTTAACTATTTTAAAATTGTGTACAATTCTTTCAATTAATGCTAAGATATTCCTACCTTTCAAAAGAGAATACTCCTTCAGGCGGGAAAACTTATTTTCCATTAGAAGAATCAGACACAAATTGTAGATGAGTAGGCTAAGGCAGATTCTCAAGGTCATTTGAGGATACTGCTCTTGAAAATTTTGTTCACCTGATTTGATGAATAATAATTTTTTCTAAGTGTACTATGTTGAATTCTGTTACTTCTATCTTCAAAAAGTATTGTATGAAGTGTAGAATAAATATGTCAGTTCTTTAAGGGGATTTAAAACTGTATTATCCTTGTTGATAAAACATTTCTTCTGGGGAAAAATTAGCCCAAAATTATTTAATATCTTTCCTTGTTTGCCTTTTTTTACTACTTTTTTTTTCCATTTAGAGTCCATTCCCAATATATGGAACTCAAATTTTTAAATAACTTTTCAAATATCTTACTCTAGACTTTTAGCTGTATGTATTTTATCAAGCAGAGACACTGATCAGAATGAAAATGAATTCTCATAGAACAAAATTGCCAAGCATATGTGACAGAGCTGGAACTGTAGGGAAAAAGGGCATAACTTTAATCTCCAAAAAAGCTTAAAAATAGCTCCACAGTTATTATGCATGAGGCTGACAATTGACATTTCTCATTTTGGCAGCATTCACCTACAGCCCTCTCTCAGCTCCACAACACATTCATCTCTGGGATAAATGATTAATGAGCTGCCTATCATTTTCACTCCTTTTGTGCCAAGTGGTAGAGTCTTCGGTTGATCATATTGTAGCCATCAGCATCATTATTAAAATTGATTCTGCCACTATAGGATTGTACTAGGACAATTAATTAGCATTTAAATAAAAGAATTAAGTTTTACCATTAATAACAATCCTTTCTGAGTCACTATCACATCTGGTAAGGTGATTTGGATTTTGTTTGTGTATCAACTAGCATCAAAAAACATTAGATTGAGATAGAAAACAGAAGGGTTATTATTTCAAGAACAACCCCCTTTAATTTTCAGAGTTCCTATCATTTTTATTAATCACTGTCACATTGTATTAAATGTAAATTTATGATCTCCTGCAACTTGCATGCCATGGTGAGCAATGCATTTGCCAAATTATTTCCATTAGGGAAAAAGTAAAATAATAGAGTTAGACATTTTTGAAGGACTAGAATTTATCCAGAAAGGAGAGCATTAGAGGATCTAGATTGAAAAATGATATTCAGATACCATGAAAGGAAACTCCGTACATTTCAGCAAGCAGATGTGAGAATGAGAGGCTAAAACATCATCATGTAGAAGTCTGGGTGATATGGTTTATATTTCTTAGACAGATGGCAGATAATGTGGGTCTGCGTAGGCCTACAAAAAAGTGACAGATTGTAGTTTCAGTAAAGTGATACATCCAAGGAAAATGAGTAGAACTTGGGACTTCTGTATTTTCTCTCTGCTCCTGAAATTCCTGTCCTCAAGTTTTCAATATTATAGAATTGAAACTCATCTACTTTCATTTCCCATCATGACACTGGTACATTCCCCTTATACTTCCTGTTTTCTCTCTTTGTCCCTTTCTGAATTTCATAAGACCAACTTTTCAATTTACCTCTGAATTAAGACAATTACCTGAATTATATTGTATTAGTCACCCAATTGAAGGGCACATGCATTTCATTTCCTTCAGAGCTGAAACTGATTGTACAGCATAGTGGAGCCATTGTAGGTTTTTCTCACTTCAATTGCTTCTGCCCTATATTTGATTAATACTTCAGAGTCTAATAGTTAGGCTGTTGGTGGTCATACTGTGAGTTTTCATCTTTTTCCATCTGTAGGTATTTTAAGAAGCAGTTTGAAAAAGCTCCTTTGAAGACTGCTAAGTAGAGGACATTTTTACCTATCTTTGATTAATGTAGGTACCTGTGATTTGTATTTTGGGAAATGGACATAATATAGTCATAGGAAGAAGAAAGTGTGATAAGATAAACACATGGGAGCAAGATTTCTACTTGTGGACCAATAGCAAACTTCCTTTATATATTAAAACTTGTTGAGGCTGGGGTTGTGGCTCAGTAGCAGAGCACTTGCCTAGCATGGGTGAGGCACTGGGTTCGATTCCTGGCACCGCATATAAATAAATAAAGGTCCATTGACAACTAAAAAATATTTTAAAAAAGAACTTGTCAGGACAAAAATAACAACTCTTTGCAGTCACCATGAGATGAACAGGTGAGACCAAGATGTAATTGATCTGGTGGTGAGTGAGTGACCATACCCTTCTCTTCTTGAGCCAAGTAGCTTATATTTTATCTGCTTCCTCTCAGAACCCTAGTCAGCATAGCATTCTAGGCATGAACTATTAAATGGTCAGTGTTCACTTATTGGTTATTTGTAACAATCACTGATTTGGAAATTTACTAATAAGACATCTAAAATCATAAGTTGTTAACTGGAAGAAAGCCAGTGGACATTTAGGGAGGTGTTCTAACTGGGTGGTAAAGCTGAAATTAGATGTCTTGTCTCTTCATTGAAGTCTAACACTTTTATAGACCGATGAACAGGACCAGGTGAAGTCTTTGTTAATATAACATATGTGAAATTTCAATGATTTTTTCAACCATTTTCAATGATTCATTGTTGTTTTATTTTTTAAATAATTCAGGTTATTGGTACAGCTACTGTGGAAAAAAGTATGGCAATTCTTCAAGAAGTTAAAAATGGAATTACTTTATGATCCAGCAATTCCATTTCTGAGTGTACACTTAAAAGATTTAAAAGTAGGGGTCTCGAAGAGATTTTTGTATAGCCATGTTCATAACAATTTTATTCACAATAGCTAAAATGTGGATGTACTTTGTGTGTCCAAGGACAGATGAATTGGTAAGTAAAATGTGATATATACATACAGTTGAATATTATTTAGCCTTCAAAAGGAAGGGAATTTTGATATGTTACAATATGAATAAACCTTGAGGGCATTGTGTTAAATGAAATAATACAGTCATGAAAAGACAAATATGACTCTACTTGTTGTATGAAGTACATTAGTTGAAAATCAAAAACAAACTAGAAAGGTAGTTACCATGGGTTAGAGGGGAAAGAATAAGCCATTGTTTAGTTGATAGAATTTCAGTTTTACAAGACAGAAGAGTTTTGAAAATGGGTGGTGGTGATGGTTGCACAACATTATGAATGTATATAATACCACTGAACTGTATACTTAAAAATGGTTAAGGTGACATATTGTATGTTATATATGTTTTACCATGATTTTTAAAAATTAGGAAAAAAACAATGCAGGATCATGCCAAAGAAAAGAAAACAAAATATACAAAGTAAAAGTAAATGTCTTAGTCCTTTTTTCCATTATCCTTATGTTTTATAGTCTGCCTCCAAAATTCAAACCCTTACTTTCCAATGGAAACTGCTTAGATGGTAACATACATGAATCATATCTATCTGAGACTCTGTGTCAGTCTTTTCCTGTTTCTCTTTGCATGGATAAGATCATACAGTATAAACTTTTCCTCTAATTGCTTTTTTTTCACCCAAAATGTATATCTTATAGAGTTTTCCATATTAACCTATACATAATTACTTTTAAAAAACTGGTGTATGATTATATATGAATATAATAGAAAGTTTGCGTTTTTTCTATAAAAGTTAAGTGTGTTATATATTTTGATAGACAACTGCCAAATGGCTCTCCAAAAGGATGTGTCAACTATTCCCGTATAAACTACTGGAATAGGAAAGTGTCTATTTTCCAACTAAAATTTCTACTTAAATCCATCTTGTAGATGAGAATATTAAGTTATAGCTTATTATAGCTGAGTGTGGTGGCTCACACCTGTAATCCCAACTATTCAAATGCAGAGATAGGACCACAAGTTTGAGGCCAGCCTCGGCAACCTAGTCAAACCCTGACTCAGAATAAAAAATAAACAGTGCTGGGGATGTAGCTCAGTGGCTGAGTACTTGCAAGCCCTGGGTTCAATCACCACACCAAAAAGAAAAGGAAAAAAATTTAAATAGTTCTGAGTGAAGTTAACCATAGATTTTGTATGACTATCTACTTTTTATCTTATACTCGGTATTCATTTCCATATGCAATGGTGTTTGCTTTTGAGGAAAAATAAATGTGAAAATTCCAAATTAGATGAAATTTTATTTATCCACATTTTCTCATAGAATTTGAAAATTGCCTTTGATCCATTTCTTCATTGTCCTAAATTGGTTTTAATATTCTTTAAAAATGTCTTCCTCCACAATGATAAGCCATGTATGTCACCTAACCCAAAGAGAAAAATGAAAGCCTTCCCTTGCTTTTCATCTCTCTTCAGTTGGGAAGAGTTCAGCACTGGTCACATGAAAACAGCTATCTAGACTAACCTTTGTCAAGAGATGCAGTATGTCACAGTAAAGTCATGTCTTCAGAGTTAACACAGACATGACTTGGACTATCACCTACCTTAGCCAGATTAGGTAATACCTCCCAGCTTTAATTGTCTTACCCGAGAAGTGGTGGTGGTGATATGTTAAATATTATAAAAGAAGAAGCCTTCAAGGGTATCTATTGTTATTGCTGGCAAATAATTTGTGAGCTATAATGTATTTTGTATAATTTATGTAGTTTAAAACAAGTAACTCTAGCTTAGAGTTCTTTGCCAAGGTTTAAAGTTTTTTGTTTTTGTTTTTTAAAGATAATCATTTCTCTCAATGTTTAATCAGATTCTCCATGCAAGTCACTTGGGCTCAAAAGATACTGATTGTAGTTAGTGTGTGGAGAACTAATAATACTGCCAAAGGTCTCTTAAGGTCTTATTTCATAGATATTTTCGTCATAACATTGCTAAGCATATTATACTTTATCATCTTGCCATTTATTTTAATCATTACTATTTATCTTGTCAGTAGTTTCCACTAATAGAATTGTGTTTTTAGGGATAACAGTATCTAATTTCCTGTTTTGAGGATGCTTTCATATACTGACATGCCAACATGACCTGACTTGGCTGATTTATTGAGAATGAATCATTCTGAAAATAAACCCTGTTTACTTTGAGCATTTACTATATAGGAACAAATCTCTATCATAAAGAATTTTAGTTATACTTTTGAATGGGTGATTTATTTGAATGTGTATTACTCAAGATTCCCCAGAGAGTTAAAACAAATAAGATATTTATAGATATATAAAATGGAATTTATTATGGGAATTGGCTCACAGGATTACAGGGGCTGAGAACTCCCACAATATGCATCTGCAAGCTGGAGAACCAGAAAAGCCTGTTAAGATAATTCAGTCCAAGTCTGAAGTCCTGAGAATGAGGGGAACAATTGGTGTAACTCAACAAGAGGATGAAAGTCTGAGAACCAGAGAGGGGGTGCTGGTATAAGTCCCAGAGTCTACAAGACAGAACCAGGAGTTCTGATGTCCAAAAGGCATCTAAAGACATGTGCCACTCAAGAAAGAGAAATCACCCTTCTACCTTTTTATTTTGTTTTAGCACTAAATGGATTGAATGATGCCCTGCCACAGACACGAAGATAGATCTTCATTAATTCCAGTGAATTGGATTATGTTCATTCAAACAGGTGAGGGTAGATCTCCTTTGCTGAATGTACCCATTCAAATGCAAATTTCATCCGGAAACATTCTCACAGCCATATTTAGAAATAATGTTTTATCAGGTACCTGAGTATTCTTTAGCTCATTCAAGTTGATACATAATTTTTGAGCCTTAAAATTCTTTTATTTTCAATCAATTTTCCCACATTTCTTTATTGGTGAATTATAGTAGTACATAATGTGTTACATAAAATTAATCACAACATGGTTCCAAAGTCAAAAACTATAAAAAGAAATGAAGTGAGAAGTTTTCTTTTTAGTCCCCCTTATCTTCCAGTTCATCAAATGTGTAGTATTTTGGAGAAATAAACAAGAAATTCTAATGAAGTGTGATAGTACACTCAGTCTTTTCATTATCAGTGATTCTTGGTAAGGTTTCAGGGTTCTGAGAGCAGGCTATTTCAGAATTCTAGGCTGTGAAACCCAGTAATAACTATTTTAATATTTATCAAAGAGAGGTGTAAAAAGACTGAGAAACACTGAGAAATTAGTAAGTTTCCACAAATGAAATAAAATGGTTCTTTGGCCTACTTCTTGGAATATCTGTTGCAATAATCACCTGTGTGTGTGGCATCTTTCTTGAGGTTACTTATATGAGAATGTGACCTGAAGTAATTCAAATGTGTTCACTCTGGCCACTTCTCACTAAAATTGTGAGTTAAAACTAACAGTAATACTTCTGTCTGGATACAGAATCTAGCTAAGCAGAAATTACTTATTTCCAAGTTGCATTTTATTGCATGTAATTATATATATATGTAATATGTTGTACATAGCATTGTATAAATTTATATTTGTTTTACAATATTACTATGCAATGTAATTGTAATATTTTCAAGTCCTATGGAATGAGACTCCTCCTTTCATGATTGTATTCTTATGAAAAGTTACAGAAATGAGTAAATTAGTCTTTCAGAAAATTTTTCGAGTCTACTATTATTTAAATATGTGCACCTAAAGTTTCTTATCAATACAAAAGATGTTTTATCCTGAACAAAGGAATCTGCTTTGCTTTTCATGAAACCTTTAAAAAATTTTTAGCATACATTCCTTTTCATTTTAAAATCTGCAGTCTGTTATATAACCTACAGGCTACATGAGTGAGGTAATCTGCTTTCTTCTTTATTGGAGGGAAAATGTTTCCCTGTGACACCATGTAATTTGCTTTGCAACAATTATTGCTATTTGTAACCATATCTTGTGATCACAAGACACATGAAGCTGAATTTAGAATCTGTTGAGAACACAGAAGGCAGCAGTACTATTTCTAAATGTCATTGACTTAATGATTTTAAACTCATAAAAATTTTAGAAGTTCAAAGTATCAATCCAAATCATCCATTTCTGAAATGTACTTTACATAAATTGCTTGGTGCATGTTGTTCCAAAGGACTATTTTAATGCATCATTTTATTTTACCAAATCCTTGTGATTTCTTAACCTCATTTCCAGTGAGATAATTTATCAGACAACTTATCTCTAGATCCTATTTTTAAATATTACCTAATCTGAATGTCATGTGTTCTAGATTGTTTGGGAGTCAGACTTAGAAGCATATGGTGCCTTATAATTCTTTTCATCCCTTTGATTAATGAATCAAAAAGTGTAAAAAATCATAAAAGTGTAAAAAACCTATATCTTTTATCTATTACTTTAGGTAGAATTTACAAATGTTTCTTTGCACTTTGTCTGGCTTATATTTCCTTTAAAAAAACTATCAATGGATTCAATCTTGAATCACAGATTAAACAGGAGACAATTATTTTTGTTTGAACACCTTTTCTTAAGCATAATTTCAGAGTTCATATATACTCATCATATATTTTTCATGGATTTCTTAAAATGTATTAACTTAATACTTCAAATAAGTTTAGATTATACAATAGAAAAAGAAAAGTAGCATAACATTCATCCTGAAATGTTATTTTCCTTAAAAAGGGATAAAGCAGGATATTAGTGCCAATTTTAGCAATGGGTAGTCATGTGACAAACAACAGTAATGAATCACCCCAGTATCTTCTACTGATAACTGAAGTTTACATTTGGGAAAATCACTTTGTATGAATTTATGATGAGAAATCAGGGAAAGGGTAAAAACCTTTGCAGCTGTCTCAAATTCTTTTTTGGAAATAAGAGGAGTATAAATAAATAAATATCATATCTCATCTTGAGTTGTTTTCATGACTTGAGTATACTGTTAAGAGTGAAGGAAATTGCCCAGAGGGTCAATTTCTTTAGGTCACAGGATTTCAACAGAAAAAGCAGTCTACAAATTCTCCTGGTTTGAAAGCAATGATTTCTAATTTCTAGTTCCTCCCTTTGTCCACAGTGTGTTCATCTGGAAAACATTTAGTCATTTCTGAGGAGATCCCCAAATGAGGCAACCTCTGGTCCACTGTCTGCCTCCCATAAAAGGTCAAATACGTGACCAACTAGGGCATAGTGTTTCTGAAGACATATGGAAGAAATAATTGACTAAAAGGGACTCTAATCACTTTAAAGGATAGATGCATCTCTTAAAAAGAAAAGTGTACTCTCTCACTATGTCCCACATTTTCATAAAAACAAAAGCTTCCCCAAAGCTAAAGAAAAATATTAAAATACTGCAATAAAATGTGGTACTATTTCTCATTTTCTACAGGGCTATGCTAAATTTACAGGACACATTTGTCATTAAATTATCATAATGTGTTAATTGGAGTTGAATTATTTAAAATAAATATTAGAATATAAATAATATTTCCTAAATGAGTATCTAAGGTAAAAATAATTTAATAATTTTAAATTAGTAATTATTCATCAGAATTTTCCCCTGCTAATTTATCTTCCAAGATTTAGATTACAAGATACCATGATCTTTCAGTGAAACCATTCATTTAAAACTATCATTAAGTGAACTTCACCTCTTTAACATTTTATGGTGTAAGATTTTCAGAGCCTTAGAAAACGTCTTATTTTCCTGAGTAGTATTTCAGACTTCTGTGAAAAAATGAATAGTTTTTGGAAAAGGGGACGATTGAAGTCAGTGTCGTCGGCGGGATTGCCCATATACTACTCTGCTCATATACTTTCCTTTCTTCCAACTTATAGCACTCACTTTTCTTTTGGTAACTGCTTTCAAGTTTCTGTTCTTTATCTTTCAGTAAAAGAAACACTGAAACAAACATTTTTTTATATGTAAAAAGCACCATTTTTTGTCTAAATCTTTAAAAATGATGAAATAACTACAGAATATGGTGCCCTGATGCTGACATTGTGACATGTAAAGAAGAAACAATACCATGCTAACTACAATTTTAATCTTACAATCCAGATGAATGTACTACATTATAAATTGTTCATAGCCTACAACTCTGGATTTAATTAGCCATTTCATAACCTCATGCTGTAGGTCAAATGGGGTCATAAACAATATAAATGGCTTACCTCAAATTGACATCATTATAAGAAAGTAACTTGAAACACATGCTTTATTAGTAGATTGAGTATCATCTTCATAGGAAAGATAACCTATGGTACCAGAATTATTAATTTTCTTTTTGCAACAGATCAGAATCAAATTCCATGTGTATTAAATAAGGGAAGAAACAAAATTGGAGTTTCACAAAATAGAACCTACAAAATTTGGTCATTCTTTTCCTTCCTCCCTCCCTCCCTCCCTCCCTCCC
>NW_026000142.1:3871139-3911935 GCF_001458135.2 Marmota marmota marmota
TCCTTCCTTCCTTCCTTCCTTCCTTCCTTCCTTCCTTCCTTTTTTAATACTAAGGATTGAACCTGGAGGCACTTAAATGCTAAGTCACATCCCCAGCCTTTTTATTTTTAATTTTGAGATAGAATCTTGCTAAGTTCTTTAGGGCCTCACTAAATTGCTGAGGCTGGCTTTGAACTTGCAATCCTCCTGCCTCAGATTCCCAAGATGCTGGGATTACAGGTGTGTGCACTCTGTCCGACAGAATTTGATCATTATTAATCATGATGATCTCTTCAAAACCTTAGATAAGGAGATATTAAATAGCTGAGATTGAGTAATTTTGGGCTGGGGATATAGTTCAGTGGTTTTAATCCCCAGCACTACCAAAAAGAATTTGAGATATCTTTAGAAATTATTATTCTTTGTTATTGACTGAGATTCCAGAGGGAAGATTTCAGACTTAGGATGTATTTCCAGTAATAAGCCTAGAACTTAATACAAAATATTTGTTGAATGACAATGCATATCAAATTAATATGTTAAAAAGACAACCTCAAAACTGAGTAAATTTAGAGGTAATACTAGTGTATCAGAGCATTTAACTCACCTTATGAAGAGAGATGCCTTGAGAGCTGTGTATAATTTTGTGGTTTTTCATATGAAAACAAAAGCAAAGATTTGAAGATTTCTGTAAAACTGCTATGGAAGATAACTATTTTGTTGCTTATCATCCCCTACATTAGATTGTGTGGTATTCCTTCTACAATTTAATATTAGGGAAAGTTTGTCCTACTGAATTGAAGCCTATTAAAAATTCTCTAGCCTATTAAAATTCCTTCTTTCCTCTATATGCCCAGCAGGACATGAAGATAAATTTAATGCCCAATTATATTTTGCATTTTAGGTTGGGAGATTTGTAGTTATCTTTTTTCCATGTTTCTCATTTTATTTTTGTAGCACAATCCTTTTTTTTTTGAAAAAGTATGTCTCTGTTTTATCTACCCTTTATCTTTATCTCCAGTTCTTCTTTGACATTTCAAAAAGTATTATTCATAGTTCATGAAACACTCCTTGTCTTTCATGATATTCTGTCAGCAAATACTTATTAAATGCTTACTAGGTGTCCGGCCCTGTTGTGACTATTCTGTTGACTGACTGATTACTCTCCCTCATCCCATTTGCTCTTCCGACTTCTGCTCTGTGGTGGCATAGGCCCAGTATGGTTCTGTCATTGGTTTTATGATTTTTCTCACTGTAATCTGCACCTGGCTTTAGGGACAAAATTTCTTAGTTGAAACTCTCAGAATCAGATATACTTTAGAAATCAGAATTTTTGGAGTTTAGAAAAGCCATACGATATACCTACCATGTGTTATTTAACAACCTCCACAGGGAGAGGGGCAGTACCCTATAATTAAGTATATTAATATTTCTGCAGTAAAATATGAGTATTTCCATGACATGAGATAAAGACCATAAATAACTTCACTAAAATCCTTATCATGTTTTGTTGGCAAATGAGTTTTGCCCTAAGTTTAATAAAAAGCTTTTGGTTTTCAAACCACTGCAGATCTCAAAATTGCAGATAGATAAGGAATTGTAGAACTCTTTTTTTTATTATTATTTTTAGTTGTAGAAGGACACAATTATTTTATTAACTTATTTTTGTGTGGTGCTGAGGACAGAATCTAGTACCTCACATGTGCTAGGTAAGCGCTCTATGACTGAGCTACAACTTCAACCCAGAGTTCTTAAACTCTAGTGTAAATACTTTAGGTCTACTGGCTCTCAAATCTGTCTGGCCCTACATTATATGATGCTGGGGAATGAAACCAGGGCCTCATGAATGTTAGGTAGCCACTCTGCCAATGAACTATAGTCTTAGCCCTTGTCCTGTTTTTAATAGCTTCTGTAAAGGATCTGTCCTCACTAATTTTTAATATCCCAATTTGTATTGAAGCAAATTTATTTAACCCACTGAACTCTTTCTTGGCTCTTTATTCTGTTTAGCTTTAACATCATCACTAAGTTTTATGGAATCCATTATAATTATCCTGAACTTGCCTCCCATCCTTGTCACAGCATCTGTTATGACTCAGACCTTCATTACTCTTCTCCTGGTTTTGTGGCTTCTCAAACTAGACTGGATTGACTAATTTATCCATGCACTATGTTAGACATCAGGAAATACAAGAAGACAGACTTTAGGTTCCTCATTCATAAGTGCCTTTTCTTAGTGGGGAAAACTATGAGAAGACTGGTTAAATAAATTAGGGAACATTTGGTACAATGGACTATTTTGTAACCATTCGGGAGGATGAACTAACTCTATATGCCAAGTATCAAGGCATTTTAAGAAATGTATGTCACAGAACAGTATAGTGAGATCCTATAGACAGAATGTCTCTGTTGAGAAAGTTCTGGAAAATTGCACACCAAATCATAGCAATGTCTCTGGACCCTTGGAACTTTATTTTCTGATTTGTTTAGTGTTTTAAAAAATGAGAATACATATTTTTAATCTGAAAAAAAAGAAAAAAGAGATATAACAAAAAGTGACTAACTTTGCCTAAGACATGAAAATCTCAGGGAAATTTTGCTTTGGACTCATAAATGGACATTCCTTTTAATGCAAATACCAGATTCAAGGGCACCCAGTTCCTAAGGGGTAGAGTGTTCTGGAAATGGCATATCTGGTGCTGGAGGGAAGCTTCAAGGGGAAAGCAGGTAAATTGAGGTGAGATATCAGATTGTGAAGGTTCTCAATTATTGTTTGGAAATATGGACCCAATTTAGTTAGCAGGGAGCCTCTGGAAGTTGTTATTTTAAAAATACATTTTTAATTTTGAAGCAATTTTAGATGTATAGAAAAGTTAACATGCGTTCTCCTGTAACACCTCACACAGTCTGTCTTCCTTCACGTCATCTTACATTACTGTGGTATCTTTGTCAAAACCATAAGAAACCAACTGATAAATTACTGTCAACTGAACTCTAGTCTTTCTTCAGATTTCATGTTTTCCCATTAATGTCCCTTTTCTGTTCCAGGAGCCAATTTGGGATCGTACATTTAGTTGTTGGTCTCCTTAGTCTCCTTTGAAGCTCTATGAATTCTTGTCTCTCATTTTTTTTTTTAATGAACCTTTACAGTTCTGAGGGGTGCTGATCAACAAGTTTATAGAGTACCCCTCAATTTGGTTTTGTCTTATCCCATGATTAGACTGAAGTTAAGGTTTTGAAAATAGTATCACAGAGGCTAAGGGCCCTTCTTATCACATCATATTAGAGTGCACATAATATCCACATGACATCACTGCTGATGTCAAACTTGATCACTTCATTAAGGTATTTGCTAGATTTCTCCATTGTAAGTTTTTCAAGAGTATTCCTCTTTTCATTCTCTCCAGGCTTTTAAACTTTATAGAGTGAGATTTGAATTGATATTTAATATAATCTTCTTAGTTAAGTGATGGGAGGAGTGTAGAAACAGGAGGGCCAGCATGTTAGCTTTGGTTGTTACAATAATTGAAGTGAAAGATGACAATCAACAGAATGCTCAGTGGCAATGGCAGGTAAAGGATTGGAGGTATTTGAGTGTTTCTGGGCAATAGGTAGCTTACAACAGGCTTTAAAAGAAACAGAAAATCTGGGCTGGGGTTGTGGCTAAGTGGTAGAGCATTGCTTAGCATGTGTGAGGCACTGGGTTCGATTCTCAGCACCACATATAAATAAATAAATGAATAAGTAAATAAATAAATAAAATAAAGGTCCATCAAAAAAGTTAAAAAAAAGAAACAGAAAATCAAAACCACAATGACATACTACATCACACACATTGGGATGGCCACACACACAAAAAAAAAATTCCAATAACAAGTGTTGGTGAAGATGTGGAGACATTAAGAGTCTATATACACTGCCGGTGGGAATGTAAAATGGTACAGTCACTTTGGAAAACAGTCTGCCAGTTCCTCAAAAAAATCCAACGTATTTACCATTTGATGCAACAATTCCACTTCTGGGTATACACCCAACAGAAATGAAAACATATGCACACACAAAAAATGTATAC
The DNA here is from genome assembly GCF_001458135.2 of Marmota marmota marmota. Classification (NCBI taxonomy): domain Eukaryota; kingdom Metazoa; phylum Chordata; class Mammalia; order Rodentia; family Sciuridae; genus Marmota; species Marmota marmota. The sequence goes on from NW_026000142.1 coordinate 3,875,191, forward strand.
ACAAATATTCAATGATAGCTTATTCATTATAACCAAGTGGCATCAACCACCCAAGTGTTCACCAATCAATGAAATGGATAAACAAAATGTGCTGTATGTGTACAATGGAATATTATTCAGTAACAAAAAGGGATAAAATGCTGATACATGTTACAACATACAGGAAGTTTCAAACACTATGCTAAGTGAAAGAAGCTAGTCACAAAAGACCACGATTCTATTATCTGAAATGTTTAGAAAGGAGATAAGCTAGAGACAAGAAAGTAAAATAGTCCCTTCTTATTCAAGGAGTGATGTGTTATCTTATTCCAAGATACCCCCATAGATGCCTGAAAGCATGGATTAATGTGTTGTGATTCTGCAACAATGAATCTGATAACTGAAACAGCTATTAAGGTAAGTTGGTGGGTAGCAATCTACAGTGGACAAATGGATGATTCGTGTCCTGGGCAGGACGTAAGGAGATGGTGTAGGAGTTTATCATACTACTCAGGACAGGGAACAATTCAAACCTTATTAACTGTTTATTTCTACAATATTCCATTTAATATTTTCAGACAGAAGTTGTCTACAGGAAAGCAACCAAGGGAAGCAAAACTAGGGATAAGGGGGCAACTGCAAATCAGTGATTGCTTAGGGTTAGGGCAGTAGGTGATCATGACAGGATTAGGCTATTGTAGGTAAATGGTATAGAATTTACTTTGAGGGTGACAAAATGTTCTACAATTTATTATGATGAGGGTTGTACAACTCTAAAACAAAAAAGCATATGACTTATTGAAATTATTATAAGAAAAAACTGGAACGTGTGGTAGGAGAGCTATACTTGTTCAAATTATAGTCATTCAAAATGCAGTGCTGGTGGGACATAATAGGTATAGATGTTGAGCAGCCTAGAAACAACACTGGGGTTAGAGATATGGAATCATAAACATTAACATAGAAGATCTGACAGATCCTAAATTCAGGTAGCCCAACTTACTAAATACAGTAACTTAAGAGAAGGTTTAAGGGCACTCTTAACATTTAATAGCACCGACTTTCAGGGGTTAACACAGAATTAAGGGCTTGACCCTAGTCTTGGCATGCAAGACAACACTGAGACTGGCTGTTCATAATAGCATTATTAATCATAACCAATTTTCAACCAGTTGTCTTTGTTTTATAATAAAATGTTTTAGCTTTGGCTATGTCTTTTAAGTAATCTGGAGAATATTTGGGGATAATAAGTTAAAATTTAAAGTTATATTAATTTAAAATAAAACATTTTTGTACAGCTTACAAAGTATGTGAGCCTGGAATTATTTTACTTCCTCACTGAAGAGAACTGGTTAAGCCATAAAACCTAACTGGCTACATAGGCCATCACAGTTATTCTGTGGAATCTTATCTTATACCTGCCGTATCTCTCCTTGCTCACTCTTAATATTACCTGGTGTAGACAGGAATTCCATACTAAGGGTAATTGCAATTGAAAGTGTGTGTGGCGGGGAGGCACAACAAAAAAATAAAAACAAGTGATTCCACTAACTCTTTTGATGATCATGTACCCTTTGTTTGGCATTAGTATATGTTCAGTTTTTAAACCCAGAAAGAAAGATACTTCACAAATTACAGAAGATGTAGATTTCTGCTTGTTCCTTTTCATAAAAATTACTTTAACTAGAGTATCAACTAACTAATATGGCAGAATTTATGAGATGGTGAGCATATCTTTCACACAGTTGGCCCAAGGTTTCATTTAGTAGTTCTAAGACCTGATCTTCAGTTATGAAATTCCAAGCTTGCGTTTGAATTCAGGACTAAATAAAAATGAAATGACTACTAGTATGCATTATTTTAATTTTTTATTAATAAAATAGAAACTTGGACTCTTGACAACTGCTTTGATCTTATATCTTATCTGACCACATAATGGAGTGGCAATAGTTTATAAAAGGACTTGGGTGAGAACAGTCAATATATCATTTTCAACAAAAATGCAGATTAGGATGTCTAAAGTTCAGTAAATGAAAATTTAAATGGAGCAAATTAAATATTAGAAATCACAGGAGTCTCTCCCTTAAACAAGTGGGACCTCCTTTAATTATCTTCATCATAGCCACTTGCAATCACAAGAAAATTCAGTAAGATCAATCACGTTGTGTAACCCCTAAGGGAAAAAACTGAGGGAATTCATGGGTAATTTTCACAGCTTCATTATAAAGTCCAAGATCTGAAAGAAACATGTAAGCAAACATTAAATTCACCATGAAAAGCTGTAACATTAATCATTATCTAAAAGATTTCTATTTCTCTTTTCTCTCCCTTTTAGAGGTCAACTTATTTTCACAACCCAATTTCTAAAATTCAGACATAAATCATATTTTTTGTAGTTCAAAAATAGAAGAGACATGGAAAACAGGAGACAATCCACTTTGTTGTCCATTATATAGGCAGTTTCTGCCTGGTCCATTTTAGGCGTTACTGCATTGTTCCATGCCTTCAATTCATATATTAAAATAAATATTATTTTTATCATATTTTAAAAATTTCTCTTCTATAAATATTAGACTTTGCTGAGTTTTCTTTGTATACAAGCAAAGACTAAGAAGCAGGCAAAAATGTCCTCCCATTTTTCTATGGGATTGGAAAATTATAGAAATTGAAAATATGGCAGGTCTGTGACTCAATACCAACACATAATAAGAAGAGAATTGTTTTCCTCCTAATTACATAAAACCATTAAATACTAGAATGCTTTATTTACCAAAAGGATTGTTATCTTCTTTAAACTGGACATAAGATGCACACATGATGGTTGCTTTTGCTGTTACTCTGCCAACTACTTCCACGATTCCAGAAATTTCTTCATCAAGCTAAAACATTGAATGTTAATTTGGTGTTATCTTATTTTCAGTTGATAATTAATTTGGAAAACTGTTATATAGTTTACTTATCTTTCGAATTATACAGTTTATTAATCTTTCATTGTAACAAAGTAACTTTAAAATTTGCCAATGTTAAAACCGAAGTGTAGCTTTTTAAAAAATGTTAAGTAGTTAACTGTCAGTATGTTACAAATCCTGTTACCTTTTAGTTGTAGGTTACTGAAAATGTCCAGAATTTATACAAACAGTAATTTGTTTTAAAAAGACCCAATGAGAAGAACTTCATATAATTTTTATTTCAAAAAGAGTGAAATGTACACACTTACAAACAGCATAATAGATTTATCTTCATAAAAGCCAAGCAAGTGTTTTTAAACACATTAAACATTAAATGCATAAATGAGAACCGAAAATATGTAAAACAAAAATAAAAATAAAAGTCAGGTTTGGTGGCATCTGCCTATAGTTTCAGCTACTCAGGAGGTTGAGGCAGGAGTATTGCTTGGATCTCCAGCAGTTGGGGATCAGCTTGGGCACATAGCAAGACCCTGACTCAGGGAAGGAAGGGGTGTGAGGGGTGGGAGAGAAAGAAAAAAGATTAAAAGAGAAAGATAGAAACTCAAATTCTTGAGGAAGGAAGAAGTAAACAGAAAAATTTTATTATGTGATTTTATCTTCTTTCATAAGGAATGAGAACTGTTACCCAACCAACACTTAAAGGATATATTAAAAATATCATAAGCCCAAAGAATCATAAGTTGAAAATGTAAAGGAAAATACACCAAGAGAACAGGAATTTAATTTTATAGCTAGGGAAGGTTTTTTTGTTTTTGTTTTTTGGGGGTGGGGGGCGGGTACCAGGGATTGAACTCAGGTGCACTTGACCACTGAGCCACATTCCCAGCCCTATTTTGTATTTTATTTAGGGACAGGGTCTCATTGAGTTGCTTAGTGCCTTGCTTTTGCTGCGCCTGGCTTTGAACTCCTGATCCTCCTGTCTCAGCCTCCGAAGCACTGGGATTACAGGTGGGCATGGTGGGTCAGCTAGGGAAGTTTTTATAAGCTCCTTCTTATATTCACTCCAAACAATCAGAAACACCAACAAACCAATCCAAGATAAAGAATTAAACATAATATAGAAGTTAATACTTAAACATACAGGCTCCATCAATTCAATGGTTCCATTTTTTCCTTCTCCATCTGAAAGAATAAACATCTTTCCAGTGGGATGAATCTAAAAAAAATAAATATACAATTTTAAAATTTCCACATAAACAAAACTTTTAAATATGTCACTAAAACTACATAATTTTACCAAAGATGAACAGACTGACCCTTACTTAATTATTTGGTTCAGGTTACAATGAAGTGTTATCAGATCTGGCATGGGATGCCTAATTAATTTTGAATTTCAGATAAACAATGAAGTTATTTATTCATTAGAGGCTCCTATTTTCATTTAGAAAATCTGGTAACCCTATGCTAAAATCAAATAAAAGGAGGTAAAAGTGGAATCTTCTGGCAGTCATGATTTAGACTGTACTAAAAACTAAGCATGGAGTAAAAGAACTGATTGCTAGAAAATCTGGATTGTACTCCTAGGTGGCACCTGCTCCTGTCATATAAGAATAACTGATTTCACTCAGTGGATGTGAGGATGAAAAGAATTACAGAAGCCTTTATAAATGGTTTTCCTTCAGTGCTCTGAAGTCACTGACTCCAAGACTTTGGGTCTGTTTCTTGCCTGTAGGATGAGTGAGCTGCACCCTAACCTGGGGTAAGATAATGGGCTACTACGGCATCTGGGAGCGACAATCAAATAAATGTTTTATGGAGAAGCAAATTTAAGCAGAAAACGACGTTCATCAAGGATAATTACAGAAGGAAACGGGAGGATGAGCTTAGTTGGCATCAGTCAAATCTGGCTAAACCCCAAACTGAGAAGGCAGACAGGGAGTCAAGTATATAATTCATATAAATACAGAACTGGGTGAGGGGCGCTGGAATTTGGAACCCAGGGCATTCGAAACCACTTAGTTTCCGCGCCATGCAAGTGGCGCCCAGAGCTGCAATGGCTAAAGTGTGGGGAAAGTTTTCTTGTGCGAAACAAAGCAAAAGGAAGGGGAATGAGGCTGAGGCTGAGGCTTTCGGTTCTCCTTCCGTTACCCTGAGTCCACCACCCAGAAGGTCACGGCTACCCACTGGGAAATCCCAAGACCGCGAGCCCGCGCACCTTTTCCAGCCTTCCTACGAAGCAGACGGGCCTGTCGATGAACTGAGATAGCATGCTGGCGTTGACGCGGGCCTTGGGCAACTCCATTAAGTCAACCATGATTACGCTCGCGGCCGGCGGGAAACGAGCGGACTGAAACTGAACACCCCGCGGGAGTCGGTGGGGATGATTTCCCCGGCACCAATCAGCGAAGGCCGTTGCTCCAGCTCCGCCAATCAAATACGCGGAAGCAGCGAACGTCGTCACGCAGTTCCGGACTAGGCTGGGGAAGGGCGTGAGCAGGTTCTGCCTACGGAAGCGGGAATCAGCTGCTTAGTGACGCGCGGCGTTCCGGAAGTTGTCCGGGTCCGGGCGGAGTGGGCAGTGGAGCCGGGACTAGGAGAGGCGGCGCCCGAGGCGGCTCTCCAGGAGCTCTGGCTTTCTAGCGGCGACACAACCCCGGAAGTGGGGTGGCGGGCTCCGGTGCTGTAGTGGCGGCAGACTGCGGCGCGAGCCTCAGGTACCTCTTCTTGCGGAAGGCACCGCAGCCTTGCTGTTTCTTCTTCTCACCTCGGACTGAGTCAAAGAGCTAGGAGGGAGTTGGGAGTCCGCTCCGCCGCAGTGTTCACGGTGCTGTGCACTGACTGTGACAGTTAGCCCACCTCCCCTCTTCGCGGTTCTGCGTGGGAGGCGGAGAGATGCTTGCTGAATGAAGTCTGTGTTTCGGGCTTCTTTCTGATGCCCACCTACCTGAAGCTGGAAAGCGGGGTCGTCAGTGTTAATGACTGGCTTTCGCTGCTAGGTAGCAGAGGGTCGGTAACCTCCAGCTGTGTCACTTTACAGCTCAATTCCCCCAGGTCTAAGAAAAAAGGTTGACGAGATTACCTATGTTCATTTCTAGTCCTGACATTACGGAGCTGTCAATTCTCTCACTTGCTCCGCTGAGTTATTAGCAAATAGAAGCATCTGTGGGTGGGCATGGAGAGGGCCGCAGGACAGGACCAGAGGAGACAGGCTTAACTAGCTGATTAAACTAAAACAGGTGTGCCTCTTCGTGAGTTACATTCTCCATCCGCAAAACGAGGGGGTTTGATTGATTTGCAAGGTCCTACCTGACTAACTTTTGACCATATGATTAATGGACTCTCCTAACCCATCTGCAATCTTTCCACCATTGCTCTTTCTCGGTAGCCTTCTGAAAGGGAGATCTGGAGATCTGGAAGATAATCTGTTCCAAAAATATTTGGGGGTTTCTCGAATCTGTTGCTGGTTAATAATGTGGTTTGAAAACGGTGAATATTGATTTTAAGGATTTCATCTGGTGGAGTTGGTATCTGCCTTGCACCAGAGATTTTAGAATGAGTGCTCAAAAAATACCATCAAATGGTGCTGCAGAAATTGGGGAAAAAAATCTTAATTGGGTATTATAATTTTGTGGAAACTGGGTATGAATTCTCCCAAAGCCACAAAATTGTCATTCAACTTTAGATACCTAGCTGGGGTCTTCAATTTAGTCCCACAATTGCGTTATGCAAAGGAGATCTGTTTTGAGACTTCATGTGACAATCTATGATTAAAATCTGATATACCATGTTTAGATGATAGCTTCCCTCCGGGTTCATTTATACCACTTACTGTGTTTGTCTTAATAGTCACTAAAAAGTTCAAAGGATTTCATTAGACAAACGTGGGGTGCATTTTAGTTAGTGATTGTATGAGTGTAACTCATTGAAGTCTATATTTCTGCATAAAGCCTTAAGGTCTTTTGCATTTTAGAATTTCTTTGCAAAGGAATTTATTGTGCAATATACAGAGTACTCATGAATATGTTTCCTAGTTTTTTTTTATATGAGAAGTCTTTAAAATACCAGAAAACAAACAATATATTTATAACAGTTAAAGGACCACTTTTAAGCAAAGACATTTTTTTTTTTTTAAAGTGAGATGAACAAAAAGGTAATTTAAAACAGCACTTTGGATTTTTTGGAGTCACTTCAAATTTATTATGAAACAGATAATGCTACAGAAGAGTACATATAGCTGATATGGATAGTTTGGAGCCTCTAATTCAGCTTAAGAAATGGAAATTTACTACTTATTTGAACTCTGCTGTCAAGTTCTCCCTTCCAGCCAATCTTGAACAATACTCTCTTGCAGTCTGTTTTAAACTTCCTAAGATTTCTTTATAGTCATGTCACATAAAAGGCATACTGTTTTATTTTATCAATTAGACTTTTATATAAATGGAATTATCCATCTCTTCTGATTTGTTTCTTTGGCTTGTTTTTAAGAGTAAACTATGGTGATGAATGTAGATAGATTTCATTCTTTTACCTCTGCTACTTAATTCTATTATTGACATTTTAAAAATATTTTTTAAAAATTTGTTATATATGACAGACTGCATTACAATTCGTATTACCCATATACAGTACAGTTTTTCATATCTCTGGTTGCACACAAGGTAGAGTCACACCATTCTTGTCTTCATACATGTAATGATGTCCATCTCATCCCACCATCTTTCCTACACCCATGACCCCTCTCTTCCTCTCCCTCCCCTTTCCCCTACCTAGAGTTTGTCTATTCCTCCCATGCTCCCTGCCTCCCCCATTGTGAATCAGCCTCTTATATCAGAGAAAACAATAGGCATTTGGTTTTTTTGGGGGGGATTGGCTTACTTAGCATTATATTCTCCAACTCCATCCATTTACCTGCAAATGCCATGATTTTATTCTCTTTTAATGTTGAATAATATTCCATTGTGTATATATATCACATTTTCTTTATCCATTCATCTACTGAAGGGCATCTAGGTTGATTCCAAAGTTTAGCTATTGTGAATTGTGTTGCTGTAAACACTGATGTGGCTGTGTCCCTGTAGTATTCTGTTTTTAAGTCCTCTGACCAATGAGTGGGATAGCTGGGTCAAATGGTGGTTCCATTCTCAGTTTTCCAAGGAATTGCCATACTGCTTTGCATATTGGCTGCACCATTTTGCAGTCCCACCAGCAATGTATGAGTGTACCTTTTTCCCCATATCCTTGCCAATAACTTATTGTTGTCTCTTATTTTTCCAGATTAATTTCAAGGCTGCTTTTTCTATGTATATGAGGAATGTCATTGGGATTTTGATTGGAATTGCATTAAATCTGTATAGTGCTTTTGGTAGTATGGTCGTTTTGACAATATTAATTCTGCCTATCCAAGAACAAGGTAGATCGTTCCATCTTCTAAGGTTTTCTTAATAGCTGCCATTCTGACTGGGGTGAGATGAAAATTTTGCATTTTTCTAATGGCTAGAGATGTTGAACTTTTTTTTTATATATATTTGTTGATTGATTGTATGTCACCTTCTGAGAAGGGTCTGTTCAGTTCGTTAGCCCATTTATTGATTGAATTATTTGTTTTTTGGTGTTAAGATTTTTGAGTTATTTCTATATCCTAGATATTAGTGCTCTATCTGATATGCATGTAGTAATTTGCTCCCAAAATGTAGGCTTCTATTCACCTCACTGATTGTTTCTTTTTGAATCCATCTCATTTATTGATTCTTGATTTTAACTCTTGGGCTATAGCAGTCTTATTGAGCAAGTAGGAGCCTAAGCCTATATGATGGAGATTTGGGCCTACTTTTTCTTCTTATAGACATAGGGTTTCTGATTTAATTCCTAAGTCCTTGATCCACTTTGAGTTGAGTTTTGTGCATGGAGAGAGATAGGGGTTTAATTTTATTTTGTTGCATATGAATTTCCAGTTTTCCCAACACTATTTGTTGAAGAGGCTCTTTTCTCCAATGTATGTTTTTGGTGCCTTTGTCTAATATAAGATAACTGTCATTATGTGGGTTAGTCTCTGTGTCCTTTATTCTGTACCATTGGTCTGCCCGTCTATTTTGGTGCCAATACCATGGTGTTTTTGTTACTATTGCTCTGCAGTATAGTTTAAGGTCAGGTATAGTGATGCCACCTGCTTCACTCTTCTTGCTAAGGATTGCTTTAGCTCTTCTGGGTCTCTTATTTTTCCCGATGAATTTCATGACTGCTTTTTCTATTTCTAGGAGGAATGTAATTGGGATTTTGATTGGAATTGCATTAAATCTGTATAGTGTTTTTGGTAGTATGATCATTTTGACAATATTGATTCTGCCTATCCAAGAACAAGTAGATCTTCCATCTTCTAAGGTCTTCTTTAATTAGCTATTGTGAATTGTGTTGCTGTAAACACTGTAGCATTCTGTAGTTTTTGTTGTAGAGGACTTTCATCTCTTTTGTTTAGTTGATTCCCAAGTATTTTCATTTTTTTGAGGCTAGGGGGTAGTTTTCCTCATTTCCCTTTCAGAGGATTTGTTACTGATATACAGGAATGCCTTTGATTTATGGGTGTTGATTTTATATTCCACTATTTTGCTGAATTAATATATTCTAGAAGTTTTCAGGTGGATTTTTTTTTAGGGGTCATCTAAGTATAGAATCATATCATTACCAAGTAGTGCTAATTAGAGTTCTTCTTTTCCTATCCATATCCCTTTAATTTTCTTTCATCTAATTGCTCTAGCCAGTGTTTCAAGAACTATGTTAAATAGAAGTGGTGAAAGAGGGCATCTTTGTTTTGTTCAAGTTTTTAGAGAGAATGCTTTCAGTTTTTCCCATTTAGAATTATATTGACCTGGGGCTTAGTGTAGATAGCTTTTACAATGTTGAGATATGTTCCTGTTATCCCTCGTTTTTCAAGTGTTTTGAACATGAAGGGGTGCTGTGTTTTGACAAATGCTTTTTTTTTTGCATTTATTGAGATGATCATATTGTTATTATCTTTAAGTCTATTGATGTGATGAATTACATTTATTGGTTTCCATATGTTGAACCAACCTTGCATCCCTGGAATGAACCATACTTGATCATGGTGCACTATCTTTTTGATATGTTATTGTATTCGATTTGCCAGAATTATATTAAGAATTTTTGCATATATGTTCATTAGAGATATTGGTCCAAAGTTTTCTTTCATTGATTTGTCTTTGCCTGGTTTTGGAATCAGGATGGTCTTGGCCTCATAGAATGAGTTTGGAAGTGTTCCCTCTTTTCTATTTCATGAAATAATTTGAAGAGTATTGGTATTAGTTCTTCTTTAAAGGTCTTGAAGAACTAAGCTGTGTATCCCTCTGGTCCTGGGCTTTTCTTGGTTGGTAGGCTTCTGATGGCATCTTCTATTTCATTTTTTGAAATTGATCTATTTTGATATTTTTTATGATTAATTTTGCTTGAAGTATATTTTATTTGATATGAGGATGGAAACCCCTGCTTGCTGTCATAGTCCATGTAAGTGGTATGATTTTTCCTAACATTTCATCTTCAGTCTGTGAATGTCTTTTCCTATCTTATGAGTCTCTTGGAGGCAGCATATTGTTGGGTCTTTTTTAAAAATGCAATCTGCCAGTCTATGTCTTTTGTTTGGTGAGTTTAGGCCATTAATATTCAGGGTTATTATTGAGACATAATTTCTATTTCTAGCTATATTTGTTTATTTTTGGTATTAAACTTGACACGATTTCTCCTTTGATTAGTTTTTCCTTTAGTGTAATACCTTCCTCTGCTGATTTTCATTGTTTTTCAGTTCCTCTTCATGGACTATTTTGCCTAGGATGGTACAGGTTTTCTAGTTGTAAATTCATTTAACTTTTGTTTATCATGGAAGTTTTTTATTTTATCATCAAATCTAAAGCTTAGTTTTGCTGGATATAAGATTCTTGGTTGGCATCATTTACTTTCAAAGCCTGGTATATATTGTTCCAGAATCTTCTAGCTTTCAGGGTCTGCATTGAAAAATCTACACATAACCTAATTGGTTTCCCCCGCTATATGTAATCTGATTCCTTTCTCTCATGGCTTTTAAAATTTTCTCCTCCTTCTGTATGCTAGGCATTTTCATTATAATGTGTCTTGGAGTGGATCTGTTGTGATTTTGTACATTTGGTATTCTGTGAACCTCTTGTATTTGGTTTTCCAATTCATTCTTCCTGTTTGGAAAATTTTCTGATATTATTTCATTGAATAGATTATTCATTCCTTTGCTTTGGAACTCTATGCCTTCCTCTATCTCAATAACTCTTAAATTTGGTCTTTTTTATGCTCTCCCATATTTCTTGAATGTTCTGATCATGGCTTCTTACCATCTTCACTGTGTGGTCTACATTCTTTTCAAGTTATATATTTTGTCTTCATTATCTGAGGTTGTGTCTTCCAAGTGGTCTAATCTATTGGTGTTGCTTTCAATTGAACTTTTAATTTGGTTTACTGTTTTTTTTTTTTTCATTTCAAGGATTTATGTTTTTTTAATCTTTTGCTTCCTGTATTTGCTTATGTAGCTCTTTGTCAAAATGATCTTTTGCTGCCTATATTTGCTCTCTTATATTATCCTTTATGTACATCCTGAACTACTTCTCTGTCATTCCTTCTGCTGTGCTGACCATAGATTCTAATAATGTAGTATTTTTATTTGTTTGGGGCACTTTTTCCCCCTTGTCTTTTCGTTTTGTTGCTGTGTCTTCCCTTCTAGCAGTGGGGATCTGAGGTGTTACTGTTTTACCCTGAAGTCTTATAGTGCCTCTGCAAGGTTCCAATACCTCTCCTTTGAGGGAAAGGACAATATTAACAAATCCCAGCACAAACAGTGTATAACCTTAAACCAAACAGTTGCTAATCAGACATTTACAGTTTGATCACAATATACAGAAATGGTTAATTCAGTTATTATCTACAATATAAACTGTAGGTTTGGGTTTACAATTCCTGATGGTGGACAAAGAACCTGGATGAGGTGTAGGATGAGATGTTGAGAGAGTAGGAGGTGAGGATATAGAGTTATTATATCTTAAGGAGTGTGAAAGAGGAATCTAAGCAGGTTCGTAGCAGAAGACAGAGGAAGTAATTTTGGGTAGACAAGTAAGTGGTAAGACAATAGAGTATATAAAACACACATAATAACTAAGAAAAATAAAAAATGTAAAAATAGAAAAAATATTAGACAACACTGATGTAATATACTATTCAGACATCCCAGTCCTCAGAATCCTAATTCATGCAAAATACTTGGTTTCACATATGTTGGGGATCTGAGGGCTGGAAAATAAAGAGGGAAAAGAAAAAAAATCTTGAAGGAAGAAATAAGGATTGTTTTGGTTGGAGATCAGTATCTATCCTGCTTCCCTTCTCATCCAATAGTTAGGGTTGTCTTCTGTTGGCTGGTATCTTCATCCACAGGATGGTGAAGGTTACTAGAGTGGTAGGGTTGTCTTGGGCGCAGGGCACCTGGAAGTGGGGTATGGCACCTGCTGGTCCCTGATAGGAGACTGCACCCCAGGATCTCCTTTGGTCTTGTGAGACTGCACACCTGTCTTGGAGAGCTGTTTTATATTGGGCAATCACTGTGCTGGGTTAGCAGCTAAAACTGGGTAGAGGGGGGAGTTGTGAACTATCATACCTGCCCAGGCTATGTTTTAGACTGGGAGTTGCCCCTAATAAAGATGGCCGCGAAGGTGACCCTAGATGGAGGTGGCTGCTTTCAGTGATGGTGTGTCAGACTGGGTCAGGGGAGCTGGGCAATGGCATTGGATGATGTGTTCAGAGATGAGCTCTGTGGTGTGCAGTGTTGTGGCTGTGTGTTGTCTTCAGAGCCTGTGCGATGTCCGCAGGTGCAGGTAGGCTACCGTGTGTAGGGGACTATGGCAGTGGCTGCAGAGTCCCAAGATGGAAGTGACTGAGAAAGCCCCACGTTGGTAGAAGGGGATCCACACAGGAGTGACAGCTGGAGTTCCTGCATGTGGGTAGCATCTAAGTGTCCTTCATGGGAGCGGGCATCAGGGATTTCTGCACTGGTGGGTTGTGAGGAGTCCTGCTCTGACGCTGAGTCTGGAGCCCTGTGCAGGCTGGCAGCTCTGGTTCCTGCATGGGAGCAGCTGTGGGGAGGGTCCTCTATTTCTGACAGAGAAGCAGTATTCCCACTACTTGAGTCTCAGGCCACTGAGCGACACAGAATGCTGCCTCCCTCTGGCTCACCCTCTTGGATTCCCCCTTTGATTGACCTTTTGATTGTAGTTCTTTTCTGTTGCTGCTGTGAGTAGTCTTGTATTGTGTGATTGTACCAATGTATAGCAGTAGAATTGCTGGAACACAGGGTATGGATCTTCAGCTTTATTAGTAAAAGCAAATGATTTCCCTGAATAGTGGGGTCAATTTATCCTTTTATCTAAAGTTTAGAAGAGTTCCAGGTGATCCGTATTCTTGGTAGCTCTTAAAGCTCTTCCTTTCCAATTTGGTAGAAATGGGATGGCTTCCTGTGAGCTGAATTTATATTCCCTGATTACTAATAAGATTGAACATCTTTTTGAGTATTTATTGGCTTGTTTTTTTTTAATCTTTTTTTTTTTGCCCTGCTGATTTTTTTTTTTTTAACTTTCAAGAGCTTTTTATGTTAGTGTGGACAGTAATGCAATAAAGTGTTTTCTTAGTATTTTGGCCCATTTTTTCTATTCTTTTCCTTTCTTTCCTTCCTGTTTTTGACTATAAAGGACTTTTGATTTTAATATAATGAAGATTTTTCCATAAGTTTAATATAGTTGAAAAGGTCAAGTTTTAAAAATCTCATTTGAGCAGTCTTCCGTCAAGATCTTAACAATATATTTTTTTAGTTTTGTCCTTCATGTTTCACCATCTAGAATTGAGTTTTATATATGTCGTCAGACAGGTATCCAGTTTGTTTTCATTTCAGTTGTCCTAGCATCATTTATTCACTGTGTCACTATTTTGTTACTGACCTCCAGTGACACTTTAAGCTTACAGATACATGTGGAGTCTGTTGTTGGGCTACCGCTTTTGGTCTGTTGTTCCTTTTTCTGTCCCCAAACCTACCCATTTTCTTCAATACTGTATGTAGCTGTATGATAGCATTTGATGTCTGAGACCATGTTCTTCAAGTATGTCTTGGTTATTCCCATCTCTGCCATTCCATTTAAAGTTTAGCTTTTAAAGTCCCTTGGAAAACTGTTGATTTTTTCCCATGTTGTGATTTTGATCAAAATTACATTGAGTCCTTGGATTTCTTTCAGAAGTAACATCAATAACTCTCACTATCCTTGAGCTATTTTAGTCCTCTTTTAAAGGATTTCAGAATTTTCTCACTAAAAGCTTTGATTTTTAGATTAGATGTATTTCTGGGTACCTTGTTTTTGATACTACTATAAAATTTTTTAATTAAAGCTTTTAACCAATGGTTGCTGATGTATAGAAAGGCCATCTTGTTCAACTCTTCATTTTTTTAATATTCTTTTTAGTTACATATGACAGTAGAATGTATTTTGACACATCATACATATAGGAATTCTAACTTCCCATTTTTGTGATTATACATGACAGGGGTTACACTGGTTGTATATTTATATAACAACAGAAAAGTTTTGTCTAATTCATTCTACTGTCTTTTCTATTCCCATCCTCCCCTGTTCCGTTTATTCCCCTTTGTCTAATCCATTGATCTTCTACCTCTCCCCTCCCCTTATTGTGAGTTAGCATCCCCATATCAGAGAGAACATTTGGCCTTCAGTTTTTTGGGATTGGCTTATTTCACTTAGCATTATAGTTTCCAGTTCCATCCATTTGCCAGCAAATGCCATAATTTCATTCTTCTTTGTGGCTGAGTAATATTCCATTGTGTAAATGTACCACGTTTTCTTAATCCATTCATCTTAAACTCATGTTTCTGTAATTTTCTAAGAGATTCTTTTGAGTTTTCTTTTCATATATTAGTAATTGCAATTCTGTTTCTTAACAATTCTTACACATTTTATTTAATTTTCTTGTTGAAGCTAGATCCTTTGGTACCTTTGAATAGAAATGGTGTTAAGATGGGGTTTGGGTGCATAAATTAAAGTATCACACATACATATACACTAATTCTCAAAGAAGTCAAAACAACCCAGAGTCATGCAACACAGCCCTTATGTGGAGGTGCAATTAAGCTGTCAGGGACCCAGGTTCCTTCAGTCTTTCAGTTCTGTGTGCTTAAAATCTAGTCTTATATTAAGGTTGCTTGATAGGCCAATATTAAGTACTGGACTTTGAAGTACTGAGTCTGCATTTCAGGAAGCAGAAATGTTGGCCAGCAAAAGGATGTATGTTCATGGGATTTAGTTCCTTTAAGGAAACTTCCTGGAAGTTATTCCCAACGTGGAGTTCTGCTGGTTAGGTTAAGATATTTGTCTATTCTGATTTGATAAGACTTTGGTTATCAAATTTGTTAAGATGCAGTTTTGTGGTCTTAATTGAGATAATGAAATCAATGTATTTTTCCTATGTTGAATCATGCTTTCATTCCTGGAAGTAATACAACCTGGTTATGATATATTGTCTTTTATTGTATATTTCTAGGTTTTATTTGCTGCTGTTTTAAGATTTTTGCATTCATGTTAATGAATAACATTGGCTTGTAATTTTTCTTTCTTGTATAGTCCTTGTCAGATTCTGATTTCACAGTTAATCTTATGCTATGAATTGTGCAGTGTTTCTCTATTTATTCTCCAATATTTTGTGTAAAATTGGAATTGTCTATTTGTTGACTGGTATAACTCACCTGTAAAACCTTCTGAGTCTGGTATGTTTGCCTGTGACTACTGCTTTAGATATATCCCATGCATTTTCATAAGTACACACTAATTATCAAATTCTAAATATTTTTCATGTTCCAACATAGTTCTTCTTTGACTCATGGGTTATTTGGTTTTATTTGCAAATTTGCAGGTTTAATAATTATGTTGTTAATTTCTGATGTAATTGCTTTGTGGTCAGAGGTATGGTCTGTTACTAATTATTTGAAAGTGTTTGAAACTTACTTTAGGCTTTATCAAGTATTTGAGAAATTTTTTGTAAAGGTTTAACATGTATTATGACAATAGCATTAATAAATTTAACCTTGAGGTTCTGCTGTCATGAATTTTTGAAGCCTTGTTATTGTGAGGTAAAATGGTGAAATTAAATAGTGAAAGAAGCGACTATCATCATGCTTTTTGCATTAAAGTTTCTTTTGTTCTCCACATTTTTTATTGGTACATTATAATTGTACATAATGGTGGGATTTGTTGTTTTATATTAGTACATACATACAATTTAACAATATAATGGCCAACATTCCTCCCCAGCACTTCCCCTCTCCCTCCCCTCCTTCTATCTGTAGTCCCTTTCTTCTGTTCTGCTTACCCCCTTTTGCTTTTCATATGATCACCTCTACCTTTTTTTTTTTCTAACTTTCACGTATGAGGGAAAACATGATTATTGACCTTCTGAGTTTAACTAATTTCACTTAAGATAAGGTTCTCAAGTTCCATTCATTATTGACCTTCTTGAGTTTAACTAATTTCACTTAACATAAGGTTCTCAAGTTCCATTCATAATTTCCAATTATGCAAATGACATATTTTTCTTTATGGCTGCATAAAGCTTCACTGTGCTATATATATACACTACATTTTCTCTATCCCTCTGTTGATGGACACCTACTCTGGTTCCGTAGTTTGGGTATTGTGAATTGTGCAGCTGTAAACAGGATATGCATGATTGCTACAGAATGCTGACTTTAATTCCTTAGGATAAATACTGAGGAGTGGTTGGTATAGCTGGTCATATGGTGGTTCCTTTCATAGTCTTTTGAGGAGCCTTCATACTGGTTTCTATAGTGGGTGTACTAATTTAAAGTTCCACCGACAGTGTAAAAGTGTTCCTTTTATTCCACCCCCTCTCCAGCATTTATTGTTGTTTGTATTCTGAATGACTGCCATTCTGACTGGTATGAAATGAAAACTCAGTGAAATCTAGTTTGTATTTGTTATTATAGTTTTTTGGTACCAGGTATTGAACCCAGGGACACTTAACCACTGAGCCACATCCAAGCCCGTTTTTTGTTTTATTTTGAGACAGGGTCTTGTTAAGTTGCTTAGGGCCTTTTTAAGTTGCTGAGACTGGTCTTGAATTTGTGATCTTCCTACCTCAGCCTTCCCAGCTGCTGGGATTATAGGCATAGGCCATCACGCCCAGCCTCAGTGTAGTTTTGTCTTTTATTTTCCAAATTCCTATTTATTGGCCATTTGCAGTTTTTCTTTTGAGAAGTGTCTGTTTAATTCATTTGCCTGTTTATTAATTGGGTATTTTTTTTTTGTTTTGGTTAAGTTTTTTGAGCTATTAATATATTCTTAATATTAATCCTTTGTCAGAAAAGTAGCTAGCAAAGAGTTTCTCCCATTCTGTAGGGTTCTCAATTATTTCCTTTGCTGAGTAGAAGACTTTTAATTTGATGTCTTCCCATGTATTAACTCTTGGCATTATTTCCTGAGCTTTAGGGGTTCTGTTGAGAAACTCATTGCCTGTGCTTGTATGCTGGAGTATTGATCCTGGGTTTTCTTTTAGGAATTGCATAGTTTCTGGTCTAATTCCTAGATCTTTGATCTATTTTGAGTTGATTTTTGTGCAGGGTGAAAGATAAGGATCTAGTCTTATTCTTCTACATGTGGATAACCAGTTTTTCCAGCACTATTTGTTAAAGAGGCTCTTTTTTCCAATGTATACTTTCGTCACCTTTGTCAAGGATCAGATAACTATAGATGTGTGGATTTGTTTCTGTGTCTTCCATTTTGTACCAATGGTCTGTGTGTCTGTTTTTATTACAGTACCATGCAGTTTTTGTTTTATAGTTCTGTAGCATAATTTGAAATAAAGTATTATGAGGCCTCCAACATTGCTTTTTTTTTTTTTTGGCTTAGAAATTGCTGTGGCTACTGTAGGTCTTTTATTCCTTCAAATGAATTTTAGAACTATTTTTTTCTAGTTCTGTGAAGAATGTCATTGGTATTTTGATAGGAATTGCATTGAATCTGTATATTGCTCTTGATAGTATAGACATTAATACTATTCTGCCTATCCATGAGCATGGGAGATCTTTCCTCTTTTCACCTTCTTGTGTCTTCAATTTCTTCAGTATTATGTAATTTTCATTGTAGAGGTGTTTTACCTCTGATTAGATTTATTCCTAGGGTTTTTTTTTTTTTTTTTGTTGTTGAAGCTACTGTAAATCGGATTTTAAAATTTCTTCCTAAGCATATTTATTGTTAGTATATAGGAAAGTTATTGATGTACATTGAATTTGGCACCTGCTATTTTGCTAAATTTGTTTATGAGCTATATCAGTCTTTTTGGAGTTTTTTTTGATTTTCTAAATATAGGAACATACCATTTGCAAAAGTTATAATTTGACTTTTTCCTTTACTATTTTTATTCATTTTGTTTCCTTCTCTTGCCAAATTGCTCTGGCCAGAATTTTTAGCACTATATTAAGTAGGTACTCCTAATTAGAGAGTACTAATTAATACTTGTCTTGTTCTAGATTTCAAAGGAAATGCTTTCACTTTTTCCTATTTACTATGAAATTGATTTGGGTGTTTTATATATACCCTTTATGATATTGAGGTAAGTTCATTCAGTGTTTTTATTCTGGGTGATGCTGAATTTTCTCAAGGACTTTCTCTGCATCTATTGAGAGGACTAAGTGATTTTTGTCTTAATTCTAGTTATGTTATGAATTACATTTATTGATTTGCGTATGTTAAACCATCCTTGCATCTCTGGGATGAAACCAACTTGGTCATGATGTACAATCTTAATATGTTGTTGGATATGATTCACTAATATTAAGGATGTTTGTATCTAAGTTCTTCGGGGGTTTGGTCTGTAGTAGTTTTCTTTCCTTGTGTTTTTACCTGTGTTTTGTATGAGTGTGATATTGGCTTCATAAAGTAAATTTGGAAATGTTCCATCTCTATTTCATGGAATAACTTGAGGAATACTGGCATTATTTCTTCTTCAAATTCTGGTACAGGGCTGGAGTTGTGGCTCAGCGGTAGAGTGCTCGCCTCGCATGTGCGACATCCTGGATTTGATCCTAAGCACTGCATTAAAAATAAATAAGTGAAATAAAGGTATTGTGTTCAACTACAACTAAAAAATAAATATAAAAAAATAAATTCTGGATAAAATTCAGCTGAGACTCCATTTGGTCCTGGGATTTTCTTTGTTTTAAGGCTTTCTATCACTGCTTTTTTCTCATTACTAGTTACTTGTCTGTTTAGATTTTATATGTATTCTAGATTCAATTTTGGCAGGTTAGATATTTTTAGAAATGTATCTTTTTCTTCTAAGTTTTCCTCTTTATTAGAATGTAAGTTTTCAAAATAGTCCTTAATGATCTGCCATATTTCCATAGTGTGTGGTGATTTTCTCCTTTTTCATTTCTAACTTTATTGAGTCTTCTTATTCTTTTGGTTAGTTTGGCTAAGGGCTTATCAATCTTGTTTATCTTTTCAAAGAACCAGCTTTTTGTTTCATTGATTCTTTGCATTGTTTTTTCCCCCCTCAGTTTGATTTATTTCAGCTCTGATCTCAATTATTTCTTTCTACTAGTTTTGGAATTGATTTGTTCTTATTTCTCAAGGGGCTTGAGATACATCATTAGATTATTTATATGGGATCTATCTGATTTTCTTATGTAGGCACTTATAACTATAAAGCTTACTATTGGAACTCCCTTCACAATGTCCTAGAGGTTCTGGTATGTTATATCATGAGTACCATTTTTCTCATTTGACCCTAAATTTTAAAAATTTCTCCCCTGATTCCTTCTATCACCAGTTCGTCTCCCAAAAGTGTATTGGTCAAACTCCATGTATTTCTATACAGTTTTTTAGTGTTGGTTTCTAATTGCATTCCAATATGATTTGACAAGATGGGAGCAATTATACCCGTTTTTTTTTTTTTTTTTTTTTTTTTTTTGCTGAGAGTTGCCTTGTGGTCTAAAATATGGTCTAATTTAGGAGAATGTTCCAGGAGCTGCTGAGAAGAAAGTATATTCAGATGTTGTTGGATGAAATATTCTATAGAGTCTGTTCAATACATTTGATTTATAATATTTTTCAGGTCCAAAGAATCTTTACTGAATTTATGTCTGGATGACCTATTTAATGGTGAGAGAGGTGTGTTTAAATCACCCAGTATTATTGTACTGGAGTGTGTCTGAATCTTTGAGTAGTGTCTTTTTTTATGAAACCATTTGCACCCGTGTTTGGGACATTATTATTTATTGTTATATATTCTTGTTGGATTGTTCCCTTTATTAGTGTGAAGAGACCTTCTTTGTCTCTTCTGATTAATTTTGGTTTGAAGTCTGCTTTGTCAAATACGAGAGTTGCTTCTCCTTTGTGTTTTGGGTTCCATTTACATCCTTTCACTTTCAGCCTGTCTGTCTTTGCCTGTGAAGTGTTGAGTCTCTTACAAACAACATATAGTTGGGTCTTGTGTCTTAATCCATTCTGCCATCTTATCTTTTAATTGCATAGTTGAGAACATTTATATTCAATGAAATTATAAAAATATGTTTATGAATTTCTGCCATTTTGATTTATTTGTTGTGTTTAATTTGGTCCTGGTCTCATTTGCTTTGCTACTCTGGAAATGAGATTTGTTCATTTGTTTAATGCCAGAGTTTGTTTTTGATTTCTTCTGTGTGGAAAGTTTCTTTATAGTGCCAGATTAGTGTAGTCATGGATTCTTTTAGTTTCTACTTATGTTGGAACATTTTTATTTCTCTTTTGATTTTGAAGGAAAGTTTTGCTGGATATAACAATCTTAGTTGACAGTTACTTTCTTTCAGGACTTGGAACATATGATTTCAAGCCCTTATAGATTTTAGAGTTTGTGCTGTGAAATTGTTAAGTAATTCTGATTGGCTTGTCTCTATGTGGCTTGATAGTTTTTCCCTTGAGGCTTTTAAGATTCTATCCTTGTTCTGAATGTTAGGCATTTTAATTATAATGGTCATGGAAATTTTTTTTTTTTTTTTTTGGTCTCTTTGGGGTTCTGAATGCCTCCTGTATGTGGATGTCTATCTCATTCTTGAGGTTTGGAATTTTTTCTGTTGTTATTTCCCTGAAGAGGTTATCCATTTCATTAGCTGCATTTCCCAATACTCCTCAATTCCATTGGTTCTTAAATCTGGTCTCTTAATATTGTCCCAGAGTTATTTTGGATTCTGATTATGGTTATTTTCTTTAATACTGTCTGAATGTTCAAGGATGGCCACTTTGTCTTCTAGCTATGAGAGTCTGTCTTTAGCATGGTCTACTCTGACCTTCAGTGGAACATTTTATTTGACTTATTGTGTTTTTCTTTCCAAGGTTTCTGTTTGATCCTTTTAAAATATCTCTACCTTCTTATTGAATTTCTCATTCATATCCTGTACTGACTTCCTTAATTCCTTCAGTTGGTTTTCTTTGTTCTCTTAGAATTCATTAATCATTTTTATAATAATTCTTTTGAATGCTTTATGTGACATTTTGTCAATTTCAATATCTTTGGAGTCAGTTGCTGGTGAATTATGAACTTTAGAGGTGTCAGGTTACTTTGTTTTTTATATTGTATTTCTGTGTTGGATTTTATGCATCTGTTGGGATAGATTTATCTCCCACTCTTGTGTGGGGGCCTTCTTAGCACATGACTTTCTTTTGTGAAAATGTCCTAGAGTGATCTAGATTGAGACTCCTTTGCAGTTGGGAGTTTTTGCTGTAGCAGTGAATACCCGTGAATGGGACCTGAGGCCCACTCCCAGCTGTTCCTACTTAGGGCCTGGTCATTAGTTTGGGTTTTTGTTACTTCTCTTCTTTGTTTAAAGCATAGCTGAAGATAGAAAGCTGTTAATATTTGTGGAGCAATGTATACTGTCTTTTGGCTGAATTTAGTTCAGCTGCAGGGTCTCTACCCTGTGAACTTGTAGTGTTCCTGTAGGTCCCTAGCATCTCACAGGATAGGGGAAAAGAAACAATAGTAACAACCAGTGCAAACAATATATAGCATTAAAATAATACCCAGCTTCTATTATGACATCCACAACATTAATTACCACAAAAATCAGGAATGATGGGGTCAACAATTGTCGACAGCACCAACAATAAATAACCATGGATGATCTGGCTTTAAACCAAACAACAGGTGTCAACTATGTCATCCATAGCAGTAATAATTGCAACATGAATAGCGGGTGCAAGAGTTATAAAAAACAATTAGTTCTAAAAGATACATATTAAGAGATTGGAAAATGTGACAGGAAGGGAGAAAGTTTATAGTTTTCAAAAAGTGAACAGAGAGTATGCAGAATGATGTAGCAGTTGATGGTTATAAAGGAGGACAAGGAAAAAAAAGGGAAAACAGGGAGAAAGATCAAGAGAATTTGGCTGTTAGTGGGAGTAGAAAGAAGCGAAAGAGAAACAAAAATAGAATCAAACCAAAATAAACAAACCCAAACCCTATCCTTCAAAAGACAAAGAAAAAATAACTACATTAAAAGTTGGTAAAAATGAGAAAAAATATGTATATATGTCCATGAATCAATCATCACCAGCAAGAAACCCAGCCCCCCCCCCCAAAAAAAAGATTCTTAATGAAAAAATGAAGAAATTGTATTCACTGAGATGGTCAAAATAGTTGACTAGAATGGATAGAATGGATGTTCACTGCCTGCCTGACAGTCCTCCTTTCCATTTCTTCTTGGACTATGTACTGAGAGAGATGGAGGGAGGGAGGGAGGGATGGAGGGAAGAAGGGGACTGGGATTGTTAACCCCTTCCTCCTTTTGTATTGATCATGAAGCTGCCACTCAGAATGGTCTAGGACTAAAGTTGGTTGGAATGCCACTCAGCTTCCCTTCTCACCAGTATAAGATGTAATGGAATGGGAATTACTGTCCTTTGGAGTTTTGTGTACACAGACCAGATCAATGCACTTCCAGCGTTCTATGATTGGAGTTTCTCCAGCTGGGGATTAGGTCTAATCAGCCCTTAGGGACTTCATTGTGGGGTAGGGGAGCCAGTCTTCCACACCCACACATTCTACTGCCTGCTAGGTTCCTGAGTATATTTACACCTGTCTATTGAGGTTCCCAAACCCCTTCAGCTTTTGAAGGAAATGCAAGTTGGGCTTCCCTTTGTTTTTCTTACTTGAATCCTTCTGGGTATAATGTTCTCCATGCCTGTTTTACTCACATTCTGCTAGCTACACCCTAGGCCACATGGCAGGCTCTTGCTAGGAAAGCATGGCAATGTTTGCCCTGATCTCCCAGCTCCTACAGCAGTAAGTTGCAGCTTGGGCACCTCCAGTTGGCTCCCACTGCAGCTCTGCCTTTGCCAGTTGAGAAACAGCATTTTTCAAATACCTTTTTATACATAGAGGTACAGCCTCTATCAATTAAGTTCAGGCTGCTTTTCTAATCTTAGGCTTTTCCATGTCTAATCATTGTATTTCTCTCTGTGTTACTGGTCATTGTGTTCTCCTTTGTGGTGAAACAGCACCGCTGCTGCAACCAGCTTGGCTCCAGTGTGCTTTCTTTGTTCAGTGAACCTGAATTTCTGGATCTCCCATGACATTGACTGTCTAATATTGAATTTTAGTGAAATTTCCATTTTGCCCACTTCACTGTGGAACAGTATTCCCACTTACTGAATCCCAAGCCATGGAGCAGGTAAGAATGTAGCCTTCCTCTAATTCACTATCTTGAATCCCCCTTAAAGTTCATTTTGTCTGCTACTATTGTAAACACACCAGCTTCCTTTTGGTAGGATTTGTTGGCTGTATCTTTTCTATCCTGTATTTCACTTTGGAGAGACAAGACCCATGAGCTTGGATTCTTATTTCCTTATCTCCTTGCTGACTTATCTGAGAGCTGGTCTGGCAGATCTCAACTCAAGGTAAGAACAAGCTGGCTCCAGTGGCTTCCTTCTTAGCAAGGTCACTTAATCAGGAGGCTTCTATTAGCACATAATTTCCCAGATATAGATATGTAGAGAGGCCTGGCTTCTCTATTCATTAATGGTTGTATATTCATATACATGAATGGTTGCATATTCACCAGTGGTTGTTAATGATCCACCAACATGAATGATGTTGACCACCCAAAACCTACAAAAATAGAATTTATAACGTTCAAAAAGAGATAAAGTAGAATTAAAGAAAAAAGTAACAAAAAATGCAAAAGAAGTAAAAAGTCAACAAGAAAGTCCATGCATATGGGAAGAACAAAATAACTTGTAAAAATGGATCCAGACACACCAGTAACAACAATCAATATAAATGGACAAAAGATAGAAAAGTCAAACCTTCAGTTTTTTGCATTATTTATAAAAAAAAAACACACACCTAAAATGTAAAGACAGGTATCAGGCCAACACAGACATATCACAAGTGCCACACAGTAAAAATATCAAGTAAGGCTTGAATTTCACTAAAATTCAATACTGGACAGTCAAAATGGTTGTTGTAAGCATAGATCCAAAATTCAGGTGCATTGAACAAAGAAAGTACACTGGAGCCAAGCCGGTTGTATAGCAGTGCTGGTTCATCATAGAGAGAAACACAATGAACAGATTTAGGTATGGAAAAATCTAAGATAGAAAAACCTTCTTATTGATGGTCTCATTCTTTCATGATGGTTTCAAGTCTTTATTCATATATTACAGAATGTTGGTGGACATAGAATAAAGGGAGAAAGTGAAGTCAAAGTTACACTGTGGTTTGTCTGTAGCAGCTGGTTGGACCATGGTGCTTCTTCCTGAGATAGAGTTTAGAGGAGGTTCCTGTGTACTGGGGCAGATATTGAGGCAGCGTATCAGAATAAAGAAAACAGACTTTGGAGCAGACAGACCTGGGTTAAATGTAGTCTTAATTGTGGTCTTAATTAGGTTAATCGTCCTAAGTGACTTGGACAAATTACTCAACCTTTCAGAGCTGCAATTTCTGTGTTAATATGGGGGATACTAAAGCCCTATAGGGTGGTTGTTGTAAGCATTAAATAAGATCATGTGATAAAGTACTGAGCACAGTGCTTTATACGAAATCCTCATACTAAGGATTTTAATAACTGTATGATGCCTAGATTGTCTCATGTATCTATGGGATATCATGGTGATAATTAGTAGTGAGATGGAGAATGTGGAAAGAAAATCTCAAGCTGCTTCCCAAGGAGGAAGAAAGGTTGTAGGCTTATCTGAGATTGGAAATCCTGAATTGATCTGGGTGATATTTTTCCCAGCAAAATACTCAGCAGCCTGAATGTAAGAGATCACGTCCTTATAAAGCCATTTGAGGTTTAATAAGATGTTTTCTACATTTTCAATGTTCTATGGAAAATGACATCAGAAAGATATTCTTCCTCATAGTCTTTGGTTCATATTCTCCCTTATGTTCATCTCAATATGGTTGTTTCTTACTGAGGGAGAGACTGGATGGGTAGGGTAACTTTAGTTTCCTTCACTTAACTTTTTATTGCTGGCAGCTGCTTGTTTCTTTGTCTAGTCCTAGAAAGTCAGATGCATGTACATATTTCATTAGTTTCACCCAATTCCTAGTGACTAATAGGCATTCAACATGTGTAGCTCTGCTGGGCCATGATTGGCCTTGTGTGGCTCAGACTGTAAAAGGTCTCTGAGTGAGTTGGAGAATTAGGATTGGTTTGCAATTCTTTGAACTTGAAAGTAGACCTTCTCCTTGTGCTCTGCTCACATAACTTTTCCTTTCTTGGATTTTGTTTTACACAGTCTTCCTCAGGCAGTTACAAACCATTTTCTTCCTCATTCCTTCCTCTTGCCTGTCTAGACCAAAAGTTATGGTCTCTGAATGGAGGTGGAATAAGATCTCATGGGGAAGGGATAGGAGGAAGGGAGGAAAACTAGTTCTGTCAGATTTTGGAGAAAGTTTCTGTGCAGCATGATGTCCAACAACTGGTGGTTAAAGCTCGTATATTTTAGAATTAAGCTCAGGAAGTGAGAATGGATGAAATGCTTTGTTCATTCTCCTGCTTTAGTTTGTGTGCTCACTTGGTCATTTATTCATTCTTTGGATAGAATTTTAGCTGTAGCATTTGGTAGAGTACAGAAATTAGTCAATTTATTTTTTTGGTCAGTCTCCATTGATCATGTGCTGTAGGAAATTGACTCATACTGTAGCATATGATCTGTTATTTTTGGTTGATAACTGTTGTTAGTTTTTGTATTTCTTTACATGCATTTTGATGAAAAATTGGGAGGCAAAACAGGCAGCACTCTTGTTTATTCAGGAATTTAAAGCAAATTGAGAGAGAGCTATAATACTTCCTGACTAGATTAGATTGTTAATAACTTGTTATCACTAATATGACTGATACTGGTTTTATGCAGAACTCACCAACTTGTGTTATGCCCATTAGCACTATGATAGGTGGTAGAGAAATAGGACAAAAGGCAGCAGCAGTTCCTTGAATTTGGAGAAAGTACCTTTGGTTTTGTTTCTCCATGGGCTGAAAACAGTGCCTGGCCAGTGTTTGGCCCTCAAAATAATATTAGTTAAATGAATAAAAAAGTGAATAAATAAATGACTGAATGTAAAATTTGCTTTCTTTGTTGGGAGAAAGTAAAGACTTTTGATGATGCAGTAAGGCTGTGTGAAAGTCAAATGATGCAGGGTTTTAGTGGGAAATTTTTGAAGTTTTTTTTGTTGTTGTTGTAAATGAACATAATAACTCTATTTAATTAATTTATTTTTAATGTGGTGCTGAGGATGGAACCCAGTATCTCACACATGCTAAGCAAGTGTGCTCTGCCACTGAGCTATAACCCCAGCCCCTGGAGTCTTTTGAAAGTTGAGTTGGTTCCTCTTTTGTAGTAAAACTATTAAAGTGAGCAGAACATTTTAAAGACTCACACTGAATAATATTTCTTTCTCTATTCATTCTAGGTTCCTTTGTAGTATAGAGGTCTGACCTCTATACTACAAGATGAGTACATTCTTTCTTAGGAGGACATTATTATTAAGAGGATATTATCATTAAGGGACATTATTAGAAGGACATTATTGAAATGATTCAACTCATATTTCGTTTTATGCGGGAAATACTTTTTGAGTGGTCAGAAGTCTTTTTTTAAGGATATGGTTTCATCTCAGGGTTGCAACATTGAATAAAGTAGCTAGAGTTATACCTAATAGTCTTTGCCCAGCTAAATGACTTGTTAATAGTTATATACAACTGATGTTTGTAACTTTTATGACACACAAAAATGTATCATTGTATCATTAATTTAGAAGAATCAGCATGACACTAAAGGTCATAAATTATCTTCTGGTCAATGATTTGAGAACCAAGTGATAAACTGTAAGTGTGATTTTTTTTGTTTGTTTTATAATTTCTCAGAAGGCATCAAAATTTCTATCCTCCAATATTTAGCATCATTTGTAGAAAAATAAATCTGTTATTTTCACATGTACAGTGTTTTAGTCAGCTTTTTTTCTGCTGTGACTAAAAGACTGACAAGAACAATTTTAAAGAGGGCTCACAGTTTCAGAGGTCTCAGTCCATAGAGAGACTTCATTCTGCAAGGCCCAAAGAGCATCATGGCCTAAGAGTGTAATGGAGGGAAGTGGCTCAGGGTATCACACCAGGAAGCAGAGAGAGACTCCACTTGCTTGGTATAAAATATATATTCCAAGGGCATACCCTCAATGACCCACCTCCTCCAGTCACACTCTGCCTACCTTCAGTTACCACTCGGTTAATCCCCTTCAGGGTATTAATTCACTGATTGAATTAAGGCTCTTATAACCCAATCGTTTCACCTCTGAATGTTCTTGCACTGTCTCACACGTGTACATTTGGGGAACACCTAATATCTAAACCATAACATATAGTATTAAAAAGAGGGAAAGTTTTATATTAAAATCTCTTGAAATTAAGGTATTTCAGACTAAAATGCATCACATACTCGGCAGTTTCACATACACACACAGGAGTAGGTTACAGCCTGTCTATATTGCTCAATGTTAGTATTCACAGAGAAGAAAAGGGCAGTGTTCGGGGAGTCCATAGGTGAAGTCTGACACTTCCAGGCCTAGAGAATTTCTTTACCCAGAGATTATTGCTCAATGATTTATACTGAAGAAGTCCATTTCCTCTAATGCCTGGGCTCTCAAGTTTTTTCCTTTGGGACATTTGACAATATCTGAAGACATTTTTGGTTGCTCCAACTTGGGCAGAGAACATTTAGAGGCCAGGAATGCTGTTAAACGTTTTACAGTGCACAGGACTGCCTCCACCCCAAAGAAGAATTTACTGGTTCTGAGTAAAAAGATTGAGAAACCTTGGTCCAAAGTTGTGGGGGTTGTTTTTGCCCCTAAATTAGTATAATGAGGGTGGGAGTTTATTATTATTTTCAGTTTTTTAAATATTATGAATGAGAGACAATAAAGGAAGACAGTTTTTGGTTCTTTTTTCCCTGTCACTGTCAGGTATCTTTATTGACCCTGAAAATAACAGGATAGTTTTTTAAAAATTCCCAAATCTATGAACAACAATAAAATAAAAACTTCCCTGGTAATTCTCTAGTAGATAATTTGGGGTTCATATTTATTTATAGAGAAATACAGGAGAATAAAATCATTTGATGAAATTTTTGCCTTACTGAGACCATCTATATTCAGTGATGGAAATAAGGATCAAAGAGTTCCGAAGTTCCATGATTTTGTCATTTTTTAGTGCAGAGTAATACTCCATTGTGTATAAATGCCACATTTTTTTTTTATCCATTCATCTATTGAAGGGCATCTGCAGGGAAATGGATGGCATTAGAGCAGATTATGCTAAGTGAAGCTAGCCAATCCCTAAAAAACAAATGCCAAATGTCTTCTTTGATATAATGAGAGCAACTAAGAACAGAGCAGGGAGGAAGAGCAGGAGGAAAAGATTAACATTAAACAGAGACATGAGGTGAGAAGGAAAGGGAGAGAAAAGGGAAATTGCATGGAAATGGAAGGAGACCCTCATTGTTATACAAAATTACATATAAGAGGTTGTGGGGGGAATGGGAAAAAAACAAGGAGAGAAATGAATTACAGTAGATGGGGTAGAGAGAGAAGATGGGAGGGGAGGGGAGGGGGGATAGTAGAGGATAGGAAAGGTAGCAGAATACAACAGTTACTAATATGGCATTATGTAAAAATGTGGATGTGTAACCGATGTGATTCTGCAATCTGTATTTGGGGTAAAAATGGGAGTTCATAACCCACTTGAATCTAATGTATGAAATATATGTCAAGAGCTTTGTAATGTTTTGAACAACCAATAAAAAAAAATTTAAAAAAAAGACAGAGGTCCGAAGATTTATTGGGCCGATTTGTGGCTTTGCAAGGCAGCTTTATCATATGACTATAGGAAACAATTCTGCTACAGTCAGTATTTCAGAAAGTTACATATAATATCTTGCTTTCCATTGGTAACAATATTTACTATTATAGCGACAGCATTGATTCCAGACAGCTCCTACAGGTAGATATTTTACATAATAATGCTAAGTAGCTAGCTGTTGAGATAGTAAATGAAGCCCCTGGGTTGTTGTACATGGGAGATAAAATCAACTGTTAGAAGTCTCAGTTGTGGCAAGAAAGTAAACTGACCTCTTCTTCCAGTACTATTCTAGGATTTCTTATAGTTAAGGAATTCATGTTTGAAATCCACATTTCCCATTTATGAAAAACTTTTCCTGCCTTCAATTTAGTATAAAGTAAAAGAAGAAAAGAATTTAAACTATGAGGATCATGCACACACATAAAAATTGTAAGATTAAAAAGTTCCAGTTTGGCCCCTGAAAATATAATCACTGTGAAATTCTCTATAGCTCCTTTGCACTCTTCTAAAGTTTGTTCTTGCCTGATGCTCTGCGATCAATTTGTAGTTCAAGATTCCAACTTTCCAAGTATTTTAGATGTTCTGTTTTGGCTAAAAAATGTGATGTGTTCTCAGTTGATTAAAACCATCCATAAGGTCATATTAGAGAAGTAAGTTTAATTAAATCACATATCTTCCATTTTTAATAGTTGTTATATGTGCACATGAAGTCTCCTTCTGTTTAGATGACAAAAGGGTAGGAGTGTTAAATTCCAGCACAGACTCTCCTAAAAGTGAGGTTGATGCCATTCTATTCCTTGCCTTGTTTTCTCAAAAGACTTTCAGAATCGAGTCATTCCTGGCCAAGGGGGGAAAAAAAAGGCAAAATTGTCCCATTTTCCATTGTATTCTGATGAATATTGGTAATAATATCAAGCACAAATCCTAAGAGGAGACCATGAAGAACCAAGCTGGATTTATAAGGAGTTGCACATAAGATGGCACAAATATAGTGTATCGAGGTCACTGTCATACCTTATCAATCTGAAAATGTCACTGCTGGACAGCTGGGCATGTTTAATTGATAGTCTGATTTCTCTTTTTCTATTATTTGCACTAATAGGTTGGTTCTATAATAAATATGTGAAACTTTTTTTTTTAAAGTGAGGTTGGCATCAGCAGCTTGTATTCATCTGTATGTATATATTGTAGAAGCTGCACTAGTGTGTTCTGAAAGTATTTTCAAGCTACTCTAGAGGAAGTAGAGTAGAAATAAGAATTCAAGAGAAAGAAAGAACAGTGAGAAATTTTCTACTGTTAGAAAAGAACTTGTTCAATTCAAATATTTTTTAAGTGGTTGATGGTGGGTATTAAAATGTTGCAGTATTTATCTTTCACTGCACTGGATGCATTTAAAATAATAATATAGTGGCTTTGTTTCAATATATAAACTATTTTACAATATGCTATAAACTATCCTTTATAGTTTTCAGTGGAAAGTTTTAGATATTAACTTAAGAAGTGCATGGACATACACATCTTTGCAAAAAATGTTGAGGCACTATCTGAGTGCTCAAGAATAATCAATGGCTTTGAAGTCTTTTTACCTGCAACCCAAATGAGAAAAACATTTTATATCATAACACAGAAAATGCATCCAAAAGCAAAATTTATAAAACATTACTTAAAATATACGATGTTCTCAGATCTGGTTTTGACTTACCCATGCCCCCCTCCAAAAAAAAAAAAAAAAAAAAACCCAAAATCTGCTTTTGACCAGAGAAAGTAGAGGAAGTAGAGTAGAAATAGAGTTTACTTCCACTGTATAGTTGGGAGGGATTTGCAATTTGAGAAACAAAAACCATCTAGGTTCAATTTTTTGTTTATTTTAATTTATTTGATCATTGTCCAAATCAGATTAGAAATAAAATTATGCTAGTACTTCAATGACTTGATTTTCTGTTTTATGACGCTCTTTTGTGACATCATTTTAAATGTCTTTCCTTTATCTTTTCCCCATTATTCCATATCAAAAAATCTACAAAAATAAAATGCAAGTGGAATGGAAAATTGGGAAGCATCTTTGGATAATCCGAGGTAGTTTAACTGATACTAAAAGATAAATTTTGAAAGAAGATAAAATAATGTCTCATGAATATAAAATCTGTCACTTTACTGAACTCATTAATTAAGGAGGGAATAAGCTGTTACAACTGACTTATTGGGAAGGGGGACACTGGGGATTGAGCCCAGGGGTGCTTAACCACTGAGTCATATTCCCAGCTCTTTTTTTTTTTTTAAATACAGGGTCTTGTGTGGGCTGGGCAGTAGTGGAGCATTTGTCTAGTACATGTGAGGCACTGGGGTTGATCCTCAGTACCACATAAAAATATAAGTAAATAGTTATATTAAAAAATTAAGTTACTATTTAAAAGAAAAAAAAAGGTTTTGCTAAGTTGCTTAGGTCATAACTAAGTTGCCTTGAATTTGCATTCCTTCTGTCTCAGCCTCCTGGGTTGCTGGGATTGTAGGCATGTGTCACTGTACTTAGCTACAACTGGTTACTACTAAAATTTTGTAGTGAGAAGTTTTCTACTGTTAGAAAAGAACTTGTTCAATTCAAATATTTTTAAAATAGTGGTCAAATCACATTTGTGGTCAGATAAGAAATGTTGAACTTATAAATGGATGTCAAATAAGTATCCCAAGGCTGATATCCCAAGGTTAAAGTCTTTTCTCTGAAATGTTCTCCGAACAACTTAATCCATATAATTTGTTTTTTCTTTAATATTCTGGTATTCTCTAATGTAAAAGTTAGCAGATCTCCAGCAAGACCCTTGTTACTTATTATTCTCTTTTGAGAATAGTTAAGGGAAGTGATATTTTCAGAGGTTTATGACTCTATAGGAATGTTTATATGGAGATAAGGTGTGGGTCTAAAAATGTATATAAACATTGTAAGAAAAAAATCTAAATTCATATTATAAATCTCAATGAAAGACTTTTATTAAATGTATAAGACTAAAACTATTTTCAACTCTACATGTAAGTGAGATGACTGAATATTAGGCATGTGACTTAGAGTTCTTTTATACTTTTGGTGGATATATTCTTTCATCCGCCACACAGATTAGCTGGATTTCAAGTTGTTTTCAGAGAGAATAACCTACAGCTGCAAAATTATTACTAAAATATTTCTTGAGAGTAATGTTAGTCTTGTCATGGATGATTCAAGACCATGTACTCTGCCCATTCTTCTACATTCAATATATCCCTGGATCAAACTAGAATAGAAGAAAGCTATAAACAATGAAAAATTTTCTTATTCCTTTATACAGCAATTTTACTGGCCAAAAAACAAAACAAAACACACACACACACACCCAAAAATAATAAAAAGCTGAAAGTATCACACATCTGTGGTCAAATAAGAAATGTTGAATTTATAAATGGATGTCAAATAAGTATCCCAAGGCTGATAATTAATGCATTCTACCAGAAAGTATTTGTATAACTATCTGTTATCAACAAATTATTTCCTGTCATTATAGAATTATAAAATAGCCAAAACAAGTACAAGTGGAAAGGACCAGGAAGAGAAAGCTAAAATTTTAATTATTTTTTCTTATGGGAAATATCCTTGTTAGATTTAAGCTATTAAAAACTCCTATCCTAGGGCTGAGGATATAGCTCAGTTGGTAGAGTAATTGCCCCATATGTACAAGACCCTGGGTTCAATCCCCAGCACCACCAAAAAAAAAAAAAAAAAAAAAAAAAAATTCCTATCCTATGTTTAAAACTTTGCTATCTGAATCCAAATCCAGTTTCAATAGGATATTTTCAATCTGCACAGTATTTTAAAAAATTTGTGGATTTGTTGCTCTTATCTAAAAATGGGATTTTTAATATAGTAGTTGGATTTCCAGTTTGTGTTGAAAAATCGGATTGAAATGCAATTTTTTTCTTAAACTTATTTCCTTTCCTTATTCATATCACTTTCATTAGTCCCATAGACTTGAAAATTAACCATCCTTTACTAGATCTTTTCCATTTGTATTTTGTAGAAGTGAGTCACTGGGCCATATTCTTTATAATTTCTTTTTATATGTTCACTTTTTTCATTGAGACTTATCCTGTCTTAATCCAGTCCCTTTCCTTTTCTGACTTTCTAACTGCTTGATATTCTGCTCCCCTTAGTCAATCACTAAGAATTTTGTTTTAAATTTATTTCTTTGCCTAACACCTTATACTACACAATAGTATTCAACCAATCCTGATATGCTGCTCTGAATAATCTAACATTTTCTTGATTTTTAACCCTTAATAACTTGTGTATATCCTCCTTTTGCAGTTTTGATTTCTAATGAATATCTCTGTAGTTCCTTGACTCTGGTGAAGTTACTCCCTTTGCTGAACTCAAACACACTGTGCTTATTCATATTGTTCCTTTTTACAGGAAAGGACTTCCTTTTCTCCTTCATTTTTATTTACACCCAACTCATCAGTTAAATCCTACTCATCAGTTAAATCTTCATGAGTTAAAATCCTACTAGAGCTTTTCTAGTTCTCACTGATATTTCTGAAATGTTTTGTTCTGGTTTATGTCATGTATTCTTTTTTTTTTTAAAGAGAGAGAGAGAGAACTTTTTAATATTTATTTTTTAGTTTTCGGCGGACACAACATCTTTGTTTGTATGTGGTGCTGAGGATTGAACCCGGGCCGCACGCATGCCCGGCGAGCGTGCTACCACTTGAGCCACATCCCCAGCCCCAATGTCATGTATTCTTGTCTTTAAGGTTAAGCTACAAAAAGCATGGACCAGAATCTTAAACTATTTTTAGTATCTGTCAGGAGGACTTAGTAAACTTTTATCTAAATTTGTATTCTATTTGCATGTTCATGCATTTCAGTCCATTAAACATTGTTCAGGATTTAAATATTTTAGCAGTATAAAATTTACATATTTATTGAATATTTGCACAAATCTGTAGATAAAACTGTATATGTGTGTATATACATATACATGTATTATCTCTGGGGTATCTGCTATTTATCAAGCACATAGGAATTTCACTCCTTTTGATATATTTACATTAACTAGTGTTCAGGTAAAATTAAAAAGATAATCAAAATAGAAAATTGTGTTGCTTTATTATTTTTTTGTAATGGATAATATTAATTAAAAAGGAAGCCTTGGAATAATAGTGAAAAAGAATATTTTTTTAACTGATTTTATTTTTTTAAATAAAATTTAAAAAAACGACAGCGGAATGCATTACAATTCTTATTACACATTTAGAGCACAATTTTTCATATCTTTATATATAAAGTATGTTCACGCCAATTCATGTCTTTATACATGTACTTTGTTGAAAAAGAACATATTATGTGCTCTACCATGCCCACCTCTTCCCCCAGAGCAATAAGATCTGTCCTGTCCAGTAGTCAGACAAGCCCCTATATAAGCAGTGTGCATGCCATTTAAAAGTAAATGCATTGCCCTTTTGTTTCAGTTTGAATACATAGGGGAAAACAAGCATTTTGTTTCATTGTACAAAGACTTATGTGTAACACACAAAGGGCTTAAGAAATTTGAGACAATTTTCTGAATATCTGTGAACTAAAACATCTAAATATGTTGATGATGAATTTTAATAGCTTTATTAGGTTTATCAGTAAATAACATGATGAAAGTGTACAATTTGATGAGTTTTTACACATTTTTACACTGCTGAAACTAAAAGAATGATAAACATATCCATCACCCCCAGTAGTTTCCATGTATTTCTTTGAAATTCCTTTCTCTTGTTCTTTTTTTATGGTATTTCTACTCCTCCTGGGGCAACCACTGTCACTTTGTTACTTTCACTATACATTAGTTTGCATAATCTAGAACTTTATATGAATGAAATCATACAGTATGAACTCTTATTTTGACTTCTTTTACTTAACCTATTTTTTTAGATTCATACAAGTTGCAGCATATATCAGTACTTCATTCTCTTATTGCTGAATAGTATTATGAATATGCCATAGTTTGTTTATCTGTCTACTTATTGTTGAACATTTGGGTGGCTATTACAAACAAGATATCATGACTTTTGTGTTAGGGTAGGCATATGCTTTCCTTTTCTTAAGTAAATACCTAGAAGTAGAGGGACCAAGTAATTTGGTAGTTATATGTTTATGTTTTTAAGAAACTACCAAACTGTTGTTCAGAGTGGTTGTACACTGGTGCCACCAATGTACAGAAGTTCTGGTTGTTCTACATCTTCACTAACACTTGTCATGTATGTTAGCTTTTTATTGCTGTTTCTAAAATGACAAGAAGAACTTAGAGGAAGAAAGATTCATTTTGACTGATGGTTTCAGTCCATAGTTAGCACCATGTCTGTGGACCTGAGGTGAGGCAAAACATCATGGCAGAAGGGCATGACAGAACAAAGCTGCTCAGCTTAGGCATCCAGGAAGAAGGGGTTGGGTTGCGGGGGGAGAAGATAAATCCTTTCAGGGCCCTTCCCCTGCTTTCTCCATCTAGGTCCTACCTCCCAGGAGTCCACTTAGCCATCAGTGGATTAATTTTCACTGATGAGATCAGAACCCTCCTGATCAAATCAAAACCCTACCTCTGGTTTTTTTTCTCGGGAAGATGGTGGCGAAGGGAGTGCATCACCCCTGTGTACCGCGTCACTGTGCGGGAGAATGACGAGTTAGAACAGCTAAAAGCTATCTTGTTAGGAATTTCCAGCAAAATTGGGGTGCTCCAAAACCTAGAGGAAGGATTTCCATCGCACAAGGATCAGCTACGGGGGCTCAAACGTGAGAGATTTGTCCACACGGAGGGTCACGCTGCTTATTCAGCAAATCGCCCCGCGGCTAGAGTCTGCGGCGCGTGCTGGGAAACGACGAGATAGCAACGCAAAGATATAGTGCTGCGGATTCTGCGGGCTTCTGCCAGCTGTGCAATCACCGTGCTCAGTGCTGAATTCTCGGTTTGAGATGGGGGAAGGAAGCGGTCCAATTCGGTTCTCCACACCGGTCAGACCACAGAGGAAGCCAGCGGCCACCATATTGGAGAGCTGACGTCACCATCCCTGTTTTCGACTGATCGCAGCTCATTCAGCCATAGAACAGGTAATTTCAGGCTGCCATTCGCCTGCGTCTCGCAGACAAATTACTCAGGCTCAGTGCTAAAGAACCCACGGAAACTGCTTCTTGGAGCCTGCTCCTATCAGAACATACACCGAGCCTGGAGCGGCCGAATTCTGGCTCCTGGAACTGCTCTGGCCCAGGGCTAAAGAACCCGCGGAAACTGCTTCTCGGTCCGGGTCCCGCTGAATACTGTGGAGGTCAATACCAACCGAGCCTTCATAGGCAGTGGCAACAGGATTGAGA
>NW_026000142.1:3913132-3973353 GCF_001458135.2 Marmota marmota marmota
GAGCATGAGAAGAAGATTAACATTAAACAGGGATGAGAGGTGGGAGGGAAAGGGAGAGAGAAGGGAAATTGCATGGAAATGGAAGGAGACCCTCAGGGTTATACAAAATTACATACAAGAGGAAGTGAGGGGAATGGGAAAAATAATACAAGGCGGAGAAATGAATGGCAGTAGAGGGGGTAGAGAGAGAAAAGGGGAGGGGAGGGGAGGGGAGGGGAGGGGGGATAGTAGAGGATAGGAAAGGCAGCAGAATACAACAGACACTAGTATGGCAATATGTAAATCAATGGATGTGTAACTGATGTGATTCTGCAATCTGTATATGGGGTAAAAATGGGAGTTCATAACCCACTTGAATCAAAGTGTGAAATATGATATATCAAGAACTATGTAATGTTTTGAACAACCAACAATAAAAATTAAAAAAAAAAAACCCTACCTCTGAACCTTGCTGCATTGAGGACTATGCTTTCAACACACGAGCCTTTTGGGGGACAGTCCAGATCAAAACCACAACAGCACGACAAGCTTTTTTATTTTAAAAATTCTATTAGGTATGTCGTGATACTTCATTGAGATTTTAATTTGTATTTTTAAATTGACTAATGACATTGAGCACCTTTCCATGTGTTTGTTTACCATATTTTCCTTGATGAAATGGTTGCTTGTATCTCTTTGCCCAGTTTTTATTGAGTTATTCTGTCATTGTTATTATTTTTGTGCTGTTACTGGGGATTGAACTCAGGGCTAGACAAGTGCTCTATCATTGAGCTACATCCCCAACCTTTTTATTTTTCCTTTTAAATTTTATTTTGAGACAGGGTTTTCCTAAGTTGCTCAGGATGGCCTTGAACTTGCGATTTCCTGCCTCAGCTTCTCAAGTAAGTAGTGTAGGGATGTACCACCATGAATTGCTTCATTATTGAGTTTTAAGAGTGCTTTATATATTGCAGATATGTGTTTGTGAGCAAATGTGTGATTTGCAGATATTTTCTCCCAGCCTTTGGCTGGGGCAAGTGAATTCTTTATACCCCAAATAACTCCAGGAGGCCTGTGTATGAGATTTGGAGGCATTCTTGGTTGAGTTCTAATTCAGCCATACAAGAGTGTTGCTGCTAGCAAATAGTGGATTTTTAAGAACAAATTTTTGTATCTCTTCTTGCTTATAACTGTAAAATTTGCTCATTATAGACAATTTTAAAAGTACTGAAAATTGTAAAGAGGGAACAAGATTAGAGCATGCTTAGGAACTCTTTGTAGAAGTCATCCAACTGTCAAGGCCATGTACCTCAGAAGCAAGAGTGCTTGGTTGGGCCTTTTATACTAGACTATCAGAGATTTTCTTCACTTTGAGGATGGTATGCTTAAATTACCCTGTTTTGCTAGGAATTGTCTCAGATGTATGAGTGATGAGATTACAATTTGTTCTTCACAAATATGTCTGTTGCTGCGTCGGAACTGCTAGATCAGTAGCTGGCCTAAGCACTGATGTTTACAAAATATAAACCAAAGCCTTGAATATATATTTTGTGGAATTCATAAATGTCTCCATAAGACAGAAATGGGTAAGGCTTGGAGAATTAGGGATTAATAGAAGTTGGATTAATCAAATGCATTTAACTAATATTGAGGAATATTAAAGAAAGTCTGATATATAAATTTGAAGAGCTTCTTGTCTCTGTTCCTTTATTGTTGGAAAGCATTCAGTTTGGGTACCAAAAGGACTTCATTTATAATTAAGCTCTAGCTGGTGTGGTGGTATGCACTTAAAAGTTCTAACTACGACGCTGAGGCAAGAGGATCTCTTGAGCCCAGGAGTTCATGGTCAGCTTGGGCAACATAGATGTCTTAAAAAAAAAAAAAAATCAGCCATACTATTTACTTGCCATGTAAACATGGAGTAATACTTAACCTACGTTTACTTGAATTCTTTCACTTACACAATCTGAATAATTATGCATATCTGGTAGAGTATTATAAGGATTATAAGAAGTAGGGTAGCATGTATAAGCCATTTTAGTATATAGTGCCTGATACATTGTAGGAACCTATATATATCAGAGGTATTTATAGTTATTCCCCCTTTTCTTTACAGTTACTAGTTAGGAAGAGGAACTAAACCTGGCTACTGGATTGATGACCACTCACAGAGGGAAGATCTTTGAATGATGTTTGTTTGCCCTCTCCCAGAGTTACATTTTTATACTACTATTTGCTTTCTAGGCTATGAAAATAATACAATGGGATAAAGATAATTCATGTTCCCATGGGGAAAAAAAAACATCTTTAAATCAACTGCAGTTGAGAAAAGAGTTAAGGTAAATGTCTTCAGAACATGGTCAGATTGTCTGAGTGGTAGGTAGAAGGGTGATTAATACTTCTGTAACAATTTCAAAGCTGTTTCCAGCAGATGTTGTAGCAAAGTTATCTTCATGTCATTCTAGTTCTTTTGCATGGTCTCTGATCTCTTTTCCTTATTTCTGCACATTTAGAACCTAACTTATCCCTCCTTCTATAATGTGTATGGGATTCTATAATGTTCTGATGTTCTAGAGGGACAGATTGAAATGTTATGCTTTACCAGTCATACTATCTAACAAACTACTGCAATGTATTTTGTTTAAATATGATGTTTTAGATCATGAAAAATGTAACTGTTTTATTTAATTACATAAGTTATAACTTCTGTACAAAATATATTTTAAAATATTTTTTTATTTTCTTTTTTTGCAGTATTGGGGATTGAATCCATGTCCTAGCGCATACTATCCAGGTGCCCTACTACTTAGCTATATCCTCGGCCCTTTTTAAAATTTTATTTTGAGACAGGGTCTTAAACTTGTTATCCTCCTGTCTCAGCCATCAGAGTACCTGGGAATACAGGTGTGCACTACCACACCCAGAAAAAAAGAGATTCTTGGGCTGGAGTGTAGCTCAGTGGTAGAACACTTGCCTAGCAGGCATGAGGTCCCAGGTCTTAACCCCAGTATCACAAAATGAAACAAAACAAAACAAGATGCTCTGTTGCACTACAGCTGAGTTTGCTCTGACTTTTCTCAAAATGTATGTAAACTTTTGGGGTTGGAGAATAGCTTATCAGAGTCATTTTTGTGATTTCCATGTTTGTTCCATTTTTATTTTATGGCCAGATATGCAAAGGTATTGGAAATTTATGTTCTTCTATCAAAAGACTGTTATTTATATGTTAGAAGGGGAACCATTTTTTAAGGGCCCTCTCCTTCTGTGTCCGTATAACTCCTTGTTACAGCACTCTAATAGCATGAGGCACAATGAACAAAGCAAATCACGTGGCCACACCTGATTCCTAGGAAGGTAGAAAATTGCCTTATTTTTGTCTCCACAAAACAGAGCTGGAGCTGGGCGCCATGGCACACACCTGTGATCCCAATGGCTCCAAGGCTGAGGCAGGAGGATCGAGAGTTGGAAGTCAGCCTCAGCAAAAGCGAGGTGCTCAGCAACTCAGTGAGACCCTGTTTCTAAACAAAATACAAAATAGGGCTGGAGGTATGGCTCAGTGGTCAAATACCCTTGAGTTCAATCTCCAGTACCCTCCAAAACAAAAACTAAACAAACAACCCAGAACTGATGAACTGCATTAGTGATCCCATGGTTCTTTTTTGTGTTCACAGTGTGTTCATATCTCTCTTCCTACTGTAGGCATAGTCACTCAACTCTCCCCAAGAACATTTTCTGAAATTACCTCATTCATTCACAACATCAAGCTCAAAGCTCAGTATCTCTGGGTGGTGTGCAAAAAGACCTTCCCTTAGTTCAGATGTGGCACCTGTTGCTCTGAAGACTTCAGAACCAAACGGCTAAGGTATATAAGATAAGGGGGGTGGATGACTAAAAATACCTCTGATATATTTTAGGTTCCTACAGTGTGTCAGGCATTATATCCTGCTCATGCTCTGACACCGTGGTGCAACTAGGAAGGATAATTGCCCAAAACAATTCCATTCAGAAAAAGGAAGAATCAGAGGTATATATCAGTCACAGGGCTACAGCAATTTGACAGTTCCCACTGGGCAGGCATTTTGGGCAACCCCTGTCTTGGGTTGGAGAATGTTCCTTAATTATGTCCAGATTCTTCTTGGGAGAAACTTCTATGTCCATTCTTTTCCATGCCCATTGGCTCTGTCCTCCTGGAGTTCTTTTTTTTCTAGCAACTTCTTGTTACAATTGAAGTGAGCACTGGAGAATAAGCCCTCCTTGGAAGCTGAGTAATTTTCTCTGTAGCTTCTTGTCTATAGAAAACTGCCACCTATTGGTTGTCTTAAATATTCAGTCATCATAGTCCTTTTTAAATCCAGACTAATAGTTATTTTTTTAGTACAATTCTTAAAATTTTGTTGGCTTCTTTTCTATTTGACTGCATTCAGCTTCAGGCGTCACAATAGCCAGAGCTACAATTTTTGCTTGATGTAGTTCTGATATTTCCTGTATTTCTCATCCCCCCCGCCCACCACCGCCACCTCTGCTCATATTTCCTTGGCTCTATTAGGGTTCTAGTTGGAGACGACTCCTTTAGTCTCTTTTTCTTGGACCAGGTTCTTCTAAGCACAAGAATTTACTGAGTGCCATGTTAGTTTGTGCTGAGTTTTAATATCAGGTATGGCTTTGATTTGATTCTTACTGAGGTTGAGTTTTAATCAGCTGTTTTTACTTCAAAGGCCTTCTCAGTTTTATTTTTAAGTGTTTGGAGCTGAAAAGTGATTGCTTTTTCCAATCTAAAAAGTCTAACTTTTAAAAAAATTATTTTTGTGTTAAAACTATACATAACAGT
Organism: Marmota marmota marmota; assembly: GCF_001458135.2. Classification (NCBI taxonomy): domain Eukaryota; kingdom Metazoa; phylum Chordata; class Mammalia; order Rodentia; family Sciuridae; genus Marmota; species Marmota marmota. The sequence continues at coordinate 3,917,940 of NW_026000142.1, forward strand.
GGGATTAATTTTTATATAATTGTACATGCCTACAACATACTAATATAATTTGGGCAGTTTCGTTCCCTGATAACTTCCTTTTCCTCCATTCCCCTGTAATCCCCTTCATTTACTCTGTTGGCATCCCTCCTATTTTCCTGAGATTTCCCCCACCCTGTGTTTTTCTTTTTTCTCTCGTATGTATGAGAGAAACATAATGACCTTTGACTTTCTGTGTTTGGCTTATTTTGCTTAACATATGTTCTTAAGTTCCATCCATTTTCCTGCAAATGACATAATTGCTTTCTTCTTTATGGCTGAATAAAACTGCATTGTGTATGTATACTTCTTTGTGGTTTGGCTATGAGGTGTAATATGTAGGAATATTCAGAGATGAGATGAAATTGTGAGAGGTGTAACCTCATCAGTTCATTCTAGTTTAAATGGATGGAATGGTGGTAACTTATAGGCAGATGGGACATGGCTGGAAGGGTTCATTTTCCCTGTGGCCCTTTCCTTTCTCTCTATTTGTTTTCTGCTGCTATAGATGAGCACTGCCTCTGCTCCCTGCTACCCCATCCTTTAGTCATGGCTCCAGAGCAATGGAGTCAGACATTTATGGACTAAGACCTTTGAAACTATGAACCACTAATACTTTTCCTCCTTTAATTGTTCTGGTCAGGTATTTTGTTCACAGTAATTTTATCCAGATGAGTATCTGTTGAGGGACACCTTGACTGATCCTTTGTGGCTGGCTGTTATGAATTGTGCTGCTATAAATATGGGTATGCATGTATCATTATAGTATTCTGACTTTAATACTTTAGGATAAATGGAGGAATGAAATAGCTGGGTCATATGGTTGTTCTATTCCTATCCTTTATATCTTTGGTTTTGAATTCTTTTCTTACTTAATTGCTTTTAAATCAAATGGTACTATTCTGACTTCATGTTTTCCTTGCATGAGTTTCTCTTTGTCTTAGTTACTTTTTAAAATCTGACTTTTATTGGCTCATTTTTTCCTTTTGCATTTTCATCTAATCTTCTTTTTCCACCAGTTTCATGGAGGCTGTGCCTCCTTGTACTCTAGAGTGAGTGCCAAACTATTTTTAGAGCTTTTTCTTTGGCTCTGTCACTATATCCACCAAGCCCTTCTTTGAGGATTTCAGAAGCTGTTTCTTTTTCCTTTACGGGAATATTTTTCTTTTTTCTCATGGATGGTGTTTTTCTTCTTTTTGTTTTGTTCCTTTTAAAAGTGAAATCTGACAACCGTGTTGTCTGTAAACAAATATGTTCCTTTTACCCACTTACGTTGGAGTTAATACCCTTATGGATCTATTGCTTAGTTCAGGGAGCCTATATAATCCCAATTAAATTCTCAGCTTCTAGAAGGCTTTCACTCAGGTTATATCTTACCTAGTCTCGATTTTTCTGGTATGGGTGGAATTTATGTAAACTAAAATGTTGAGTGCTTATTGCCACCAGGAGTCATCCTTTCTTTGCCTTCTCTTATGTTTTTCTCCTTATAAGGGACTGTGCTCAAAATGTAATGTGTTCTTGCAAACTACCCTTCAGCTTTCATCCCACTTGTTTTCTGGAAGTTTTGCCCTCCTTGAATGTGCAAAGATGAGAGTAGGAGGAGAGGGTGTGTGTGTGTGTGTGTGTGTGTGTGTGTGTGTGTCAGGGACAGTGATCTCACCAACACAAAGATCTGGTAATTTAAAGTTGGTTGCAGTTTTATAATTTGTATACTCTTTGAAACTGAATCAGGCAACCAACAGCAGAGGTTGTTTGAAGCACCTTCCTTTCTTTTTATGTGTGGCCTTAGTTTTATGAGTCTTTAGCTAGTTATAGGATGAAAAAGCTAGTGTTTTATGGCTAGTGAAATCTTTCCAGATTCTGGCAGTAACTGTTGGTTTTAGTTTTACATGAGGCAATTTCTTGGATATTTTGAATCTTCAGAAATTGAGAGGTTGCATTGCAGATTGAAAGGCGCACATTGTTCTAGACTACAAGTTTGTGTTCCTTAATTTCTAGTTTTGGCTTCTGATACCCAGAGACGACTCATGGTCCAATGTCTGGCAATATGATTCCTAAGAGTAATTATTGCAATATTTACAGTTTTATGTTGTGAGTAGTTATTATGAATTTTACAGTTTCATCTGCGTTTAATGTTATATAGCATTTCTGTTTCAGATAGCAGCAGCGGCAGCAGCAATGTTTCACTTCTTCAGGAAGCCTTCAGAATCTAAGAAACCCTCAGTTCCAGAGACAGAAGCAGACGGATTTGTCCTCTTAGGTGAGTCTTTTTAAGAAACAAGATCATAATTAGATGAATTGTTTTTCCCTTAAAAAGTACTTGATAATTATGATTAGTTTTTAAAATATTTATTACTAATTTCAGAATGAATTTATGTGTATAATTTAAAAAGTGAAGTCTGTAAAAAAAGAGTTCAGCAATTACGTGGAATAGTGTTATCAAATTAGACTCTTCTTACACATTGGTTTGGCTGCATACTTCTAATTATATTTGTAAACTAGCTGAGCATGGTGGTGAACACGTGTAATCCTTGGGAGGCTGAGGCCAGTGTCAACAACTTAGTGAAACCCTGACTCTCATGGTCCCCTCCCTGGGATGTTCCTCAGGGCCTTCCTTTCCAAATATTCTACCTCTTACTACCTGTCAGACTGGAGTGACCCAGTCAGTCTGGAGTCTGCTACTTCACATTCACTAGAAGTAGGGTTGGTTGGGACTCTTGCTCATCATCCCTTCTCTTTAGGATTTGGTCGTGTGCTTAAAGGTACATGGATTTCAGCTCTATGACTCTTTTCCATTTATTGAAATTTATCTCTGGGAAATCAGAATAGAGGTTTTCTCATGGATAAACTTTATCATAGAATTTCCAAGTTTCCCAGCCAAGTTTTGGAAGGAAGGACTTTGTGTTTTTCTGAGTTTGTCTTGTAAGATATGGGACAGGGCAATGATTAGGGTGGTCAGAGTTGTACCAGGATTGGTGTTTTTAGTGGACATTCTTCTGACTGGGATAAGGTCTGGTCCCTTGGATCTGACTGCTTATCTGACCCTTCTTTCTTACCAAGTTGGGGATTTGTGCCTTGTTTTCAAAGTTAGAACTGGTTCTGTCAATTCCAGTTAATACTTGCCTTAAAAGATGCTGACATTGCCTTCCTGTCATCTTCTGAATTAGTTTCACTAAAAGAAAAACTCCAAATACCTCAGGCCTCCTGGGAAGTATCTCCTTCACAATAAATTCATCATAAATTCTTTTCTCAGAAATTTCTTCCAACAAAGCCTGGTTTTCCAAATTGTGTTTTGTATTTCTCATTCTAACATCTCCATAGTATTAAGACATATGCAGAACTTTGCTCTTTTTTGTTGTTACATTATTAGAAATCAACATTATTCTTTTTGTTATTTTGTAGTCATTTAAGAATGTGAGTGGGGTGCACTGGCATCTTAGAGAGCAATACAATTTCAAATGCTAGACCTTAAAAACTTTGTGTACATTTTCTTCATGTTTATCTCTGTTGCCTGCCACTTGGGACTATTTCAGAGACAAGTTTGACCACAAGTGAAGTGGCCCTTGGTGTTGCTTTTTATAAGAATTACTCTAGTTCTGCTGATGATTGTCTCTGTTCAGCCCTGTTTCCCTCCAGGCGCACAGCTTCATCTCTTCACCATTTTTCATGAAAAATGGGTGTGGACCTCTTATTCTGTGTGCTTAACTCTCCTCAAGTTTTCATGATACCAGTCAGCATCATCTCTTCTGTTTTCTCTCTCTCTTCATCTCCCTTATTTCTCAGGAGCATCTTAGAGGCTCTACAGTGAAGTGCAGATAAGTCTGGAGTCAGACTGCCTGAGTTGACATCCTGGTTCCACCATTTATTAGAGTTTCTACCTCCGGCAAATTATTTAACATTCCCAGGTGTCATTTAGCTTATCTAGAAAATAAGCCTGTTACCAGTGTCTTTCCCATAAGGATACTGGAGGATTGAATGAGTTAGTGTGTGTAACATACTTAAAACAAGCCTGTGAGTGAGGTGGTACTATTTCTACATACAGATGAGGACTTAGCTTTTCCAAATTTCTCTAGCAGATATGGAATGAGCTCAGGCAGTCTGATTTCAGAGCCTTCTAACCACTGGATTATTCGTGCTGGTGGTTTTGTTGTTGTTGTCATATTGCCATATGTTTTAAAGATTTAAACATATGGAAAAACAGGAGCAAGAAGTTTGAGTGGGGATTTCCACAGTAAGATGACTACAGATGATGATAATATACTGTATATTTCAAAAAGCTAGAAGGAAGGATTTTGAATGTTTTCACCATATCAGCAGTTTTGATTCTAAAACTCCCTGGCCCTTTTTATTTTTTGAGACAGGATTTTGCTAAATTGCTGAGGCTGGCTTTGAACTTGCTATCCTCCTGCCTCAGCCTCCTGAGTTGCTGGGATTACAGGCATGCACCACCATGCCCAGCTTTTTAAGTACTCTTTAAAAAACAAACACCAAAACCAACCACCAACAAAAAATTGTATTCTCTACTATTTAAAAGAGAAAGCACTATTTTTTTTTTTTTTGTATTTTTACTAAAAAGAGCATTGCTGTTGTATTACTGTCCATAAAGTTTGGCTCTTATTTTGGCTACCTCATTATTTTTACTAATACTTTAAGTAGTATTAAAATGTTGCAAATAATAGTAATACCCTTGAAATTGAGCAAAGGTGATATTCATTGTTTAGTTAATTTTAAAAAAATCTTTCAACAGTTAAGGACTTAACTGAAATTTGTGATAAAATTCCTGATAGATTATTTAGAATCTAATTAATTTTCTTTAAAAATAGTATGGTAAGCTGGGCATGGTGGCTCATGCCTGTAATCCCAGTAACTTGGGAGGCTGAGGCAGGAGGATCACAGTTTCGAAGCCAGCCTCAGCAACTTTGTAAGGCTGCAAGCAACCTAGTGAGACCCTGTCTCAAAAATAAAAAGGGCTGGGGATGTGGCTGAGTGGTTACGCACCCTTGGGTTCAATCCCTGGACTTAAAAAAAAAAAAAAAATAGTGTGTTAAACTCTGTTTAGAATAGGATGGCATACTGTTGAAAATATTTTGGTAAGTGTCAAGTAGGTTAAATGGCACATATGAAATACTTTTGATACTTTTATTATTAACATAGCACCATATATGTGCACACACATGTATTTTGATTAGCATGTAGCCATCTAAATTTTTTCTTATTAAGCATCATGTTCAATAGGTACATTACAGGAAAATAAGTATATTTGATTGGTTTTGTGTTTATTGACTTTTACATGATACAACTAAGTAAAGACTTAGAAACAATTTATAGCAACAGCTTCTTAGCAATATGAACTCTACAGAATTTGTTATTTTGTTATGTAGCCTTTAGAACCTGTTTCTGTATAGGATAGTCAATTATGTTGTTAAAGCTATAAAAGAACTAATTTTTCCCATTTGAGAATACCTTTTCATAGCCTAGTGTTTTGATTAATGCTAATAGGTTTTAGATCACAATTATTTGATGGCATTGCTGAGTTGATAAAATCAACGCATGATGACTTAAAATTCAGGATCCAAGCAGAGCACAGGCACTTTTGTTGATAATAGGAATATCTGGGCTGTTCCTACACAATTAGCTCACATTTGGATGGAAAGCCTTTCTCCCTATTAAGATTTCCAAAGCTTTTAGTCTTTGTTTTAGTCCAGAGTGCTGAATAAGAGTGGGATGGGGGAAACCTAGTAGAAAAACATCCTTTCCCTTGTAGCCAGTTTGTATTCATAGAAGAAGGTAATAGCTGTTCCTTCATTCAGTAATGAAGTTGAAGTAATCCTCCAGGGTGCTCATTTTACACAAAAACAAATTGCAGTTTTCATTTGCATCACTGGGTGGCGATTTTTCATAGTTTTATGCTACTGTTTAAACACCCAGCAGCATGGCACTATTTGTAATTACCAGGATTTTCTTCTGTTATGACATATTTAATTGTACTTTTAACACATTATCTTTAAGTTGATTACAAATTTACTAGTGTAGTGTGCAACCTCATAGTTATTTTAAATTAGGAAAGGATATTTCCTAGATGTTGGAGTATAATTCCTTCCAAAACCAAGACAAAGGAATGAATTAGCTTATTATGTTATAGCAAAAATAAGGAAAAATAACAACAAAATCATAGGATATAAAATGAAAGGAATAATTTAGGCTATTGTTGTTATATTCACCAACATTGTTGACCAAATATTGAATGTAACTCTGGAGCAGGCAGAATAAAATTAGGCAAGCACTATTACAGAGATTAAAGGAGTTGGGTTATAGTACAACTGAAATTCAACATGTTTTTCAGAATATGCAGGTGCTTCTTTAAGTAGAACATAGGAACTTCTAGTTTCTACTAAGATAATTATTTTGTAAAGTCATTAGATTTAAAATCAGTTTGGTAATTTACAGAAAAAAATTTTATCTTTTAAGTATTGATATTGCAATATGTAATTTAGTCTCACTTTCTGTTTTCTACTATAAATGACAAATCAGATTTCAGAAAGCAATGTGTTATTTTTAAGATTTTTTTTTTCCTATTACATATTTTTCATCCTGGGAAAGAAACCATGCATACATATTTAAGTTAGACTATCCACTTTTTGTTTGGAAATTTTAAAGATAATCTCTTCATTTCTGTTTTGTTTTCTTTATTTAGAAGTAGAAACCTAGCTGTGTACATTAAAAATCTACATTCCAAGGAATGAGGGACAGTAAGGAACTTTAATTCTGTACAGGACTGAAGGCTTTAATTAGAACAACAATGAGAAAAATCCATAGGTTTTCAGCATGTGCTTGGTATATTTACTCTTTGTTTTCACAAGAGAAATATATCAAACCTTAAAAAAAAGAATGTTTATGGATTCAAAAAGTAATTTATCCTGTCTCCTTACGTTATGCAGAAAAATTCATGCACATTTAACTTATTGACTGATCTTTGTGTTTTTACTCTTGACCTTTAAATTCTAAAGGAAGTGTGCCAGGATTTTTCAATTAACTTCATTATGCAGTAAAATTGCTTATTTTCCCATTAAGAAATTTGGAGTTGTGTGTTTAATGGATAGAATTAACAGAACTTTTACTTTAATTTTACATAATTCTGGTCTACCTGGTAATCCAGCAGCATTTCAGTTTCTCAGAGGTTAGCAAGGCTGCCCTCCATGTAGGTTGTACTCCCCTCTTTTATCTCCTTGAATGAACAGAGTGAGAGGGAATTGGAATTGCAATTGCATGGGGGCGAGGGAGAGATGCCAACTATGCTGAGGGACAGAACTGAGCTCTCATTTTTCTGTTGACTCAAATGTAAATTAGGCCTCTGTCTCCTTAAGTCTGTGGTTCTAACCTGCGATGTATTAGGGGGCACTTTGAGAATATGCTGGTGCTGGGGCCTGTCCCTGGGTTCTGATAGGATGGGTATGGGATTTAGTGAAAGGTTGGTGTTTTTTTTTTTTTTTTTCCTTGTTATTTCCCCCAGAGTTCCCCAGATGGTTCTAGAGTATATGCAGGGCTGAGGAGTACTGTAGTTCACTCTCTATAATTTAGTAATTGTATACTGTCAAATAATATGTTAAGACACTTTGCAAAAGACCTCATAAAATACAAAGATAAAGTCTCTTCCACTTAACTTAGTTGAGTCATAAACATATAAACAAAAAGCAAATAAGACCACACAATTTTAGGGTAAACATACTTCCTCCAGTACATTAAAGCAGGAAGCTTAACAATTCTAAGATGTGAAATTTGTTTCTACATATAATAAATACATATAATAAATGTAATAAATACATATAATAAACAGATTTTTTTTGTTTTAAGTCACTGGACCAGTTGTGAAACATCTTGTTAAATTAATTATACAAACATGAATTTTAAGTTACCTATGACTTTTTGTCTTTAGCCATAGTATATCTACATTGACTTTGAGTAAAATTTGATAAACACCTATAAACTTTTCAAAGAAGCATCCAAGTTACCTTTTTATTGGACTAAAACCTTTAGGCAGTCATAGTTTTAGTTATAACTGTTGAGGTGGGAGTTGACTAGTTTACTATGGTACTACTTTATTGCACTTATTCAGTACAATATCAGTAGGGAAAAACTTTAAGTATGTGTGCCATAGTATGTAAATGGAGTTTCCTTCCATAGTTCCTTATAGGATTTCCTAATGATATAACTTCCACATCTGAGACTATTTAATTGAAAAAAATTGTGATAGGTAGCTTTTATATTTTTACTTAAAATTTATCTCATTTTGTTGAGGAAATAAGTGTCAAGATGAGAATCTAAGTAGAATGTACAAACAAGTATGAACCCTGTATTGAAGTAAATCAGATAGTGTTGAAAGACTTCAATATCTCTCTGATAATTTCTTTTAAATGGTACTGGGGATCAAACCTAGTACCACATGGGCTAGGCAAGCACTCTACCACTTAGCTATATCCCCAGCCCTTTTTGTTTTATTTTATTTTAAGAAATTTAAATATAATGAATATAATAAATTTTGTTGCTCAAGCTGGCCTCAAATTTGCTGTTCCCCTGCCTTAGCCTCCTGAGTAGCTAGGATTACAGGCAAGCACCACCTAGCCCTCCTTTCTTGTTGGTAATCTTTATAACATAGTTGGCCTTTGTTAGTATCCACAGATTCAATCAACTGTGGATCAAAAATATTAAGGAAAAAAAAATTTGTCTGTACTTAACATGTACAGTTTTTTTTTGGTCATTACTCCCTAAACAGTATAGTATAACAACTATTTATGTGGCATTTACATTGTACTGGGTATTTTAAGTTATCTAGAAATGATTTAAAGTATATGAGAGGATATATGTAGGCCTTGAACATCTGAAAATACCTCATGGGAGTTTTGGAACTAACTGGATACTGAGGAACAACTGTAGTTACTATTATTTTATATTTAAGTGATTATCTTTATTCAGCATCTTGTTTTCCCATTGTATTCAACTGAAGCATATTAGGAAGAGGAGTTATTATCATTGTTACAAAAATGTGATTTTTTTTTTCAAAAAAGTGTATCTTATTTCTTCATTGTATCATGAGAGAATTATGCTGTTATCTTGGAAGAATGTTATGTAATAAAACAAAGCAGAAGAAAAACATTGTAAATTAACGTGATAGCAGTTTTTTCTCATTGTAGTAATCATTAAGTGAATATCTCTGTTTGGATGCTTTGCTGCTTTGTAAGGATGTTACAGATATGTGGGCCAACCTTTACCTAGTGAAACAGAATCTTAGGAGATATAGCCATGGAAGAACTCAAACTATTTCTCTTTGCTGACAACATGATTCTATATTTAGAAGACACAAAACTCCTCCAAAGAACTTCTAGAACTCAAAAATGAACTCACCAAAGTAGCAGGATATAAAATTAACAGCAATAAATCAATTGTTTTCCTATGTATCAGTAATGAATCAACTGAAAGAGAAATTAGGAAAACTGCCTTTGAAAATAGTCTCAAAAAAAAAAAAAAATTGGGAATCAATCTAACAAAAGCAGTGAAAGACCTCTACAATGAAATCTACAGAATGCTAAAGAAATTGAAGAAGACATTATAAGATGGAAAGATCTCCTATGTTCTTGAATAGGCATAATTAATATTGTCAAAATGGCTATATTAACAAAATGCTATACAGATTTAATGAAATTTCTATTAAAATTATAATGATGCTCTTCATAGAATTAGAAAAGGCAGCCATGAAATTCATTTGGAAAAATAAGACATCCAGAATGGCTAAAGCAATCCTTAGGGAGAAAAGTGAAGCAGGACACATCACAATACCAGACCTTAAATTATACTATAGAGCTATAGTAACAAAAATGTTATGGTATCGGCACCAAAACAGACATGAAGACCAATGGTAAGGTATAGAAGACATAGAAACAAACTCACGTAAATATAGTTATCTCATAATAAACAAAGGCTCCATAAACATAAACATTGGAACAAAGATGGCCTCTTCAACAAATGTTGCTGGAAAAACTGGAAATCCATATGTAGCAAAATGAAATTAGACCCCTATCTCTCACCTTGTACAAAACTCAACTCAAAGTGAATCAAGGACCCAAGCATTAGACCAGAAACCCAGCACCTACTAGAAGAAAAAGTAGGCCCAAATTTACATCAGTCATCTTAGGAACCAACTTCCTCAACCAGATTCCTAAAGCGCAAGAAGTAAAATAAAGAATTAGTAAATGGGATGGCATCAAACTAAAAATATTCTTCACAGCAAAGGAAACAGGAATGTGAAGAGAGAGCCTACAGAACGGGAGAATATCTTTGCCACCTGCACCCCAGATACAGAATTGATATCCAGGATATATTTTTAAAAACTCAAAAAACTTAACACCAGAAAACAAATAACCCAACCAATAAAGGGGCTAAGAAACTGAATAGCCAATTCAAAGAAGAAGAAATATGAATGGTTAACAAATATATGAAAAAATGTTCAACATCACAAGCAATTAGAGAAATGCAAATTAAAACTATATTGGGATTTTATCTCACTCCGTTCATAGTGGCAGTTATCAAGAATACAAGTAACAATGAATGTTGCGAGGATGTGGGGGGAAAGGTACACTCATACATTGCTGGTGGGACTGCAATGATGCAACCACTCTGGAAAGCATTGTGGAGATTCCTCAGAAAACTTTGAATGAAACCACCATTTGACCCAGTTATCTGACCCCTCAGTCTATACCCAAAGGACTTAAAATCAGAATACTTTAGTGACATGGCCCCATCAATATTTATAGCATCTTAATTCACAATAGCTGACCTATGGAACCAATCTAGGTGCCCTTCAACAGGTGAATGGATAAAGAAAATGTAGTACATATATATTACTCAGCCATAAAGAAAGATGAAATTATAGCATTGGCTGGTAAATGGATGGGACTGGAAACTATCACGTTAAGTGAAATAAATTAATTCCCCAAACCAAAAGCTGAATGTTCTCTCTCATATTTGCTGACTCACAAAAGGCTGGGGAAGGGACTGGAGTGGGGGCAGAGGGAAGAGACGGGATATGGGAATGGGAAAGACAGTAGAATGAATCATACATAACTTTCCTATGTTCATATATGAATACACGACTAGTGTAACTCCACATCTTGTACAACCACAAAAATGGGAAGTTATACTCCATGTATGTATGATGTCAAAATACATACTACTATCATGCATAACTAAAAAGAGCAAACAAAAAAATTATAAAAACATAACTGTTGAAATATACCTACCTCCCCCATTTTTTCTTCCATTTCCTCATCCTGGGTAATGGATACAATAATTTGGAAGAGTTCTGGCCGCTGGTGTCTTGGCCCATGAGGACTAAAGTATATTATGAGGATGACTGAAGAGTAAGCCAAGAAGATTCTGGTTCCTTGAAGACTGGGGAGTTGCCATACCTGCCCGGTAATGCTTTCCTTTGAACTTCTATTCTGTTTTAGCTGTTATTTTGTTTTGTCAGTTTTACATGAACCAAACCCAAACTAGTAGAGGTACTTAACTGAAAGCCATAGCATTGGGATTCTATTAAGTTCTGTCAGTTCCTTCTATGTTATTTTGAGCAAGCTGCTTACATTTCAGCCTTCTTTTCCTTACACAAAGATTAATAATATATGGTTTCCTTATTCTATTATTGGGTGATATGAAACAAAGAAAGAACTATATGTGAAAGGGGAACTTTTGCATTGACAAAAGTGAGTTCAGAGAAGTTTTAATTCACTTGTTAATTCTGTTCAGTTCAGTAATATGCTTGGGGAAATGATTCTGAGGATATTGAGGTGTCTAGGCCCTCTGGAATGAATGTTAGGGCCGTTAATGATATGCCTGCCACATAGGTGGAGGAATGGTGAATGCCCTACCAATGCCATTCATAGCCTGTGCAGCCATCACAGAATACCATGAAACTGGGTAATTCATAATGAATAGGAATTTACTGGCTTCCAGTTCTGGAAGGTGGGAAACTGAATATCAGTGAGCTGGCATCTCATGACATAGCTTTGTCATTCCATGGCAGAACATCAGAGAGGGCAAGAGAAACTATAAGAAGGATCTGCACTTGTCTTTTTATAAGGAACCTACTTTGTCAGTAATGAACCTATTCCCACAGTGCTAATGTTAATCTGGCCTAATCACAGCTTAAAATGGCAATTTTGAAATGAAATTTTAAAATAAGTTTGGGAGGAGGGGACAAAGTTTCTCTGCTATCAAGGTGGAAGTCCACTCTGTTTTATGTGATCAGCCTACCAGAAAATGTATCCACACCCCCTGAAAACTCAAACGTTTCAACTGTGCATTGATTGAATCATGGAGCATGAAAGAGTTGGAAATCACTGCCAAACTGTGGTTATTAGTTAAATTTGAAAAGGACTCATTTATTTTACCATTGGTATTTTCTTAAGAATGGTGTATATGTTTGTGGCCCACACCTGCATGTATGTGTTAAATGGACTGTATTAGTGACTTAAAGGAAATCATTGTTCTGAATTTTTTTTTCTAAATCAGCTCAGCTTTAAACTTATAAAATGTCTTATTTTTATTTCTGGCATCTATCATTTCCCTGATGAACCAGCTGAAAATATGTTTGGCAGCATTAAAGGAAAATTGTACCCCTTAACATAGTTTGTTGATGGATTGCTTTAAGGAACTGATAACTATGATATCCAACCATTGTCCCTGCTATTACTAATATGTTAGGGGTTCTTAACCCCTATGAGCTTGGCTAGCTAGCTAAGTGGAATGGTCTGTAAACCTACTGAAATTATATGCAAAATTTTCATTTTCACTCTCTGGGAAGAAGAGTCTCTGTTTTACATCACATTCTCAAAGGTCTGTGATCCTAAAATGGTAAGAACTGCTTTTCTCAAAGTACATAAATGCATTCTACTGTCATATATAACTAATTAAACCAAATAAAAAAATTTTCAAAAAGCTGCTTTTCTCCATGTTACATTGTTTTTACTAGCCACTTGGACTATCGGAATTGCATTAGACAACTTTCCATTACTATAACAAATACCTGAAATAATCAGCTTAGAAAAGATTTACTTGGCTTACAGTTTTGGAGGTTTCAGACCATGATCAGTTGGTCTCTTTGGGCTTATGATGAGGACATCATGGTGGATCACATGGTGAAGGACAACTGCTCACCTCCTGTTTGGGAAGTGAAGAGAGGAAAAAGAAGGGGCTGTGATGCCACCAACCTCTTCAAGGGCATGCCACCACAATGACCTGAAGATATCCCCACTGAACCCCACATCTTGAAGGTTCCACCACCTCCCAGTAGTGCAACACTGGGGACTACACCTTTACTGCATGGACCTGTGGAGGACATTTTACAGATAGACTTCCTGTTATATATTCCCACATGTATGATTTTTTTTATTAGTTGCTCATGACAGTACAGTGATCTTGACATATCATACATTTGAATCAACTGGGATATATATATATATATATCTATATATGTATATATATATGATTTTGAGGACTTGATTACTAATGTAAAACCAGGTATTGTACTAATTTTGGATCAGGTATTTTTAAGTCAGTATTCCTGCTAATGATAATGTAGTTTTATAAAAGCAACTTGTCTATATCCCTCATCTATCTTTGTGTTGCATATTTAGAAATACATCTTTTTTTTTTTTAAATATGGGAAGGAAATTGAAGTGTTTATTTGTCTTCTTTTATCATCCCAAATGTATATTTCTAAGGTCACTTTTTAAAGCTTAAACCCAATATGTATTATATTTTTGCTTGTATGTTAATCATGCTCAGTATGCTGCAATTTAAGGAGGAGTTTTTAAAGGTAATGATAAGCATTTTTATTTAAAAATATTTACATTTTCATTACAAATTGAACTAAAATTTATAATACTTTGCCATTAAAAGGTGGGGGTGATGTACTATATAATTTTAAGGCTAAAACTAGGTCATAGGGATAATTCTAAACAGTTCTGTTTGATAGTGATATATTCAGAGTACTTTGAAATATGTAATTTCTTTTGTTTGCTAGGGAGAGGAAGGAGGGTAAATACAGTATGGAGCTACATTGTAAAAAATGCCAAATTATGATATGAACTGATTATAGTAAAAGCACTCACATTGCAGTGAAATATAAATGTGTTTCTAGCCTGTAGGCATCTTTTTATTGTGGGAGTTGAGTTATATATATCACCATAGATTCATTTATGATTTATACCTGTTTTGAAAATATGCTAATGCATCAGATATATTTTAATATTCTCAGTTCAGATGTAGTTAAATGCTTTCCGTTCCCTAAAGGAATACAATTTTTTTTCAGCTCTTTTTGGTCTCCAAGGTCACAGGACCTTGAAGAATGTAGAATTCAGCATGGTAGAAATTTGTGTTTCTTGAGTTCTGCTTCATGTACATCTTCCTGAACTGGGCAGTGGTATTATGCTGCCAAAATCAAGCAATGGTGGTGATCTTTCCACAGTGTGTATTGGAAGGCTAGCTAATGAATTTCAGCTTTTGTTGTTGTTGTTCTGAAAATTCCCTAGTGTAACAAGAGCCAGCACTAACTTTTTTTTTTAAGGATTTTTTAAATCTTTATTTTATTTGTTTTTTTGTGGTGCTGAGGATTGAACCCAGTGCCTCACATGTGCAAGGCAAGTGCTCTGCCAGTGAGCCACAACCCCAGCCCCAGCACTAACTTTATAAGCAGGCATTAGACTGATAAAAGTAATAAAAGAGGCAATGATTTTTAAGGAAAAAAAATTGTGAAGAGCCAGTAATATTTACTTTGGCAGTTGTTTTGTTCTTTAGGCTTTTGTAGTTATAGTCACGATTTTTTAAAGTTATAGTCACAATTTTATATATATATGTGTATATATATTTTTTAAACATTTATTTTTTTAGTTGTAGGTAGACACAATACCTTCATTTTATTTTTATGTGGTGCTGAGGATCGAACCCAGTGACCCATGCATGCTAGGCAAGTGTTCCACCATTGAGCCACAACCACAGCCCAATATTTTTTAACCTGTAAATTAAAATAAATTGAACATTAATAGCCATGTAAACTTAGAATAGCTAAATATATAATTTTGTTTAAAATGATTGGTTTGTGTGATAGAATTTTAAATATCAATATTTCATAATGTTCTACAAAGAGCGTTTTGACTTCCAGGTGCTTTGCTGCATTCACTGTGGAGAGATTACATTTCACAGAAGATGGATATTCTGTTGTTTATTTTCTTATTTTATGTACTTCACATCGTTTTACTGGAGCACAGATTCCTTACACTGTAAATGAGGGAATAAATTGGATTTTTTTTCTTTTAAAAAGTTTTTAAAAAATAAGTTTACATTTTACTGATTTTTTTTGTTGTTGTTTCTATGAATTTAAAGGAACTGACAGATCTCTCAATTTGTTCTATCTCTGTTGGAATACCTTGATAACACCAAAGTGTTTTCTGATACATTGATTGCTTTTTTTTTTCCCAGAGGAGGGATGGGCGAGCAAAAATCAGTCTATTGGCTGTCAAAAGTCAGTAAAAATATTTTTTTAGTTAAAATTTTATCTGACTAGTAGCCACAATTTATCTCTGACTAATCTTTTACTAAATTTCTCATGAAAACATAGAGGGAAAATCTTTATTCATAAACTTTAGGGTAATAGATGCATAATGCTAGAATTTGGGGTGGATTTAGGCTGAAGAAAAACAAGCTAAGTTTCTAGACTTGGCATAGTATATTGAGACCTACATGGTAAAAACATATGTTGGCAGTTCTCCCCCTCTGGGGTTCCATTCTGAGAAAAAAGTAGAGAAATGTGTTTCCTATTCCTACAGTTTGCTCATATAACATCATTTACTGTGGCTTCAGTGTGTCTCCCAAAGTTCATTCATTGGAAACTTAATCTCTGGTGCAATAGCATTGAGGTGGTGCCTTTAAGAGGTGATTAGGTCATAAGGGCTCTGACTCAGTTATCATAGAAATGGGTTCCTGATTGCTGTGATATGGTGTGCATTTGGTTCCCAAAAACTTTTGTGCTAGAGGCTTGGTCCCCAATGTAACAGTATTGAGAAATTGGTGGACCTTTAAGAGGTATGACCTGGTTGGGGGTGATTAGCTCATGAGAGGCACCATGCTTGGATACTTCTCTGTGAGCAGTGGGTCCTGATCTAGCAGGACTAGATTGGTTACTATGAGAGCAATTTGAAATAAAGCAAATAGAGCCTTTTGTGCTCTCTCCCTTGCTTCCTCTTTTCACTATGTGATTTCTCTTTTACTGTGCCTCTCATTGCTCTTACATGTGCTTTTGCCATAATACACTCCACCATGTTATAACACAGACACAAGGCCATCATCAGAAGTCAAATAGATGGGGCAGTCCAATCTTGGACTTTAGCTTTTAAAACTCTGAGCTAATAATATAATTATTATTATTTCATTATAATATACTCAGCCCCAGATATTTTGTTTTAGCAACACAAAACAGTCTAAGATACTGATAAAAGAATGAATTTACTCTCCTTCACCAACACCTTTTTCATCTGCCATGGGATGAACCAGCAAGAATGCCCTCAAGATGCTGGAGCCTCAACCCAGAACTTCCCAGCCTCTAGAAGTCAAATAAATAAATCTCTTCTACATAAATTAGCCAGTCTCAGGTATTCTGATGTAGCAGGACAAAGCAGACTAAGACATCTTTCCTCTTTGGAAAGCAGCTGGTCATCAAGTAGAGAAAGGAGTTGTCATGATGGAGAGCAAATGGGGAGGTACGTCTAATTCCAGCAGAAAAAGAATGTGGACTGGAGTAGAGGTAAAATTGGTGCTGATAGCACATATAATGGGAATTATGGTTTGTTTGTTTGTTGTATTCCTGAGGATTTAGGTGGTAGAAACAAGAGGAGAAGACATCTCAAAAGTATAGTGCCTAACACAGTGGCTCACACCTGAAATCCTAGGTTTTTGGGTAGATGAGGCAGGAGGATGGCAAATTCAAGGCCAATTTGAGCAACTTAACAGGACCCTGTCTCAAAATAAAAATGGCTGCAGAGGTTCAGGGTTGTAGCTCAGTGGAAGAGTGCTTGCCTAGCATGTGTGAGGCACTGGGTTCAATACTCAGCACCACATAAAATAAATAAAGGTCCATAGACAACTAAAAAATATTTTTTTAAAAATGGCTGTAGATGTAGTTCAGTAATAATAGAGCACTTGCTTAGAATATGCAAGGCCCTGGGTGTTCTCGTTCTTTCTCTCTCTCTCTCTCTCTCTCTCTCTCTCTCTCTCTCACACACACACACACACACACACACACACACACAGTTCTACACAAATATGAAGATATTTCTTCACTACTTTTATTTACATTTTTATTTTTGTACACTTTAAATCTTGTTTAATAGAGTAGATAGAGGAGGTGACAGAACTTAGAAAAAAATCAGGCAAATGGATTGAATGCTATAGTGGACTTCTGCTTCTACCTGATGTAAATTAATATTTGCATAGTCTTTCTGGAAGACAGATTGTCAGTATATATATTAGAAGCTTTAAGAAAGTAGATTGCCTTTGCTTAGAACTTCTAGTTTTAGTAATTGATTCTCAAAACAAAAGCAGTTTATAAGGTCTGATGGTTAAGGTGAACCTTTTGTTATATATGCCTAAAATATCTCTGGAAATGAAAGCATTTATTTACCTATAAACCATATGATTACAGGTGATTTAATTTTTTTCTTTTTTTTGTATTAATTATATTTACTTAGTCATTCAGTGAAGTGTTATTTCTGTAACCTTAAAATCAAAAGGAGTCCCCAATATACATATTCCTTTATCTTTGATTCTCTTGCAAAAACTGTAGTTCTTCTAGAAGAATAAGAGCTACTATTAAATTATATTTTGCTTTCTCTTTTCAGTATATAGTTCATTTCAGCAAACATTGATATAGTAACTATAATGCTGTTCATTTTTCTTAAAATATTTTTTATCAACTTATGTTATTTTGATAGTCCTAAGGCCAGCGTGTAATATAGGAAAATCTCATCTTTTAAGTTTTCATTCATTTTGCAATAACATAATAATTTGTAATATGTCTGGTGGTGAGGAATGTCTTGGGGGAAAAAATGTAACCAACTCTTCATTCAGTTTTCTTTTATATGTTCACAATTCTTTTAACCAAAATATCTTCCTGGGACCTTCGTGTATCAGGAGGCATCCTATAAACATTAAGGTCAATTTTAAGGTGAATTTCAGTATATTTTGAAAGTCCTCTTTGTAAACTGTATTATTTTTAATGGATTACACACATTTTTACCCTCTTTTCTGATTTTAATAATTTTGCAATTTTAATATAAACATTTTATGTTCTTAATTATTTTGCGAGATGTTTCTCTGAAATTTTAAGTTTAAATCTTAAAACTCTAATCTCATTATCACAAGTTACTGTGAACATATGTAACAACTCCCTCTACAGTGGGTTTTGTGTTGGTTATTTAGTTAATAAAGTTGAAATCACATGTTACCTTTATATGGCAGTTATTAAAAAAGATCTCTCTCTCTAGAATACCTGTTGATATCCTGTTAACTGAAGGCAACTGAGTATTTTACAGCTGAGTAATTGTTAGACACTTGCAGCAAATATACCAAAAACTTTAATTTAAAAAGAAGAAAAATCAAAACCTTTGGATTTCTTTCATACTTATAGCATAGCACTATTAAGTAATTGGAAGTTTATCTGAGTCATATTGGAACATTCTGAAGAAGGAATTAAGGTGTTTGCCAAGTAGAGAGAAGTACCATTGCTCCCTGCCAGGTAAGCTTGCAATAGTTTATTTTCTATCAACATTTGCTCCACCATAGTTTATTTCATACAGAATTCTTAAGCCCAGCCAACTGCAGGATTTGATTTATAACACAGAATGTATATTCTATCAGATAAGAGAAGATAGAAATAAAAACATGCTAAACTTGTTTCTCTGTATTTTTCGAAAGCAGATTGATTTTTACTCTGATACTCTCTAATTAACATTTGTTCCATGCTTTAGAACATACTCTTTCCTTATTACTTTTAGGCATTAGAACTTCCCAAATGTTTAGTCTCAGGCTTTTCATGGTCCTTGGCATTAGCTCCTGTAACACATTGGATTTCTCGCAGTAGAATATCTGATGACAAAATCTGACCTGCTTGCACCTTCACCCTGAATAAAGAAATATTGCTTCCGAGCATGTGCACTTCAGCAACAACCCTAAAATACCTTTTGTCTAAGTAGACCAATCATCTTTTATATCTGTTTTGGGAATTATGTCGCCTTTAGATTTTTATTTCTCCATATCTGTCTTCTATGATTGTAAATGTTGATTGTTGTGCAGCAGCATTTTGTACATTACCTTTTATGCATTCATGATTCATGTTTGAATTTGGGAAAGCATGAGTGTGAAAGATTGAGACAGACTTTTCCTTTATCTTTATGAGGCTTTTATAAACCCTACTCTGTGTATCTTAATGTGTTTCTGATAAACTTATAACACTATAATTTGTTTTGTGTTTGAGCTCATATGAGACTGACTCTTTTAGAGCCAAAATTAAAATACATATATTAGATTAATGTAAGGAAAAAACAGAAAATAATTGTGTCCTGATTTGTAAAGTATTACAATAAAGACATTTTGAACAACTATGTGGAATCTGGTTAGAAGCCACTAGGTATAAATATAATTTTCTAGAAAAAGATTTCTTAGAAAATCTGAGCTTAGCCACTAGAATTAGTCATGATGGCTGATTTGGAAATAGAACAACCTGTTCTATGAATTTTGTGAATAAAGTTGTGGAAATTCAAATTTCATGTGATCGTTAGGGAGCATATTTCTCCCAACCAATGTCAACCATTTGAAATTTATCTATCTAAAGACTCTTCTTCATTTGTTGCCAATAGCTCTCCCTTCTTATGGAACAAATGATTCACATGCTCAAGCTTAAATAAAGCACTTAGTGAAGATTTTCTTCCTCTAGAACTGCTCAAAGTCAGCTCTGAATAGTGGGCACTGATCCTTGCCAACTGATTTACTCTTATTAACTCCATGGTGAGGGCCCTTTCAGACCACACTCAGATGTAGACGCCCAGCCCCCAACTCTTTTAAAGACTGCCCTTTTCAGACATTCCATCTGAAATCTGTTAAGAACAACATAAGACTAGTCACAGATTTATTGATTTTTCCTGGGCATTTGACTTTGTGAAGTGGAACCAGCTATGACCTAAGCTAAGTTAGCTCAGTAAACACCCTCTCTTAGCTCCAGGTTCTGTATAACTTCCATCTTAATGCATGTTCCAGGCAGGGTAAGTAGGATGATCTTGTGTGAGGTCAGATAATTTTCAGTGAGTATTAATAAGATTGTTTTGTTCTTTTCATTTTTTAAAAATCTTATTTTTTCACATTGGAAACTCTTGGGTATATGCCTCTTTTCATTGCATTGTGTACCTGACTCTTCCATGTACTAAAGGGAGAGATACACATTCTACAATGCAGTTTTCATAGTTCTTTTTTTTTTTTTCTCAGATCCCTCCTTATCTCAGTTTCTATTAGAGATTTTTAAAAAATGGATAATGTAAAATTAAACTTGAAAAATTATTGTAGATTCTCTTATAGCAGTCTTCAAAACATTCTTCCAGTGAATTTCAATGAGGAAACATCATGAATATGTTGCTACTAGGGTTGGCACTTAGCTTCAAGGAATTTTTTTTAAAGCTGGTGTTATCTCAAATTCATGTGAAATTTATACTCAGTACATAATATAGTTGTGATTATTTAACAAAAAGTGCTTTAAATAATGAAATATTGTACAGTAAATTAGATAATAGGAGGTTTGCTGTACTTTTCCTTTGTAATCACGTGTCTTCTCACATACTGTGTGTACTGGGAGTAATCATGTTCCAGTTTGAGAAGTATGAATCAGAGTGCTTCAGTTGCTTAAATGACTCTTGTTTAATGAGTCCAGAAGTGTTTTGGGAGGAAAATTTTGGTATTCAGCCCACCTGCATGAAGACTGTTAAAAAGACTTTTCTTTGGAGAGTTTGACGAATTAGATTCTTTTACAAGCTGACTTCTGTTCATTTAATTGTTAGAGTGTACAATTCTGCTTTTAGTTAGAATAGAGAATTTCTGCCCTTTAGGTTTTGGCTACATAGTATATTTTCTGAATCTTTTTGTTGTTAGTTCTTATCAAAATCTCAGTAACAAGCAATAATATTAGTAGTGGATTGCCTGAAAGATAAATAATTCTTCCATTACTCTAAGTAAGACTTACCCTGTGTTACATATGGACTGTTTGAGAATCTCATTTTAAAAAATCCCATCTCTGCACAGTTCTAGTATTTCACTTATAATTTCAAGAGATTCACAAAATCCCCATGAACCATTCATGGATTTCTGGTAAATTAGTCTTTTATTCAATTAATGGGTATATACCTACTAAGTTTCCATGAGTTAGACACCATGGTTACGGACACTAAGAATGAACAGATTCCTCAGTTTCTAGTGTATTGATACACATTTTATAAGACTTTTTTTTATTTTACTTCAAATTTGCTTCTATGAGATTACAAAATATAGTTATATAGTTATTTCATTATTTAAAGAGAATTATTTCTGTAGTCTTTTAAATAAATATTATGAGATAGTGCACTCCCATCTCCATCTCTGCCATCAATTTCAACCAACTTGTTAGTAGTTTTGTTTAAGTGAGAAATGCCTGTAAGTCGACTTTCAGTGTTTTAGAACTTAGCCTTTTCCTTATAAATCACTTCTTGAACCAGACTCACCTGAGTTAACAAAAAATTTTTTGAGATTGAATTATTGCAGACTATATTCTGTCTGAACATTTTTCTTTCTTTGTAGTATAGAACATCATTGAAGATCCTCTTTGGGCAGTTCATCAAGTGTTTTACTATCAGTAGCTCAGTTGTACTGTGGGTGTTACAGCTTCAGCTTCTCACATTTGATTTGGAGCAACCTTCTAATCTTCCTCCTTCAGCTGTCTTTGTTATCACTTATTCCACCTCCTTGCTGATTACTTAATAGTAAGGTAAATAGGATACTTGCCTTAAAATTAACTCAACTGAAAGTGATTTGGAGACAAAAACTAGACCGTGACTTTTTCCGCAACATCTAAATGCTGAGTACAGCGGATACTCTCAAGGGGCTCTGACTTCACTGGTGATGGGAATGCAGACATTTCTTAGAATGTATTTGTGTTTCTTCTTCTTTTCAGACTAATTCTTTTTAAGATAATAGAATTACTTTTATAGATCTCTTAGATTCTTTTTCCAACTGATGATTTAAAAGTTACATATTGCTTTACTCATTCATGAACTTGAGCCTCAAGTTGAAATTTGATTATCCTTAGATCCTTAAAGTTTTATAAGAGTTTATAAATTAGAGCTACAGATTTGTTTAGTTTTTACTTACATTAAAATAGGAAAATCATTAAACTGTTTAAAAGTAGTGGCACCAGACTGAACTAAAGAGGAGCACTGGAAAGTTTCACTTCAGAAACTCTGCTGGAGAATTGAATCCCTAGGGTGGTCCATGACGTTCTACTGTGTAAGGTCATCTTGGAAATGAATATAGATCAGAGCTATGTTTAGCCCAGAAAAGTCTACTTCCTTCCTCCAAGCTTATCACATTTAACCCCAAAGCTGTATTAAGAGGGGGTAGTTACATTTTTCAACTCCACAACTGCTGGGGAACTGCATTTTGTAAGATTCTATAATCATGGTGCTCCTGTAATGCCTTATGAAGATTAGGTGTTTGGTAAATATATGTTGAGTGAGAAGAATGAATGGATGATTTTGCATGGTAAAAATGCTAAACTGGGCTTGGGGTTATAAATTAATATTAGTGGAAATAAGTGTTATGTTTATTCATAGTCAGATGAAAAAACTACATTTTAAAGTCCTAAGATAAACAGAAAGTAATAAGTAATTAAGATTTTTCTTCTTATAAAATAAATGTGGTGATATTAACTTGCACAAGCTATTCACATATTTAGAGATACTCACTTGAGTATCTACTTCCTTGGAGGGAGTCTTAGTTTGGGCTCCTATAACAAAGAACCAATGCTGGGTGCTTAAAAATAACAGAAATTTGTTTATCAGCATTTTGGAGACAGGAAATTCACAATCAAGGTGCTGGTAAGTTGGGAGTTTGGTGAGGGACTTCTTTCTGATGCATACATGTGCCATCTCTGTGTTCTTACATGGTGGAAGGCATGGCGGGTTTCTGGGGTATGTTTTATAAGGACACTAATCCCATTTGTGAGGACTCTATATCTCCAAGACCTAATTACTCCCCCAAAGACCTCCTAATACCATCACCTTGGGAGTTAAGCTTTCAACTTTTGAATTTGGGTGAGACACAAATATTCAGTCTATAAGCCCCAACAACTTATAGTAAATCATCATCATCATCATCATCATCATCATCAGACAAGTATAACTTGCACATGGATCTCTAAAGAGATTTGGTTTAATATTTCAATTATGTATGAGCATTTAATTAACACAATGTCCTTCTAGAGAAAATTGAGGTAGAATGGAATCTGTCATATCTATTTAATATATACATATAGATTTAAATGAATGAATCATAGTTTTCTCCCTAATGTAGAGCTTAGGATCTTGAAGATGCATGCAAAGAATTTGTGGCTGAGGAATTTAGGATCTTAAAATGGAAATTGAGGTTAGGTGGGCCTTAAATTGGAAGTGTTTTTGTGACTATTTTTGCATTTGATAAGAGAAAACAGTAGTACATACTAAAGACAAACTATAACATTTTATACATCTTAAATTGGTGCTGTACTTAAATTGAAGCTGTACTGCTCCATTTACTATTTTTATTTGCTAGAGACTTTCCCAGATCTTGCTCTCCCAAGCGTGTAAATTTGTACTGCTTTGTTGAAGATGAAATATTTATGAATTTTTTTTTCTCTGAGCCATCTCCTCTATTTGAATTTTCTTTCTGCTTTTTTTTTTACCTTTTATTTTATGGTACTGATATTGAACACAGGGCCTTGCATATGCTAGGAAAACACCGTACTACTGAGCTACCTCCCCTTGCTGCTTTCTGCTTTGCTGATTGAATTGACCTTCACTTCCTGTAAGTGATCCTGGCCATGATCTTAGAAAAGTATGACTTGGATGGTTAATGGAACAATAGGGTGTTTGCCTGTGTTTACTTCCTGTTCATCAGCTTCCCTACTCTCTCCAGGCTTTGACAGTTGTAGATTTCCCTTGTCAAGCGCTTTTCCCCATATCGGTGACTGCCATCTTTGTAAGGCTTCCTTCATGTGTTTACTTTTCTTTCATTTCACTTTCTTAGTATTTTATTGTAATAATTTCTATTATTTCTTTGCCATCAGATATACTTCCTGTTCTACTCTGATCTCTTTTATGAATTTTACCATAAGAGGGGTTTATGATTTATAAAAGTGAACTGAATTCATATTGAAATTTAGGAAGAAAATGTATACAGAAGTATATTCACATGTAGTTGAATTTTATATAAGAAATCTCAAGGTAGGGGAGTGATGACCATATGTAGATGTCTAATTATCTTCCATTTCCATTATTATGTTTGAAAGCTAGATTTTATAGGAAAAATTATTCATAGCATGGCCTTGAAAATATGACATTTTATAATATTAGTACAGTAATAGCAGACTATTTCATTTTTCAAAAATCTAAATCTCTACCAACTAGTGTTTTCACATTGATAATTATTGATATTGTCAATATTATGATAATAATATTGATGAACTGACTTTGAAAGAAAAATAGAACTGTGTTCAGCGTATTTTAAGTGTTAAATATTTTAGTAGTAGTATTTTTTAAATTAATATTTTTTAGAGGGAGACTTTTAATCAGCTTTCCATTAATGTGCCCAAAATGCTTGACAAGAACAATTTAGAGGAGGCAAAGTTTAATTTGGGCTCATGGTTTCAGAGGCGCAATCCTTGTTTGGCTGACTTCAACAGCACAGCCTCTGCCACATTCCACCTGCCCATAGTTTACCACTCAGTAATCCATTCAAATTATTAATCCATTAAATGCATTTATCCACTGACTAGGTCATACCTCTCATGATCATTTCACTTGTGAATAATCCTGTATTTTCTAACACATGAATTCCTTGGGGCCACCCATATCCAAACCATAACCGAGACTATAGAATATAATAGAATTCTAGTCTTTGAGGCAAGAAACCTGGATATTATACCCACTCATATAGGTTTTATATGAAATTCAGGTATTCTTGTTCTCTAATACTTAAGTAGCTATTCACATTTAAATTTTACCCCCTGCATTTTTCCTGATGCTTAACATTTGTTTCTAAATGAACAGCTGTCAAGGATGAAAATAAAAAGGCAAATGTTTCTTAATGCACTACAAATACTTGTATATGAATTAAGTTATTTTCTTTAAGTTGAATCTTATTTTTCCACTGACATCTATTATGATCTCTGAAATGTGTTCCTGTGTCTTAAATTTGTCCCTAGTCAGGAAGACACAGTCCACCCTACATGACTATAAGTATCCTGATTTCTTCTTTGAAAAAAATGCCAAGAGGCATTTTTATTTTTATGTGGTACTTCTGTTAAACTGGAAATTAAGGAAATTTCCAGAAATATAATGTTTTTTCCCTACTTTTTTTGTTTTAGAAAATAGTTTTTTTTATAAAAACATGTTATTTATACTAACATGTAAACCAAATTTAATGAATTAACAAATGTGTTTTAAAATGTTTTTTTAAATTTTTTATTCTAATTTATTATATATGCCAGCAGAATGCATTACAATTCATATTACACATATGCAGCACAGTTTTTCATATCTCTGGTTGTATACAAAGTATATTCACATCATTCATGTCTTCATACATGTATTTAGGGTAATGATGTTCATCTCATTCCACCATCTTTTTTTATCCATTGCCCCCTCCCTTTCCCTTCCTCCCCTTTGCCCTTTCTAGAGTTCCTCTAATCTTCCCATGCTCCCCCTTCAAACCCCACTATGAAACAGCCTCTTTATATCAGAGAAGACATTCAGCATTTGATTTTTTGGGATTAA
Source organism: Marmota marmota marmota (assembly GCF_001458135.2). NCBI lineage: Eukaryota > Metazoa > Chordata > Mammalia > Rodentia > Sciuridae > Marmota > Marmota marmota. Next base: position 3,944,105 of record NW_026000142.1, read on the forward strand.
CAAACTTCATTTAGCATTATATTCTCCAACTTCATTTATTTACTTGAAAATGCCATGATTTTATTCTCTTTTATTGCTGAGTAATATTCCATTGTGTATATATGCTACATTTTCTTTATCCATTTATCTACTGAAGGGCGTCTAGGTTGGTTCCACAGTTTAGCTGTTGTGAATTGTGCTGCTATAAACATTGATGTGGCTGTGGCTCTGTAGTATGCTGTTTTTAAGTCCTTTGGGTATAGACCAAGGAGTGGGATAGCTGGATCAAATGGTGGTTCCATTCTCAGTTTTCTAAGGAACTGCCATACTGCTTTCCATATTGGCTGCACCATTCTGCAGTCCCACCAGCAATGTATGAGTGTGCCTTTTTCCCCACATCCTTGGCAACACTTATTGTGTTTGTATTCTTATTAGCTGTCATTCTGACTGGAGTGAGATGAAATCTTAGAATAGTTTTGATTTGCATTTCTTTAATTGCTAGAGATGTTGAATATTTTTTCATATATTTGTTGATTGATTGTATATCACCTTCAGAGAAGTGTCTGTTCAGTTCCTTGGCCCACTTATTGATTGGGTCATTTGTTATTTTGGTGTTTAGCTTTTTGAGGTTTTATATACCCTAGAGATTAGTGCTCTGTCTGAAATACAAGTGGTAAAAATTTGCTCCCAAAATGTAGGCTCTCTATTCACCTCACTGATTGTTTCTTTTGCTGAGAAGAAGCTTTTTAGTTTGAATCCTTCCTATTTATTAATTCTTGATTTTAACTCTTGTACTATAGGAGTCTTATTAAGGAAGGAGGGGCCTAATCCTATATAATGGAGATTTGGGCCTACTTTTTCTTCTGTTAGACTCAGGGTCTCTGATTTAATTCCTAGGTCCTTGATCCACTTTGAGTTTTGTGCATGGAGAGAGAGAGGCGTTTAATTTCATTTTGTTGCATATGAATTTCCAGTTTTCCCAACACCATTTGTTGAAGAGGCTATCTTTTTTCCAAGGTATGTTTTTGGTGCCTTTGTCTAATATAAGATAATTGTGATTGTGTGGGTTAGGCTCTGTATCCTCTATTCTGTACCATTGGTCTACCAGTCTATTTTGGTGCCAATACCATGGTGTTTTTGTTACTATTGCTCTGTAGTGTAGTTTAAATTCTGGTATAGTGATGCTGCCTGCTTGACTCTTCTTGCTAAGGATTGCTTTAGCTCTTCTGGGTCTCTTATTTTTCCAGATGAATTTCATGACTCCTTTTTCTAATTCTAGGAGGAATGTCATTGGGATTTTGATTGAAATTGCATTAAATCTGTATAGTGTTTTTGGTAATATGGCCATTTTGACAGTATTGATTCTGCCTATCCAAGGACAAGGTAGATCTTTCCATCTTCTAAGTTCTTATTTAATTTCTTTCTTTAGCGTTCTTTCACCTCTTTTGTTAGGTTGATTCCCAAGTATTTTATTTTATTTTGAGGCTATTGTAAATGGGGTAGTTTTCTTCGTTTCCCTTTCAGAGGATTTGTCACTGATATACAGAAACACCTTTGATTCATGGGTGTTGATTTTATATCTTGCTACTTTGCTGAATTCATTTACTAGTTCTAGAATTTTCTGATGTAATTTTTTGGGTCTTCTAGGTATAGAATCATATCATTGACAAATAGTGCTAATTTGAGTTCTTTTCCTATCTGTATCCCTTTAATTTCTTTTGTCAAATTGCTCTGGCCAGAACTAATAGAAGTGGTAAAAAAGAGCATCCCTGTCTTGTTCTAGTTTTTAGAGGGAATGCTTTCAATTTTTCTCCATTTAGAATGATGTTGGCCTTGGGCTTAGCATAGATAAGATAGGATGTTGAGATATGTTCCCATTATCCCTAGATTTTCTAGTGTTTGAACGTGAAGGGGTGCTGTATTTTGTCAGTTGATTTTTTTTTGCATTTATTGAGATGATTATATGGTTATTATCTCTAAGTCTATTGATGTGATGAGTTACATTTATTGATTTCCATATGTTGAACCAACGTTCCATCCCTGGAATGAACCCAACTTGATTGTGGTACATTATCGTTTTGATATGTTTTTGTATTCTCTTTGCCAGAATTGTATTGAGAATTTTTGCATCTATGTTTATCAGAGATTTTGGTCTGAAGTTTTCTTTCTTTGATGTGTCTTTGCCTTGTTTTGGAATCAGGATGATATTGGCCTCATAGAATGAGTTTGGAAGTGCTCCCTCTTTTTCTGTTTCCTGAAAAAAATTGAAGAGTGTTGTTATTAGTTCTTCTTTAAAGGTCTTGTAGAACTTGGCTGTGTATCCATCTGGTCTTGGGCTTTTCTTGGTTGTATATCCATCTGGTCATGGACTTTTCTTGGTTGGTAGTCTTCTGATGGCATCTTCTATTTCCTTGCTTGAAATTATTCTGTTTTATTTGTGTATATCATCCTGATTCAATTTTGGCAACTCTTTTGCCTCTAGAAATTTGTCAATGCTTTCAATATTCTCTATTTTATTAGAGTACTAGTATTCAATATCTAATTATCCTATGTATTTCTGTAGTGTCTGTTATGATATTTTCTTTTTTATCACGTATATTAGTAATTTGAGTTTATTCTCTCCTTCTCTTTGGTAGCATGGCTAAGGGTTTGTCAATTTTGTTTATTTTTTTTCAAAGAACCAACTTTTTGTTTTGTCAATTTTTTCAATTGGTGTTTTAATTTCATTGATTTAATTCGCAGAACCTTTTAATCAATTGCATCCTGTACTCCTTCTGTGTTCTTTCTTTTGCTGTGCTGGTCATGGGTTCTAATAATGTGGTATCTTGATTTGTTTGGGGCACTTTCTTCCCTTGTCTTTTTATGTTTTTGTGTGTCTTCCCTTCTAGCACTGTGGATCTGAGGTGTTACCATTTTTACTCTATAGGCTTACAGTGCCACTCTAGTGATCCAATACCTCTCCTATGAGGTGAAGGATAATGTTATCAGATCCAATATAAACTTTGTACACCCTAGAAACAAATGTTTGCTATTAAGATGTTTCTAGTTTGGTCACAATATATAGAAGTGGTGAGTTCAATTATTATCTAAAATATACTCAGTAGGTTTGTAAAAAGGTTTACAGTTTCTGATGGTGGACAAAGAACCAGGGGTGAGGAGTAGGATGATATACTGTGGAGGATGGAGGTAAGGATATAGAGTTATTATATCTTAGGAAGTGTGAAAAAGAAATCTAAAGAGGAAGATTAGTAACAGGAGAAGGGAGAGGAAGTAATTTTTGGTAGATAAGTGGCAAAGACAGTACATAAAACAAACACATGTTTATTAAGAAAAATAAAAAATGTTAAAATAGTAGAAATTGGTGGGATAAAAGGGCGAAAAAGTATATACAACACAGCTGTAATGTACTATTCAGGCATCCCAGTCCTCAAAATCCTAATTCTGCAAAGTACCTGGTTACACATATGTTGGGGATGTGAGGGCAGGAGAATAGAGATAGCAGAAGAAAAATCTTGAAGGAAGAAACAGGATTGTTTTGGTTGGAAATTTGTATCTTTCCTGCTTTTCTTCACATCCAATAGGTGGGACAGTCTGTTGTTAGCCGGTATCTCCGCCCTCAGGATGGTGAAGGTAACCAGAGTGTCACTGTGCTGGCACAGAGCTGCTGGGGAGAGGGGAGAGTTAGAAACTGGGTTCTTGGCCACCCAGAATTCCACACTGGATGTTGCTCCCCACTGAAGATGGTTATGAAGGTGGCCCAAGATGGAGGTGCCTACTTTCAGTGTTGGGCTGTCATATCTTGTGGGTGAGGCTGAGTTATGGTGTTAGAGGATGAGTTCAAAGACAAGCTCCGTGGCGTGCAGTGTGTGGCTGTGCATTGATTTCAGATCCCGTGTGAAGTTCCCTGGTGCAGGCAGGCTACCGCACATTGTATCTCGCTGCTGCAGAGAACCAAGATGGCAGCAACCGGGGGAAGCCCCTTGTTGGTAGATGGGGGTCCACACAGGAGTGGCAACAGGAATTCCTGCAGGTGGGAAGCTGCCAGGAGCCTTGTGTGGGAGTGGCGTCAGTGATTTCTGCTCAGGTGGATGGCGGAACATTCTGTGTGGGTGTTGATGGTGCCCGCTCTGGGTACCTGGTAGTCCTAGGTGGGCATGTAGTTGGGAGACCTACTCTGATGCCTCGGCCTGGAGCCCTGGACGGGCACAGTGGCCATGATTCCCATGCAGGAGCAGGAATATAGCTTGCAGAGGAGCAGTATTCTTACTACTTGAGTCCCAGGTCATGCAGTGACACAGAATGCTGCCTCCCTCTGGTCCACCATATTGGATCTCCTGTTTTAGTATCTAATATCAATAGATATAAGTGACATAAATGAGAGCCCTTAGGTCTCCAGTAATTTTTTTAAAAATATTTTTTTAGTTGTAGATGGACACATGTGGTGCTGAGGATCAAACCCAGTGCCTCAAACATGCTAGGTAAGCACTCTGCTACTAAGCCACCACCCCAGCCCCTCCCCAGTAATTTTTGAGAGTGAAACAGGTTGAGATCACAATTCAAGAATTGTAGCCTTAGAGGATTGCTTTTGTCCTCAAATGCTAATTCAACTTATAAATTGTTCCTAATCACAGAAGGATCATCAGTTGGAGTAAAAAAAAAAAAAAAGGATGATGTGATGATGTGTTTTATTTGGTAGAACTAAAATAGGGAAGAAGGGGCAGTGTACCTTATCTGAAAGAAAAGAATATAAGAATATTCTGGAATTAACTCAGCATGTAGCTGAGGAATGCAGCTAACTTGCATTCATGATACAGGAGTACTGATATTGTTCTTACTGGCACTGTATTTTAAGTTCAAGGGAGCTTCTATTTCCATTTTATTAACCTGTCTTTGGCTTTACACTTTCTGTGCAGTAGTAAGAAGAGATTTCAACTCAGACTACCTCTTACTGAACTGCGCAGAATAGGAAGTAACATGAACTTCCAGGATGATTATAACGAGGTTTGTGTAATTAATGTACTAGCATTTTTTACCATTATTAAAGTTGTACTATAGAAAAATAAGTGATTATAAAAAGAATCAACATAGTTTTGATAATGATGATATATTATTAGTGTGATTTGAAGTTAAAAAGTAATTTCACATGTTCTAAGTGATTATGTAACTATAATAAAATAACTATAGGTTTAAATATTTATATATAATTGGATTGAGTCACTGGTATATACATACCCAGTGTTCACATCCTGTGTGTTACCATAAATGTATAATACTTGTTTAATTATATGACTGTAAGTACTATACTTTTTTAATCCATTATTTTGATAATCATGACTATTTTCATAGTAAGGGCAATAAGTTATAATTTAAGGTGAAGTTTTTGAACTTACAATTAGAGAACCATATCCTCGTATGAATTTTGGGAATAGTGAAACGACTCTTTAAAATAGTGTAATGGTAGATTTATATCATTATAAGTTTTTCCAAACCCCTTGCATATACAACACTAAGATTAACCCTAATGTAAAATATAGATTTTGGTGATATTTGTAGGTTCATTGATAGTAACGAAAGGATTACACTAGTGGAGGATGTTGACAGTGAGAGGGATGTGTATGTGTACATCTAAACCTGCCCTAAAAATGTCTATTTTTAAAAGTATGTGTAGTCTGTAATCTTTTATTCAAAATCTTTATTGGTATTTTTTTTGCATGGAGAAAAACAGATGAAGTCATTATTCCCTAGAATAAACTATGAAAATTGCCATTCGAAGTTATGGAGTCAGGGTGCTACGAAGAAAACAGATAGTTATTGTCTTAGTTCATTTTCTTCTGCTCTAACAGGATAGTTGGACTGGGTAATTTCAGAAGAACAGAGATTTATATTTTATAGTTCTGGAGATAGGTGGTTCCAAAGTTAGAATCTACATCTGGTGATAACTTTCTTGCATTGTCAACCCATAGTAGAAATTAGAAGGGCAAGAAAGGTCAAGGGAGCTAGAGGGGGGCAAGCTCAATTTTATAAAGTTCACAATAACTAACCCATATTTGCAATAAAGACACTAACCCATTCATGAGGGCAGAGCCCTCATGATCTAATTGCTTTTTAGTAGCCCCACTTCCCAAATCTGTTGCATTGAGAATTAAGTTTCTAACATATGAACTTTGGAGGACATAGTCAAACCATAGCATGATTCTACATAATATTTGTGGCTGATTTTGAGAAAAGAAAGAATACAGATAAGTGCAAATATGTAAAATCCATGTTGAGTCAGAACAAAATGGGAAACCATCTTTTGAGAAGAAAAATTAATCAAAAAGTGAAAACACTGGTGCAGGGTTTAGGAAGATATGAAACATTGTGGTTTACCACGTTATCACCTTATTCTACATTTACTGGTTAGAATATATATGAAGGACACACTCAGGAAATAATCAGCAGATCATGGGAGCTATATTAAGTTCAGTATTTATAATATTTGTTATATTTTTAGTCTCTTTAGGCAGTTTCCAAACCCCCTTTTAAATTATCACTAAAAATGTAAGGTATCATTATTCTTTAGAGTTAGGGAAAATGAATACAAAAAGTAATGGTATTTATTCAAAGTCACACACTAATAGACAGTAGTGATAATAATTATGGATTAGTAATATGGCTTCATTTACACAGCAGTTTCAGAGCTTAATACTACTTTCCCAATTCACAGATGGGGAAACAGAAAGTTCAAGAATTTGAATAACATGCCGAAGTTAATAATAATAATAATAATAATAACATGCTATAGTTAATAAGTGACAAAGTTGGGATTTTAAACTGAGTTTGCCTGTGCTTTTAACCAGTATGTTCTACATCCTATCACTTGTTTTTTTTTTATATTTTTGGATAGATCACCTTGACTTACTTAGGTTTAAAATCAAATCTAATATAGTACAAACATCTCTAGAGGTGGTTAAGATCCTATCATGGTCCAGGGAGATGACAGGAAATGTTTCTAATTGCCAAGCTTATATTTTTGTTCCCTTTGTAACTTTGAAGTCAAACCATTTTCATGCAGTCTCTAGAAACTAATTAATTAGTATTGAGGAATCATTTTCTGATTATTAGTACATAACTATTGCATTCACATTCTTTGGTTAATAATTTGCTGCGTATATTTTGTGCGTATATTTGAGAAATTGGGATACCAACAGTGAAAATTTGGTTTCTACACCTTTGTGTGAATACTGTTCTGTATAGTAAATATTGTGTGTGGTATGGTAGTAACCACCTTGCCCTTACTGCAATATTAATAGAGAATGAATATTATCACCAAATAATTGTAACTTAGAATATCCTTATGAGTATTAAATTGAATTTGTAACTATGGCAGTTTTTACTTGACTTCCTTGGAAGCCAGAGCATTGTGTTCTGCACCATCATCACTGTTACCTTGGCTGAATCATTTTAACATGTTAAACGTATGTTCCATTCTGGAAGTGAGAGTGCCATATGCTCTCAAATTGTTTCATTGTGATTTTGAACAAGTGACATTGATTTTAAAATATGAATGTATAAAATGATTCCACCACTTATTAAGTAGTATGCATTGCGTGCTTTATAAATTTAACAAATAAAAAAATAACAAATAATTTAGAGCTTAAAAGAAAAAGGCCTCTATTCTATTTGATCCAGAATCCAGCTTACTTTTGCCTTAAAGCTATTCTTGGTGTTAATATCTAATGCTTCTTAAAAATCAGTCAAGATATCTTTGGGCATGTAAATTCCTTTTTTGTTTAGAAATGTCATTAACTTGAAATATAAAGATGCTTTTCTAAGAAAACTGGTTCGCATAGCCAGGCCTTTTAATGTAGTTATTTTGCAATGTGACCTGTAAAACCCAAACATTGAGGCTGTTTTCCACAAAGCCTTGTTGCCCAGACAGTGATGTCATGTTTTAAGCATGTTTAGTTTGCAAAGGTCCTGCTTTTGATCCTTTAGTTGTCACTTTTTTTTTTATGCAGCTTCTCCTGAATTACAAAGGTACTGAAAGTAATTTGCTTCATTAAGGTCTGTTGCTGACACTGTTGTATTTCATTCCTCATTCTTCTCCTAGCCTCCTTCATTAAGACCTTATTGAAATTTGGATCATGGTTCTACTGCGACATCCGTGCCATTATCATCTAAATAGCAATTACATATTCAGAAACAACAGCTTCTCTTTAACTGTCTGTAACTTCACATTATACATAGATTCAAGTGGGAATTAAGAATAAAATGAATCTTTTCTTTGTGATTCACAACTCTACTTTTCACCCTTGATTTACTAGTTAAGGTTGAATAAGCTACTTGTAGACAAATAAGACAAAATTATTGATTGCTCAGCTTTAGTTGTGTGTGTGTGTGTGTGTGTGTGTACATACACACATATAAATATGCATATATGCATATGTGTGTATATATACATATTTAAAACAAATTGTTTCTGGATTAAATAGCTTCACAGTGACAGTGACCCTAACTCAATCACCCATACATTTACTAGATAGCAGTTACTGTTTGGGGTATAATGGATCATGTTTAGCACTCTGTTAAGAAATTAATAGATCTTTTATAAAAGCAGCAGTACTTTATAACTTGAAACATATAAAGGAGACCTTTTAAAATGAAGTCAATATGTTTGTTCTTGGAGGACAGACCTTAAAAATAAATTCTATTATTAATATATTTTTCTAACTATTGTGTTTCACCCATCTTAAAATTATGTTTTATAACATCAAATCCTAAGCTGCTTTGACTGAAATGAACAAGTATGATTACTGGAAATAAAGAGCTACTGGATGTAAATGGTACTACATATGAGGAATTTTTGCCATTAAAATGTGGTTTAAAGGAAAGTTATTATATGATACCAACTACACATGTGTATATACAAGTATAGACAGTTATATGGATCACTTTAAAGAATTTCTTAACTAGCAAAGAGAGTGTGTGTGTGTGTGTGTGTGTGTGTGGTAGAGAGGGAAAGAGAGAGAGAGACTGTCGGCAGGAAGTAGAGGAGGTGGGAAAAAAGAGGAAGGTAGGAAAAGAGAAGATAGGAAAGTAGAGGAGAATCCTAACAATTTTTTTTTAAATTTTTTATTGTTGGCTGTTCAAAACATTACATAGTTCTTGACATATCATATTTCACACTTTGATTCAAGTGGGTTATGAGCTCCCATTTTTACCCCATATACAGATTGCAGAATCACATCAGTTACACATCCATTGATTTACATATTGCCATACTAGTGTCTGTTGTGTTCTGCTGCCTTTCCTATCCTCTACTATCCCCCTCCCCTCCCCTCCCCTCCCCTCTTCTCTCTCTGCCCCCTCTACTGTCATTCATTTGTCCCCCTTGTATTATTTTTCCCTTTCCCCTCACTTCCTCTTGTATGTACTTTTGTATAACCCTGAGGGTCTCCTTCCATTTCCATGCAATTTCCCTTCTCTCTCCCTTTCCCTCCCACCTCTCATCCCTGTTTAATGTTAATCTTCTTCTCATGCTCTTCGTCCCTACTCTGTTCTTAGTTACTCTCCTTATATCAAAGAAGACATTTGGCATTTGTTTTTTAGGGATTGGCTAGCTTCACTTAGCATAATCTGCTCTAATGCCATCCATTTCCCTGTAAATTCTATGATTTTGTCATTTTTTAATGCAGAGTAATACTCCATTGTGTATAAATGCCACATTTTTTTTATCCATTCGTCTATTGAAGGGCATCTAGGTTGGTTCCACAGTCTTGCTATTGTGAATTGTGCTGCTATGAACATCGATGTAGCAGTGTCCCTGTAGCATGCTCTTTTTAGGTCTTTAGGGAATAGACCAAGAAGGGGAATAGCTGGGTCAAATGGTGGCTCCATTCCCAGCTTTCCAAGAAATCTCCATACTGCTTTCCAAATTGGCTGCACCAATTTGCAGTCCCACCAGCAATGTACAAGTGTACCCTTTTCCCCACATCCTCGCCAGCACTTGTTGTTGTTTGACTTCATAATGGCTGCCAATCTTACTGGAGTGAGATGGTATCTTAGGGTGGTTTTGATTTGCATTTCTCTGACTGCTAGAGATGGTGAGCATTTTTTCATGTACTTGTTGATTGATTGTATGTCCTCCTCTGAGAAGTGTCTGTTCAGGTCCTTGGCCCATTTGTTGATTGGGTTGTTTGTTATCTTATTGTCTAATTTTTTGAGTTCTTTGTATACTCTGGATATTAGGGCTCTATCTGAAGTGTGAGGAGTAAAGATTTGTTCCCAGGATGTAGGCTCTCTATTTACCTCTCTTATTGTTTCTTTTGCTGAGAAAAAACTTTTCAGTTTGAGTAAGTCCCATTTGTTGATTCTAGTTATTAACTTTTGTGCTATGGGTGTCCTATTGAGGAATTTGGAGCCCGACCCCACAGTATGTAGATCGTAGCCAACTTTTTCTTCTATCAGACGGCGTGTCTCTGATTTGATATCAAGCTCCTTGATCCATTTTGAATTCACTTTTGTGCATGGCGAGAGAAAGGGATTCAGTTTCATTTTGTTGCATATGGATTTCCAGTTTTCCCAGCACCATTTGTTGAAGATGCTATCCTTCCTCCATTGCATGCTTTTAGCCCCTTTATCAAATATAAGGTAGTTGTAGTTTTGTGGATTGGTTTCTGTGTCCTCTATTCTGTACCATTGGTCCACCCGCCTCTTTTGGTACCAGTACCATGCTGTTTTTGTTACTATTGCTCTGTAGTATAGTTTGAAGTCTGGTATCGCTATACCGCCTGATTCACACTTCCTGCTTAGCATTGTTTTTGGTATTCTGGGTCGTTTATTTTTCCATATGAATTTCATGATTGCTTTCTCTATTTCTACAAGAAATGCCGTTGGGATTTTGATTGGCATTGCATTAAACCTATAGAGAACTTTTGGTAATATCGCCATTTTGATGATGTTAGTTCTGCCTATCCATGAACAGGGTATATTTTTCCATCTTCTAAGATCTTCTTCTATTTCTCTCTTTAGGGTTCTGTAGTTTTCATTGTATAGGTCTTTCACCTCATTTGTTAGGTTGAGAATCCTAACAATTAAAAATACTAATTAGCTATTCAATGCCAAGTCTTTCTGTACTTTGCATACAAATTTCTTTATATTTTGTAAATTTTCATGTGATCAAGGAATTTTGTAATAAAGGATTTTATTTCATGCTTGTTGAAATGAACTTTGATTTCTTTGCTTTTTTGTCCATACTTTCAAGTATTTTTGAATCACATGTGTGAATAACATATCATACGTTAGGTTATTTCTAATATGGATTTTCAAAAATTCCTTTATTTATTCATTTATTTTTACATGTTACTGAGGATTGAACCAAGTACCTCACACATGGGAGGCAAGCTCTCCATCACTGATCTACAACTCTAGCCCCCTAATATGGGTTTTTTCAAGTGAGATTATAGACTTAATTTTCATAGATATGAACATTAAAAACCTATTCAGTTATAGATCCTTATCAAGTAGTTAGGAAGATTCACCATTTGTCCTCTCACCATCTCTTATGAAGATGAAACGTGAGGATAAGCTGGAGAAGTCAGAAACAAAGGTTGGTGTTCATTGCAAACAGTGCCAATTGAGGAGGGCAGATTACAAAGCAGAAGGGACTGTCTGGAGAGAAGGTGAGCCATCGGGAGACTTGAAGTTGAAAGAAAATTCAAGTAGGGAACTTCCAGGACAAGTGAGCCTTGTGGGATGAGGAGGGTTTACTCAGAAGTTCTCTTCCCTAAACAAGAGTCTATTTGATGTATTATATATTCCCTGTAATGTTGTTTTGAGACCCACTAAAATGACAGAACTTACCAGGTATATTTTTTAGGTCTTGCTTATACAGACTCCAATTTTCAAAATAAATGTTTGTTTTTAAATCATGAGAAAGTATTCAGAATGACAGTGTAGTGAACACTGCATCCCTATTACTCAGTTTAAGAATTTATTGTTCAATTTGAAGTTCTCTAATCTTATTCCCACTGCAGAAGTAAATTCTACTTTATAAATTTTGTTTTTCATTGTGTTTTTGAATAGCTTTAGCATATTTATTTACATCTCTAGTTTGCTTTTGTATGTGTTAGAACTGTGCTTAAATAGAATCACATCCTAATACATATACAATATTATTCAGCAATTTGCCTGTGCCACTCAACATCACCTGTCTAGAATTTGTCTGTATTGCTGCATGTACTTCATTTTTATTTGACATTCTACTGACGAATATATCACAATTTATGTATCTCTTATGATGATGAACATTTGGAGTTTTGTTTTACTACTAAAATCAATGTTATATTGGACATTCACAGCAAAAAATCAAACTTGACCTTATATAAAAATTACAAAAGAGCTGGTGTGGAGCTGAGTGATGGAGCACTTGCCTAGCATATATGAAGCCCTGGATTTGCTCCCCAGCACCACAGAGACAAAGAAAAAATTACTGAAAATGAACCATAGACTTAAATATAAAACTATATAACTCTTAGAAAAAAAATAGATTTTGTGAAATCTAGGACAAGGCAAAATGTTCTTGGACTGGATCTTGAAAATATAATCCATAAAAGGAAAAACTGAAATATAATATTTTATCAAATTAAAAACATTTGTTTTATGAATGACCTAAGGATGAAAAGACACACTGGAATGGGAGACCATATTTATAAGCCCCAGGTTTGTGAAAAGTTTAGTACCTAGAATTTATATAGAACCCTCAAAATTCAACAGTTAAAAAAAATCAGAAATGAGCAAAAGGCATGAAGAGACATTTTACTGGAGAGGATATACAGACAGCAAATAAGCATGTAAAAATTGTTCGGTGTCATTAGCTACTAGGCAAATGCAAATTAAAACCATAGCGACACATCACTACATACTTAGCAAAATAAAAAAAAATGATAATACCAAATGAGAAACTGGATCACTTGTTGGTGGGAGTGTAAAATGGTACAGATACTCTTGGAAAAAGAGGTTGTCAGTTTCTTCAAAACTGGAATCTCCTGTTAACATATGACTTAGCATTTGTACTTTTGAGCATTTATTCCATAGAAATTGAAGATGTATGTTCACACAAAGACCTGTGCCTGAGTGTTTTTAGCAGGTTTATTCATAATAGCCCCAAATTGAACACAACCCAAATATCCTCCAACAGGTAAGCGTTAAAGCGGTGGTGGTACATCTACACCATGGGATAATACTTAGCACCAAAAAGTAATAATATTTATAAACAACAACCTGGATAGATTTCCAGAGGTTTTTGATGAGTAAAAAAAAAAGCTAATCCCTAAAAGTAACATTGTAGATTCCATTTATAGAACATTTGTAAAATGACACAATTATATGGAGAAAATGGAGAATGGATTAGGGGTTGCCAGTGGTTTAGGATGGCGTGGGGATGAGAAGAAGGTGAGTGTGACTATAAAAAGGCACCCAAGGATCCTGTTGATGGTTCTTTATCTGAACTGTGTCAATGTCAGCATTCTGGTTGTGATATTATACTATATTTTTGATGATGTTGCCATTGTAGAAACCAGGGTACAGGGAACATGGGCTTCTCCTCTATCATGTTGTCTACCTGCATGTGAATCTCCAATAGTCTCAAAATAAAAAGCTCAGTTAAGAAACAAGCATTCTCTTATAAATATTTTTGTACATGTACATATTTCCTGGTACAAATGTGAGCATTTCATTAGATGTTATTCTGGGAAGAATTATATGCTATGCACATGTTAATTTTTTTGTACCAGACACTGTACCCAGAAATATTCAACCACTGAGCCACATACCCAGCTCATTTTTAATTTTTAATTTTGAGACAAGTTCTCTCTAAGTTACTGAGGCTGGCTGTACTTGCCATCCTTCTACCTGAGCTGCTGGGGTTATAGGTGTGCATCACTATGTCTGGCACATATTAACTTTAACAAATAATGACAATTTTTTTCCAGTTGGTGTATAAAAATTATGTGGACTGGGGTTGTAGTTCAGTGGAAGAATAATTGCTTATTGATCCCTAGCACTACAAAAAAAAAAAAATAAAAACGAAATTTTAATGCTTAAATTTTTATCAATTTGATTCTAATGGGTGTAAAATGATATCTTCTGTCTTTGTTTTCCTGAAAATGGGCATTTTTATTTTTTAGTAATATATTTTTTTTCTCAACAAAATAACTATCCATCTCTTTTCTATTGTCTCCCATTTTCTTACTGATTCTAAAGGGCTCTACATATTAATCCTTTGTAATGTAATGTAGCATTATACAATAACCCATTGTGTCAGTCACCTTTGTGTTACTGTAACCAAAATACACAACAAGAACAACTTAGAAGAAGTAAGTTCATTTTGTCTCACAGTTTCAGAGGTTCGGTCCATGGTCACCTGAGTCCATTGCTGTGGGCCCAAGGTCAGGCAGAACATCATGGCTGATGAGCACTGCTTCATTCAAGGCAGCTAGGAAGCAGAAGAGAGGAAGGGGCCACAGGAAGATGCACCTTTCCAGATCCATTCAAGGTAGCTAGAAAGCAGAGAGAAGTGGGGAAGAGGCTACAGGAAGATGTATCCTTCCAGGGAAAGCCCCTAGTGACTTACCCGCTTTAGTCACACCCCACCTGTTTGCAGTTACTACCCGGTCCATTCAAACTAGGATGGACTGGTTAGGTTATGAGTCTTGCAGTCCAATTATTTCACCTCTGAAAATTCCTGTGCTAACATAGGGGCTTTTGGGGGACACCTCATATCCAAATCATAACACCCAGTTAAAACTTATTCTTCTCATTTGTTTTAAAAATATTTTTTAGTTGTCAATGGACCTTTATTTATGTATTTCATTTATTTTTATGTGGTGCTGAGAACCCAGTGCCTCACACATGCTTTGCAAGCACTCTACCACTGAGCCACAACCACAGCCCTTATCCTTCTCATTTTAAATTTTATTTCTTGATGAAGTTTTACAGTTACTGTTCTTTAAATGTGTAAAATGTTTTCTTACTGACTTTTTTTCAGTTTAGTTTAAGAAGTGTTTTCTTTCTCAGATTTGAAAAATACCTTCCTAGCATCTTCTTAAAGTTTCGTAATCAACTTTGGTTATAGTGATTTAAAGATTCAATTTGTTTTTATTTTCATATGGAAAAACAAATTTCTTGGTATCATTTGGATTAATTCATTTTATTTTCCTCTTACCTATTCAAGCTCATAAAAGATGAAGTTGAAATTCTGTGAAATTCAATGAAATTGATGCAGCAATATAGAATTATCCAGTTCTTGTTTTAAAAAACAATTGTGATCTTGAGATGAAAGTCTCAAAATGATATATATCATAATGATATGATATTTATGCATATCATTTTGATTCTCTGTTCTACTTCATAATCTTTTATATTTCGGTCTCTGAGCCAGTTTCATAAAGTTCACTATAATTCTTAGTTCTTTATTAGTCCTAACATAATTTTTAATGACCTCTCAATTAAAATTACCCATTCTGATGTGACTTCTGTTAAATTTTGTTGAATGTATAGATTAATTTAGGAAAAAATGATGCATTTACAATATTTAGTCTTCTCCATAAAGATTTCTGTTCATTTACTTTTCTTTATAATTATACTAAATATTATATTTACACTGTTTAGCCTTCTCAAGATATTTCTGTCCATTTCCTTAGGTTTTATTAACAAGTTTTCATAAAATTACTAAATTTTTTCTATAAAGTTACATTTACCCTTTTATTAGATTCAGTCCCAAAGTGCTTTTTTTTAAAAAAAAACATTTATTTTTGTTAGTTGTAGTTGGAAACAATACCTTTATTTCACTTATTTATTCTTATGTGGTGCTGAGGATCGAACCCAGGGTCTTGCAAGGCGAGCGCTCTACCGCTGAGCCACAACCCCAGCCCCCTAAAGTGCTTTTTTGATTGTTAGTAGTAAATATTTTCCTTTTAAACACTGCATTTTGAGGACTAGAGGTATAGCTCAGTGGTAGGTTACTTGACTACCATGTGTGAGGCTCTGAGTTCCATCCCTAGCAACCCCACCCCACCCCATATATACACATGAAGTATATTTCATTTTCTGTTTGTTTGAATACAGAATTGATATTTAGCAACTTTTCTTGATGACTATTTTTTTTTCTAATAATTCATCTTTAGTTTCAATTGGATTTTCTCAGTTGATAATCAACCTCTGTGCATAATGAATTTTTCTTTCTAATCCAGATAGCTTTTATTTTATTTTTAGTCTTATTCCATCATCTAGTTCCTCTAGTATTTTGAATACACATATCAAGGCAGGCATCTTTCTCCCATTTTTGATTGTAAAGAAAACTGCATATAGCATTTGCGATTTTTAACTAGTAAATACAATGTATACTGTTTATTTGGTTACTCCTGGTTTGCTGAAGTTTTATTTTTTAAATACAAATAAGCAGTATTATTAAATGTCCTTTTTAGGTCTCTTGAATCAATTGCTTCTTTAATTTTTAAACATTGCATTCCTGAAGTAAACTTAAAATGCATTTTATTTTTGATACTAAAAATAAGTTATTGTATTCTTTATATATTTGCTTTGAGATTTTTTTATCACATATTTTATAAGTGCAATTTATATTTTTCCATCCTGTGTTATCCTTGAAAAATTTGGTTCAGGATTTTATACTGGACTCATTAAATGAAATGGTAAGTATTCCTTATTTTTTTAAAAAAATGTGTTGGGAAGCTAGTCTAAAATTTGGTTTTAATAGAATTTAATTATAATAATTATCTGGGCCTGGTGTTTCCTTAGTGAATGAATTTATTTATCATTATAGGCTGGCCTGTTGAGTTAAACTTGGTAGGCTTTATGTTTTTAGGTGATTCCTCAGTTTAAAAAAATGAGAGAGAGATTTATCTAATGTATTACTTCAATGAATCAACAGTGAATAATGGAAAGAATTTTGTCAACAAACCTTTAAAATTCCTGAATGGAATTGCTAGCAGTATTACAGAATAGACATATTTAACCTTAGACTTCAATAATTCTAAAGATGTAATGATCAACTTTTCAGTTAAAGATCTCAAAACTGGGAACAAATTTTTACTCCTCACACTTCAGATAAAGCCCTAATATCCAGAGTATACAAAGAACTCAAGAAATTAAACAATAAGATAACAAATAACCCAATCAACAAATGGGCCAAAGACCTGAACAGACACTTCTCAGAGGAGGACATACAATCAATCAACAAGTACATGAAAAAATGCTCACCATCTCTAGCACTCAGAGAAATGCAAATCAAAACCACCCTAAGATACCATCTCACTCCAGTAAGATTGGCAGCCATTATGAAGTCAAACAACAACAAGTGCTGGCGAGGATGTGGGGAAAGGGGTACTCTTGTACATTGCTGGTGGGACTGCAAATTGGTGTGGCCAATTTGGAAAGCAGTATGGAGATTCCTGGGAAAGCTGGGAATGGAACCACCATTTGACCCAGCTATTGCCCTTCTTGGACTATTCCCCGAAGACCTTAAAAGAGCGTACTACAGGGATACTGCCACATCGATATTCATAGCAGCACAATTCACAATAGCAAGACTGTGGAACCAACCCAGATGCCCTTCAATAGATGAATGGATAAAAAAAAAATGTGGCATTTATACACAATGGAGTATTACGCAGCACTAAAAAATGACAAAATCATGGAATTTGCAGGGAAATGGATGGCATTAGAGCAGATTATGCTAAGTGAAGCTAGCCAATCCCTAAAGAACAAATGCCAAATGTCTTCTTTGATATAATGAGAGCAACTAAGGACAGAGCAGGGAGGAAGAACAGGAGGAAAAGATTAACATTGAACAGAGACATGAGGTGGGAGGGAAAGGGAGAGAAAAGGGAAATTGCATGGAAATGGAAGGGGACCCTCATTGTTACACAAAATTACATATAAGAGGTTGTGAGGGGAAAGGGAAAAAAAACAAGGGAGAGAATTAAATTACAGCAGATGGGATAGAGAGAGAAGATGGGAGGGGAGGGGAGTGGGGATAGTAGAGGATAGGAAAGGTAGCAGAATACAAGAGTTACTAATATGGCATTATGTAAAAATGCGGATGTGTAACCGATGTGATTTTGCAATCTGTATACGGGGTAAAAATGGGAGTTCATAACCCACTTGAATCTAAAATATGAAATATGATATGTCAAGAGCTATGTAATGTTTTGAACAACCAATAAAAATAAAATTAAAAAAAAGATCTCAAAACTGCAGTATTTCCAGGAGTTTCTGACATTTTTAACAATAACTTTCTGAGACTTTTTCTGAATAGTATTTTAATAAATTTGAGTTCAGTAGGATGTTCAGCTTTGCAAAATCCTTCATGAACAAAGCTTTTTAAGTCAGTTTGGAAAGTTCTGAATACTATAAAACCCAATATTCTTAAAACACAGTCATATATTAAATATTGAAATTCCAATTTACTTGGAAATTATTATTTAAAAATGTAATGATATATCTAATGTATCTTTGAAATGAGAATTGGAAGTGTGGGATTGGTCCTTGATAATTATTTGGAAAATTGAAATCTATTTTTATTAAAATCCTCTGAAATTTTTGCTTCCTTTTCAGTGCCTCTATTATTCATTTCTTGGGCCTTTTCTTTCTAAAAAAAAAAAAAGTGTATAAGACTGAACTGACCTCCACTTATATCACTTTACAGCTTGAATAAAATTCTGCAAGTTTTGTATGAAGTCCTAAATGCTTGAATCATCTAGGCTATTCTCTCATGAGCCAGAAGTGCTTTGGCTTTTCCAACAGAATAGTGTAATTTCCACATTGCTCCTAAATGTGTGTTTGTTACTGTAACTATATAATTTAATCATAATATGATTTTGAATTTCTACACAAGCTTAGTTAAATGCTTTGGAAATACAATTGCTAAAATTAAAGAGGAGCTGTCAGTGTAGGTGTGGGTGAGAGGACTTGGATTTAACCTAGGAATCTGCAGTAGACTGATTTGCAAATGTCTTTAAGCTTTCATTTGGTTAATAGCAGTTGAAGATTTTGCACAATGCATTATATGTTGGTCCTGTGTAAGAAAGGTTCAGAACTTTAATCAGTCATCCCTAATGACAAATAAAGGTCAGGCCCCAAACTTTCCTCAGTGAGAAGGTTGAAATCAAGTAACAGAAGTTTGGAAGAAGTCAAGTATTTGGATTATTGAGTACTTGTAGAGAGAAATTGTGTCCTGATCAGTATGATCGAAAATACTCGAATCATTCATCTTTTTTATTAATTTAATTAATTTTTTAATTTATATATGACAGAGGAATGCATTACAATTCTTATTACACACATAGAGCACAATTCCTCATATCTCTGGTTGTATACAAAGTGTATATTCACACCAATTTGTGTTTTCATACATGTACTTTGGATAACAGTGTTCATCACTTCTTGTTAATTACAGTTGGAGATGTTTTACCATGAGTTGAAATAGCTTTTCGAAAATGGTGGCATAGAGGGGTTGGAGATGTGGCTCAAGCGGTAACGCGCTTGCCTGGCATGCGCAGGGCACTGGGTTCAATCCTCAGCACCACATAAAAAATAAAATAAAGATGTTGTGTCTGCCGAGGACTGAAAAACAAATATTAAAAAAAATGATGACATAGAAAAGCAGATCATACAGCAACAATAAGAAAAAAGAACATCTAAAGAAGAAATTATAGCTGGGCATGGTGGTGCCTATAATCTCAGCAGCTGTGGGAGACTGAGGCAGGAGGATCGCAAGTTCAAACCAGACTCAGCAACTTAGCAAGGCCTTAAGCAACTCAGGGAGACACTTTCTCTAAATAAAATATAAAAAAGATGTGGCTCAGTGGTTCAATCCCTGTTACTTAAATAAATAAATAAAATAAAACTACAAAAAGAAATCAGAATTGTCATATGGACAGCAGTGCAACTAGATTTAACAAACTATAGTTTTTTTTTTGTTAGAGGCAAATGCACAAATATTAAAACTTTAGAAAATTATATAGCATACAATTTTTAAAAGTTTTTTCAAGAGAATTTGAATTACTTGCAGTTTTTTACCCATTAATATGTACATTCAGCCTAGAAACACTTGAAGAAACTTTTAAGGTGCTCCCTGTTCATTTTATTTCATCTCTGTCTTCTGAGGAACTTAACAAGGCAGCATATAAGTAAGAAGCTAAAAGTTTTCACAGTATTTATTGATGTAGTTTCATCAATGATCTTAGTGGTACTAGGAGAAGAGTTGGCCTATACTTTATAGCTGTTAAAAGAGTTAGTTTAATGAATTTTCTCCTAAATCTGAAATTCAAAGCTGCCAACAACCAAAGCTAGTTCCTGATAAGTTAGTGAGTAGATATAACTATTGCTTTCATGAAGTTATGTAGTTATTCATATATTAAAGCAATATCTGAACACTTCCCATATGCTAGGTGCTGTGCTGGGTGTTGGGTATACAAGGATGAACAATATAAAAAAGACCTCTGTCTTCATATAGTTATGTTTATCATTGCCCTTCTGTAATTGTTTAATTAATGTAATCTGTCACATGTAAGCATTAAGTAAACTTCCCAGTTAAACTTGATGTTTGATTGTTTTAGAATATTACACATAGTGAAAATGTATCATAGATTTTATATGTTGTATATCTATTAGTGTATACTTGAAAGAAATGCAGTTTTTACAACTGATACAATAACATATTTTAGCAATGTGATTGAATAACCTGCTATATAATGTTGATTCATTAACTTCACATTTTTTGTATCAAAAACTAATTAAATTTTAGATCAGACAATAAAGTAAAAGTGCCATTATTCATTTGGAAGAGAAACATTGCAGAACTTGGGTGATTTTTCCTAGTAATATGTCAGCTATGACTTGAATGTGTTATTTCCTCAAAATGAATTGCTGTGAATTTCTTATGATACACTTTATTTTAATCATAAGATTACTTAATTTTTTTTGTAATGCCATTTGTGATGCTGTCTTCCTGGTCAAGCATGGATTGTCTGTTCTGGTCTAATGCTACATTACCAGTACTACCAGGGAATGAATTGCTAAGAATCTGGAGAGTAGGGCTGGGGCTGCAGCTCAGTGGCAGAGCACTTGCCTAGTATATGTGAGGCACTGGGTTCAATCTTTAGCACCATATAAAAATAAATAAAATAAAGGTATTCTGTTCATTTACAACTATAAATAAAAAATAGAAATGCATAATCTAAATTTTAAAATGTCTACCATCAAAATCGTACTTTTAAGTTATTTTGAAAAAAAAAAAACTATACATTCAATAAATTGAAACAGATACCTAAAAACGTGACTATTTTTAAATGTGTTGTATTCCTTGTCATTATTGTTCCATCTGAAAAATCTCAGGATTTTATTTATTCTTCTGTTTTAAAGTTCGTCTGATTACCTCATCTCTTTGTATAGACATCATTCTTGTTTTAAAAAAAGTATTTTTTATTGTTAATGGACCTACTTATTTGTTTATATGTGGCACTGAAACTCAAACCCAGTACCTCACAAATGCTTGGCAAGCACTCTACCACAACCCCAGCCCTAGACATCATTCTTGACACACAACATTTGTTAAATATGGACAATAACTGATAGTACAAAGACCAGCCTGAGAAGGGCAGACATCTATTCCTTTCTTTCATTTTTCTTTCTGACTCCCAGAAACATTACCAACATAATGCTTTATTTATCTTCAAAATAATTTCAAAAGAAGCCTTTTAAACTTATTACTCAATAGGTCTAGGGTAAAACCAGGAAACATGAGTGTTTTAGTGTCCCAAGTTGTTTTGATCATCAGTTAGGTTTAGAAACTCCTAATTACAATTAGTTAATCAGTTTCCTTAAGATTTGCTAGGATGTTTAAATTCAAGTATGGAGAAAATGGAAGTTTTTCAAAATTTAAAAAAGTACTTTTGTCTTTTTTTTTTCTCCCTGTGTACTGGGTATCAAACCCAGGGCCTCAGATTTCTCAGAGTGTCAGGTAGCACTGTACCATCAAGCCCCTAAAAAAAAAAAAGTATTTTTGAAGATTCATAACTTTTATTTTATTAACAATTCTTTTAATAATAGTGTTTTCCTGCCTTTTTGTTAATAAGTAAGATTTAGTGAAGGGTTAGGAGCTAAAAACAACTTTGAGGTGGATTCAGAAATCTAAAAGATACAGTGATGAAATATGATATTCGAGCTATAGGGGAGGATCACAAATGTGTGATTTTTAAGTATCCTCTATTTGAAATCAATCTAGAGTCTTGAATTGGATCCAGTGTATAGTATGCTACAAATGGAAAGATTAAACTGGAGCGATATAATTAGGGTAAACCATTGCATCTGCACTCGTATTGCATCAACTGAATTTGAAACCAGCTGCAAAAATGGTGACTAATCTTTGGCAAGCCCACATGAGAGTGTAGTACAATAAGCCAGCTTCAAGCTTCATGAGCACATGTTTCTTCAGCTCGCCTCTGAGCAGGTGATGGTGGTGATGCAATCTGATTATACTTTTGAATGTATTCTAACCACAATCAACAGTTAAGTCTCACAGGGATTTCACAAAAAAGACTTCAACTATATTTTTTCAGATAGTTTCAACTATAGAAGGTCATGGGAACTAGTATTTCTTTTCTTTCACCTTAGTGGCTACAGTACTTGATAGTAGTTTATAATCTTAAGTGTGAGGCTTTCTTTTTTACATGTCAATTGCAGAATACAGAAATAATGTGGAAGAAAGCTCTTGTTCAGAATTGTGCACAACTACTTAACACCGATCAATGAAAATTATTAAATTGTCCATACCATTTAATTTTGTAGAAACAGAAGATGGTTAATTAGTGTGCTGTGAAATGTTTAAGTGGTACCTTTCAATATTTACAAGATGCACTCTCTCGCCATTACCTTTCTACTGATGAGGTGATATTTAACAGTGTAATGAACTTTAAAAGTGTTTAATAAATACTGAGTTTGACTTAGACTTAAGACCCTCTTCACTTTTTTTCCCCCAGTCTTTGGAAAGAATAATAGTTTTTTTATTCCAGTGCATCACAAAGAATCTTGGTGAAGATAAATTAAACTCTCTGTTTGAGAGTATAGCCATCTTTGGAAAGAATTGCTCCCAGACTTAAAATTTATTCACCTATATTATTTCAGAAGTAGAATATTTAGAAGTTGCCTGTTAATCTTAACTGGAAATATATAAAAATACATGATATAGCTTCCTATAATATACACAGATCCACAAGACCAATAAAATATAAAACTTACAAATTGTTTCTGAGAAGTAAGGGGCAAATGGGTGTAAAAAAAAGTCTAGCCTGGCTCACACTTTGTGTACAAAGAATGACTTTAGAAGCATGTCAGAAGAGAATAAGCCTGAGCCTCATTCACATCACTTCTGATTTTGAGGGTTAAGAGTGAGTCCCAGGCACCTGTGTTTTTAGTCATTTTCCTTCCTGATACCTGCCCCCACCATGGCTTTGATGCATACCAAAATGTGAGAAACAATAATCCAGACTCCTGAAGTATTATATTACTGTAGGCTACACAGTATAGCTAAGATTTCTAGTTGTCCAATTTTGCATTGTCATCAAGAGAAAGAAATATTTTCATGGTAATTAAAAAAAGATTGAAAAAAACATGATTATTGACTTTAATAGTAATTTTGTAGAAGGAGATAATTTACTATTATGTTTTTTAATCAAATAACATTTTGTAGGATGCCATGGATTTGGACTGAGCACCTGCACTGAACTCAACAAGTCATTATGGTGTTTAATCACTCCGAGCTTTGGCTGGTTGCAACAGTTGTGTTACCAGTTAACTGATTAGGTTATAAACAGTAGATTAGTTGAGCTGTAACCAGTTAATTGAGTGGCACACTAGGCCATTTCAGTTGTTTTCTGCACCTTATTTTCTTTTCATCTGGTCATATTGTTGGAGTTCCTGGAGTCTGCTATGGTTCTGGAGGCTACCCTATTTGACTCATGGTTTGGTTTGGTTTTGCTCAAATAAATTCTACTAAATTTTAAAAAATTTATCCTTTAACTGATACATGAAAATAAAAACTGTACTTATTTATAGGGTACCCTGTGATATTTTGATACATGTATTCATTGTATATTGTTTAAATCAGGATAAACATCTCTACTCGAATATTTGTCATTTGTATGTAGTAAAAACATTCAAAATCCTTATTCTATCTTTGTGAAATATATGGTACATTATTGTTATTTATAGACACTCTACTGTACAATAGAAGACCAGAATTTCTTTAGTCCTATCTGACTATAATTTAGTACCTATTATGGTTTGGATCTAAAATGTCCTCCAGAAGCCCTGTTCTAATGCCTTGGTTGCCACCTGTGGTGTGTTAGGAAATGGTGCAACCTTTAGGGGGTAGAGCCTAGCAGGAGGAAGTAGGTCACTGGAGGCGGGTTTTTTGGGGGGCCACTTTATTTATTTTTATTGGTTCTTTTTAGTTATACATTGCAGTAGATTTCTACTGGAATGTATTTTATTCTAGTTAGAACCTCATTCTTATGGATATACATGATGGTGGAATTCACTATGGTGGATTCATATAAGTACATAGGAAAATTGTTTTGGATTCATTCTACTGTCTCTCCTTTCCCTATCTTCTTTCCCTATCTCCTCTCCTTTCCCTTCATTCCCTTTTGTCTCATCTACTGAATATCTCTTCTTTTTCTCTCCCCTGTTATCATGGGATTTGCTTGCACATATCGGCAAAAACATTCTACCTTTGTTTTTTGGGGGGACTGGTTTATTTCACTTAGCATGGTAATTTCCAGGTTCATCCATTTACTTGCATATGTCACAAACAAAGTCATTCTTCTTTATGGCTGAGTAAATACTTCATTGTGTATAGGTACCAGTTTCTTTCATCTGTTGAAGAGCATCTAGGTTAGTTACATAGCTTAGCCATTGTGTATTGAGCTGCTATAAACATTGATGTGGCTGTGTTACTGTAATATGCTGATTTTAACTTGTTTGGATATGCAGTGCTGGTGGGTATGGGCTTTTGAAAAGTATATTTTGTATGGGCTCCTTTCTCTCTTTCTCTACTTCTGAAAGCCATCAAGTGAATATCTTTTCTCTGCCACAGCCTTCTGCTGTGTTGTTCTGCCTCATCACAGGCCAAAGAATAATGGAGTCAGCCAACCAAGGGTTGAAGCCTCTGAAAGTATAAGCCAAAACATTTTCCCCCTTTGAGTTGTTTTTCTTAGGTGTATTGTCACAGGTATGAAAACCTCACTAACATAGTGATCATAACTAACATTGATCAGTCCTCTCATCAGTTTTTCTCAACCTCTCATAACCACCATTCTACTATCAATTACTACAGTTCAAGTTTTTAGATTTTACCTATGAGTGTGATCATGTGATGCTCATGCTTCTGTATTTGCTTTATTTCACTTAACATAATGATCTCCAGTTCATCCATGCTATTGCTGATTATATTATCTCATTCTTTTTAATAGCTGAACAGCATTCTATTGTGTACATGTATCATTTTCTTTATTAGTCGATGGACTTTTGGTTAGTTTCCATTTCTTGGCTATTATGAATAGTGCTATAGTAAACATGGGAGTACCAATGTCTCTTTGACATTCTGATTTCATTTTCTTTGGTTACATATTCAGAAGTGAGATTGCTAGATCATGTGGTATTTTTAGTTTTAGTTTTTTGAGGAATATCTATCCTGTTTTCTTAAATGGCTGTACTAATCTATATTCCTACTAACAATGTGGAAGGGTTCCATTTTCTCCATGTCTTTGCCAATACTTGTATCTTTTTTTATTATTTTTTTAAAGAGGAGAGAGAGAGAATCTTTTAATATTTATTTTTCAGTTTTCGGTGGACACAACATCTTTATTTTATGTGGTGCTGAGGATCGAACCCAGTGCCCCACACATGCCAGGCGAGCTTGTTACCGCTTGAGCCACATCCCCAACCCACTTATATCTTTTTTAAGGGTGCATTATAATTATACATAATAGTGGGATTCATTGATGCATATTATTTTTGTCTTTTTAATAGGCATTCTTACTGAAGTGAAATGATAATTTATTGTGGTTTTAATTTGCATTTCCCTGATGATTACTGATGTTGAACCATTTGTATGTCTTGAAAAATGTCTGTTTAAGTCTATAGCCCATTTTAAATTTTATTTTATATTTTTGCTATTGAGTTTTTTAAGTTCCTTATATATTTTGGATGTTTGTCCCTTTGTCAGATGTACAGCTTACACATATTTTCTCCCTTTCTACAAGTGCTCTCTTTGTTGGTTGTTTGCTGTGCAGAAACTTTTAAGTTTGATGTAATCCCATTTGTCTGTTTTTGCTTTTGTTTCCTTTGCTTCTGGGATCTTTACCATCTATGAGGATTTTGGCAACCTATTTTCTGTGGATTTTTTTTTTTTTTTAATCAGGCTCCCCATCCAAAATTATTCTCCCTGGTTTCCAGACCTTGGCACTTCTATTCTAGTTTTGTTTGTTTATTTTTAGTGCTGAGGATTAAACTCAGGGACATTCTACCACTGATCTACATCCCCAGCCCATTTTTAAAATTTTGAGACAGGGTCTCAAAAGTTTTCCTGGTAGGCCTGGATCTTGCAGTCCTTCCACTGTGGCCTCCTGAGTTACTGAGATTACAGGTGTGCACCACCCCACTCAGCCTTTATTCTGTCTGCAGTGTTGGAGATCAAACCAATGATGACCTCTTGCATGTTAGGGAAGCACTACCACTGAACTCCATCTCCATCCCTCAGCCTCTATTCTCAAGGGCACTAGGTTGAAGCTAGTGCTCTAATATGTTCTGAGCTGTGTGCACATCAAAATTCACTTTTGGGGGATAATTTGACCTTCACTATAATACCCTTTGGCCAACTGTATATAAAGGTAGATTTCCTCTATCTGAAAATGTCTTGGGTCTGGCACTTCTCAGCATGTTATTTAAACTCCAAACAGCAATTTCCTCATTTATAACATTGATCACACATCTCAAAAGGTTGATGTGTGAACTAAATTATTGCCATTTCGGCATAGAGGAAGCACTGAAGAAATGGTGTCTTTGGCTGCTGTATGAATAGTATCAAGATTCCAATCATCTTTTCATTATGTTCCTTCTCATTCATTCACTTGACAGTATTTGTGGTGGGTCTGCCATATGTCAGCCACTTTGCTAGGGAGTGGGAATAAATGGTAAATATGATGATTCAATCTTTATCCCTATGGAACTGACAGTCCAGGAGAGAGACATTAACTATATGGTTATCCAAATTAAGTGTAAAACCACAGCACTAATAAGTGCTATGAGATCTGATGACCAGACATGGGAGATTGAGGAAGTCTTCCCTAAGTAAGTAATATTTGAGCTGAAAATGGAAATGTGAATGAGTTAACTAGAGGGCAGGGAGGTGATAGATTTCAAAACTGAATAATAGTGGGTGATGGGCCTTGGGTGGGAGGAAACAGCGTTTTGGTGAGTAGGAAAAAGGCCCGAGGGCCAGGAGAGAGTATGAAACATGATGAGGAATTAGGTAGTTCAGAGGTCCAGTACAACCTGGGAATTAAACAGACCCAGGTGTGCTCGACCTCTTGTCACATCTTTATCTTTTCATCCCTTCCTCCCCCCTCGTGTGTGTGTGTGTGTGTGTGTGTGTGTGTGTGTGTGTGTGTGTTTTTTACTGGGAATTGAACCCAGGGCCTTATGTACATTGGGCAAGTGATGTACCACTGAACTACATCTCTAGCCCATGTCTTAAAGAGCAGTGGAAGCCAATGATGAACATGAAGCTGAGGGTAGGAATGACCTGAATAAATTTGCGTTTCAAAAGATGCTGGATTTTCTCCCTTCATTTTAGAGGACTCAGCCCTCAGATGGATGCTGTTCATTCTCTCACACACTTGGCACTTGACTTCCCTGCTTTGTCAGTCTCTTGCAGGCACCCTGCCACTTCAGTACATTTCTCTTCCACTTCATAAATAAGGCCACCATGTTCTGAGCTTTTGAATGGGCCACCTGGTTTTAACCACTGGTATTTTCTACCTGCTCTAAATTGTGTCATAGATTTCATGTGGCCCTTTGACCTATTTTCTTTCTCCTTTCATCCTATAGTTTTCCTGGACAATTCTAAAATCCATGGTGATCTCCTAGCTAATTCCCTAACCTTAATCTCTTGTTCTCTGAAGACCTTATTTGCCAATAACTTTCACTTTTTCTACTTTACCCGTTCCCTGCAGTGACCTTGATCTAGACTAAATAATCACAGAAAATAGTGCCACCTCTAAAATCTTAAATCTTAAACTCAGAAATCCTGCTCCCTCTCAAGTTGGCTCTCTTTTGTGCTGCTGTTATTATTTACTCACCTAACTCATTGATAGCTTGTTTGTTCAGGCTCTCATCACTTCCTTATTACTTTTCTTATTCAGTTTGGAGTTGGTAGTAAATCATTTTATTGTTGTGATATCAGATCTCTGTTATTTTAATCTGTCAGTTTCTTTTTTTTTAAATTTTAATTGTTGGTTGTTCAAAACATTACATAGTTCTTGATATATCATATTTCACACTTTGATTCAAGTGGGTTATGAACTCCCATTTTTAGCCCATATACAGATTGCAGAATCACATCAATTACACATCCATTGATTTACATATTGCCATGCTAGTGTCTGTTGTATTCTGCTGCCTTTCCTATCCTCTACTATTCCCCCTCCCCTCCCCTCCCCTCTTCTCTCTCTACCCCCTCTACTGTCATTCATTTCTCCCCCTTGTATTATTTTTCCCTTTCCCCTCACTTCCTCTTGTATGTAATTTTGTATAACCCTGAGGGTCTCTTTCCATTTCCATGCAATTTCCCTTCTCTCTTCCCTTCCCTCCCACCTCTCATCTCTGTTTAATGTTAATCTTCTTCTCATGCTCTTCATCCCTACTCTGTTCTTAGTTACTCTCCTTATATCAAAGAAGACATTTGGCATTTGTTTTTTAGGGATTGGCTAGCTTCACTTAGCATAATCTGCTCTAATGCCATCCATTTCCCTGTAAATTCTATGATTTTGTCATTTTTTAATGCAGAGTAATACTCCATTGTGTATAAATGCCACATTTTTCTTATACATTCGTCTGTTGAAGGGCATCTAGGTTGGTTCCACAGTCTTGCTATTGTGAATTGTGCTGCTATGAACATCGATGTAGCAGTGTCCCGATAGCATGCTCTT
>NW_026000142.1:3979050-4035278 GCF_001458135.2 Marmota marmota marmota
TTGAGTTTTTAATTTGGTTTATTGCTTCCTGCATTTCTAGGATTTCTGTTTGTTTGTTTTTTATAACCTCTATCTCTCTGTATAGTTGATGTTTTGCTTCCTGGATTTGTTTATGTAATTCATTGTTGAAGTGGTCTTTCATTGTCTGATTTTGCTGTCTAATGTCTTCCTTGAGACTCCAGATCATCTGAAGCATGTATATCCTGAATTCTTTATCTGATATTCCATCTGCTGCAGCTGTTACCTCTTCTAAATTTGAGTTGACCTGCATTGCTTGTGGTCCTTTCTTTCCTTGTCTTTTCATACTGCTCGCGTTTCTTTCTGCTTTGTGAAACTGTTGTGTTTTTGAAATTTTCCCCCTATATATTTATATTGCTCTTGTATAATTGAAAATTCTCCCTTGCAGGGGCGGGCGGCGGCTGTGCTCCTCCTCCAGTTGGGGTGATCTGTCTACCACGCTGACGGTCGGCTGGGCCTGTGCTGCCAGTCGGTCGCAGGTCTGCCTACCTTGCAGGCACGGGCGGTGGCTCTGCTCTGCCCCTACTCCAATTGGTGTGACGTGACTACCAAGCCGGCGGGCTGCTGGGCCTGTTCCGGGCGCGGGTGGCCGCTCTGCTCTGCCCCTACTCCAATTGGGGTGACGTGTCTACCATGCCGGCAGGTCGCTGGGCCTGTTCCGCTGGTCGGTTGCAGGTCTGCCTACGTTGCGGGCGCGGGTGGCGGCTCTGCTCTGCCCCTATTCCAATTGGGGTGTCGTGACTACCATGCCTGTAGGTCGGTGTTAATCTGTCAGTTTCTGACTCTGGAAAAACCTAATCTTTCTCTTTATTTGCCCCTATTCCCAGACTACCAAGTATTCCTGGAGAAAATCAGAGTGATGTTTATAGGCATTATAACATGCTGTTGCTTTCCAGTGAGCTGTCAGCTATCCTTTGCTGTATATTTCATCCTCTTTCTTTTTGGACAAATTTCAACCTTACCTGTACATGGAATTACTTGGGAGTACTCTAAAAAATACTGGTGCCTGGATTCCACCCCCAGACATTCTGACATAATTGGCCTGAAGAACACACAGCAGGGAGGTTTAGATGCTCCCCAGGTGATTGTGTGCATCGAAGATTGTGAACCTCTTTGCTAATGTGCTAAGGTTGTTGGATATTTTTGTTGCTTCTTGAGCCTTCTACTAGCCTTTCATCAGAAAGATTATCTTATCTAGCTTCTCATCCTTTTTCTACCTTTGGGTAGAAAATATGTTGAAAATTCTTTTCTTCTAGGTAGAAGGAGTAGAATGATCCAATATATATTTTAAGTACAGAAATGTGGTAGCTGGGCACAATTGGGCAGGGAAAACAGGTTAGAGACATGAAGGACATTTGGGAGCCATTTGTAGTGGTCCAGGCAAGAAATGATAAAATCCTGGGCTAATCCTGAATGTGACCAGTTAAAATTCCTTTTTTACTGTGAGGATGAAAGAGGGAAAATATCAGGTCCTAGAGATATTTTTAGAGGTAGAATCAAGAATATTGCATCATTTTGCATTTGTAAAAATTATATTGAAGACTCATTCTTATGTCAACAGCTTAAATAAGGTAGTTTGCTCAAAAGACTGTTGGATTGCCTCTTTTGTTTATTGTTTGCCGCAATAAAAAAGAGTTTTCAAAGTCAAATTTTTGAAAAGAATATAAACCTCTTGTATGTGAGTGCAGTGTTGGAGTGAGGTTAAAATGAACTGTTTGATTAGTGATCCAGAATGTTTATCATGATCCATTAAAATAAAGGAAGTCTTAAGAATAAAAATACCATAATCAGGAGAAGTATCTGTAATTAAGGGCTTGGGATATGGAAATATCTGGATCTGAGCTTATCTTCTACCCTAATTGATCTGATGACCTTGAGCAAGTTGCTTAACATTGCTTGGCTTCATTTTCCTTACCTATGAGATGGAGCTAGTAAGAGGACTCACCTCATAGAACTAAGAAGAATATTTGAATTAAGTGTTAGCATTTACCACTTTTGTTATATTATCAGTTAATAAGTATTCTTAAGGTTCTGCTGGAATTGCTTGTCTGGCCATTGAAAATCACTAAAATATTATTTAGAAAGCAAATGCAGGAAAAAAAGGGAAAAAAGAAAGCAAATGCAGTAATTCCTTTCTCTTTTAAAAAAGAAAGTATTTATTGACTGAATACTATTCAGTTGATAGTAAAGACTGATGTTTTACTCAGAAAACA
The DNA here is from genome assembly GCF_001458135.2 of Marmota marmota marmota. Taxonomy (NCBI): domain Eukaryota; kingdom Metazoa; phylum Chordata; class Mammalia; order Rodentia; family Sciuridae; genus Marmota; species Marmota marmota. The sequence goes on from NW_026000142.1 coordinate 3,981,282, forward strand.
TTAAAAAAAAGATTCTCCAATGAAGTTCCAGTTGAGTATTTTTTACTGAAATTATTCATTTTCCTCAACTGTTGTATAACCATGCATTGTATGAAAATGGACCTCATAAGTGATGGTGGTCCAATAAGAACTGAAAAATTCCTAATGCTTGCTGGTGTTAAAGCTATCTTAAGGTTGTAGTACAATACATTTTGCTCAAAGATGTAATATTGGCATAAACAAACCTATTGTGTTGCCACTTATATAAAAGTGGAACACATACGATTATGTACAATATACATAATATACTTATTATTTTAGAGTGTACTCCTCCTTACTAAAGAAGAATATTTTGTGAAACAATATGTTTTATTATGCTAGCAACAACCTAGTGTCTTATGTTTACCAAATATTTTGGTTGCAGTAAGAGGCCACATGAGTAAGGACACTATCATGTTCTCAAAATGATGAAATCACCTACTTTGCCCAGAAATTAATAAATAAAATTCTTATTATAATGAGTAAATTCTGTGAAAAGAAATAGGCAGATCATGAAAACAAGAAACAATTATTATTTTTTCCATGTTTTCTTTCCTTTCTTCTTCTTTCTCTCTGCGCCCCTCCCTTTTGTGGGGGAGGATTGAATCCATGGGTGCTTTACCACTGAACTACCTCCCCAACCCTATTTTTTATGTTAAGCACGGTCTTGCTGAGTTGATGAGGATGGTCTCAAACTTAAGATCCTTCAGCCTCAGCCTCAATCTTCCAAGTAGGTAGGAATATAGACATGTACCACTATGCCCAATTTATTTGTTTTCACATTGTCTATTTTCTTTCTGTTTTCAACTCTTCCATGAACATATGTAGGCATACTCCCTTTTTATCTTTTATAGGTATCTGAGTCATTTTTTGCTGTGTAACAAACTACCTCAAAGTTAGTGCCATATGACAATAATTTGTAATTCTCTCATAGGTCCATTGGCTGACTGGGCTTAAATGGGAAGTTCTTGCTTGAGCTTATTCATGTGGTTGTAATCAGGTGTCAGCTGGAGTTACTGTCATCACAGATTCTTCTAATCTTGATGTTCAGGTTGACTTACTCAACATGACTGCCAATTGATGCTGGCTCAAACTAAGTCTGTGAAAAAGAATACCTATACATAGCCTTTACATATTGCTTGGCTTTCTCATAATCTGGTGGCTGGGTTCCAAGAGTGAGCATTCAGAGAGGCAGGAAGTAGAAGTTTCCATGAAGTTAAGGGCTACACCCAGTAATGGTACAGCATCAGTTTCACCATGTTTCATTGGTCAGAGTAGCCTCAGGCTATTCTCAGATTCAAGGGTGTAAACAATAATGGCACTAAATTGGAAAATCTTGTTAAAGAACCAGAGTGACAGGAGATATTGTTATGGCCACTTTGAAAGATAAAATTTGTCACAATTAGTATACAGAAGAGGTGGATTAGGGAAGTAGGCAATATTCTCATTATATTAAAAAATCAGTAAATCTTCTTGGAATAATTTTAGTTCTACAGAAAAACTGGAATGATTATACAGAGCATTTCTTTTTCTTCGTCCAGCTTCCCCTAAGGGTGACTTCTCACATAACCACGATAAATTTGTCAGTCCTAAGAAATTAATTCATATTGATAATCTTTCTTCCTCTTTCACAACCCATTAGGAAATGAGTTACTTTCAAATACATATCCTTATAAATAGTAAAAATGTAAAAATATAGTTCAAGTTAATTGGGGAATTAGTGATCTCTAAAGTATATTTTAGCTTTTTAGGATGCTATAGAACATTTTTTAATGAGTTGCTCAAGGGAAAAGTAACAATTTCTCATAGATGTATATAGTATCATAGTCATTTTGGATGTTTTAAAATTTTCTGTGTTAACTTTGAACCTTAATCTTTGTTGTATTTGTGGTAGAAAAAATTAAAAATGACTGAAATCAGTGTGTACAGGGCTTTAACATTGCAGTTTAAATTTATAGACTTCAGTATAACCACCACTTTTTGGTGATCCAACATTCAGTCTGATTTTCCACCTCATTGAAAACATTCTCCAGCTGCTGCCGAGTGATTTCATAAATTGCATTCATGATCCTGGCTTGAAGTTCCTTTAAAGAATGTGGTCTGGATGAATACCCAGCAGTTTTAACACAGTCCCATAAAATACAGTTCAGTGGGATAGGTCAAGTTTAAAGTTGCACAAGGATTTTATAAACACTCTCAGTAGATGGGCACTAAAACTTTGAATGTGTTATATGGAAAAACCTTATAAAAGGATGGCAGAGTTCCAAAGGTAGATTAAGTTGGTCATCTATGAAACCATTCCCACTACTGATGGTTCTTAATAGTACCACCTGCTAGTTCTTTCATATTAAATTGTGTGAAATAACACATTCTGTAAACTGATGAACTACTTATTTATTTGATAAACCCATCAGTGAAAGAAACTTCTGTCATAAGAAATGGAGCTATTTATTAGGCAAAAGGTCTTAAGCCAGAAATATCAGGCATTTTTGTAGAGAAAGAGTGTTGTAATCTGGCATTGTTTTTAAAAACAGCAGCAAGTAATACACTATACCCAGTTGGTATGTTTGTCATTTAGTTGGCAGGAAACTCCAGAATCTCTGAGTAGTCAGCTGAATGCCAAGTTAAACCTCAGAAATATCAGTGGTCTTGGTGTATAGTTTTTTAGATACCAGGAGGCTATAAATATGCACTAAAGGCTGACATTTTGGGTGCTTCACTGATGCATTTCCTTTGCTGATTTTATTTATTGGTTTAGTGAGAGTATCTCACCCAGCCATGACAATTGCTATCCTAGATAACAAGGCCAAACAATATCAATCTTATATTCCTAAATTAGAATTATAGTTCCATTGTTAGAATTGCTATTACTTGTTTTTGGAAATTAATATTATATCATGAAATGAATGATACACAGAAAACTTCAGCAGCATGTGGCAATTATGACTATATAGACTGATGTGTCACCAGATGTACAGAATTAATCCCAAAGCAGTTTTTGATACTAGCCAGTCATGTCAACTGAAGTTAAATATCCTGTTAGAATACCTTACTGAATTTTAACTCTGCCACTGAACTTTTTTTTAAATACTGATAACACATCAGTTTTTTTATGTGTTTAATATACTCCATTCATATTTGTAGTTTAGAGCCATCTTAAGTCTAATAGTGAAACCCCAAAACAGATTTCCTATTTATGTGTAAAGTTAATTAGACATAATTAGACATACATAATATGAATATCTCTTGTTAAATAAGAAAATATGAATGTAATACCTGGTTCTTTTAGATAATTCTGAACTTTTAATTTTTTTGTATTCTTGAACAATATAATCTCTCTTAATTTTGTTTTTATAGTTAAGAATTAGTAGTATATGCTGTAATTTAAAAATATAAGGTCATTTTCTCCTTTTTAAAAGACTTGATATTTTTATATCAATGCAATTATCAGCTTTATAATTAATTATTATAAAGCCATAGTAGAGCTACAGTTTAAAATTACTTTTGAGATGTTTCTAGTTCTATAATCTTGGGGAAATTCTCTTAGTTAATGGTCTCAGAGTTTGGAGTTCCCTGTGGAATGATTTTGGGTATGCTAAGTCAAATCAAACCGTTCAGTTTAATCTAGTGTAGATGTGACTCTTATTTCCCAGAAATAGTTTCTGTACCTTGGTATAGCTAAGATTGTTTTAATTTAATTAAGATTTATGTAAGACTTTTATTAAGATTAATTTAGTGTAAGACTTTTAGATTTGAACCCTTAAGTTTATGAAAGTTAGGAGACTTATACTTTCAAAATTTTCTTCTCTATTAAGCTATATTTTAGTGCTTTTCTTTCAGAGTTAATTCTATATCCCTATTTAATTTTCATTCAGATGAATTGGGAAGATCTTTTATTCTTCATTATATGAAACAGTAGGTAATCATTACTATACATTTTGATGTTTTAACCTAAATATTAAAGGTCAGTTGAGTAGAATTGTAGTTACCATAGGCTGGGAAGAATAGGACAGATTGATCAATGAGTACTAAATTATAGTTAGATAAGAGAAAGAAGTTCTGTTGCATAGTAAGGTGACCTTAGGTAGTGATAATGTACTGTATTTAAAAAAAAAAAAACAGAAGAGAGAATTTTGAATGTTTCACCATAAAGAGATGTCATTCATTCAAGGAGATATGTTTACCCTGATTTGAGTATTATATAATATACACGTGTATTAAAACATCACATGGTACCCCCCAAATAAGTAATTTTTATGTGTCAGTTAAAAAAGAATGTTATCCACTATACTGATGAAATTTTAGAAATCTTTATTAAGAAACTTGTACAACTTGTTTATAAAAATATTTTTATTAAAATATGTGGTGATGATTTAAGAAAAAAATCACATAGAAATATACCCCTTTATGATACCATACTGAAACAAAATGTTTTTATGTTCTTTCTTGCTTTTCATTCTTTCCTTAAAATGAAATAATTACCTATAATTTCATTAATTTTCATTAACCATCTTATAAAATATCTTCTTGTCTTTAAAACAGAATTATATGCTAGCTAACTTTAAGTTTTTTCATGCATAAAGTAATGTTTTAAATTCCAAATGCATTAACTAAAAACACTTCGAAATTTCCCATAATGTTTAGGAATAATCTAAGACCCAAGACTGCTATACCAAAAAGCATTTTCATTCAATTTGAATCGTATTTTTGTAGGAAAAATATAAGATTATAAAATGTTTTACTTATACTGCTAAAAGTGTGATTAAGGAATACATGGTGAATAGAGTGTTATTTTAGTAGATTCTGTCATGGAACACTTGGATCTTACAAAACCAATGGTATAAAAAATTTCAAGGAACACATTAAATGAATCACTGATTAATAGACAATGATTTGTCCATGAAGAGTGATTGTGCTTTAAATGAATATTGTTGCAAGGTCAAAGAGAAAGATGACATTGATTGATCAATAGCGTGCTACTCTTGATGACAAAGATATTATAGCTAGAAATAACCTATTATGGGATCAGATTAGAAGGAAAGATGGCATAATTTAAAGGATTTCTTTTGTTGTTGTTTTTTTCTAGTATTGGGAAGTAAACTTAGGGCCTTGCACATGCTAGGCAAATGTTCTACCACCGAACTACATCCTTATCCCTATTTCAAGGTAATTTTTAAGAGTATAGTATGTACAAACACATATGTTGAAGACTTATGCAAATTTTAAATCCAAGTTCATTATTAGTTTATTACACACATTTCTTGGAGAGTCACTGGGGAAAATCTCACATCCTTATCCCAAATATGAATCTTTTTTTTTTTGAGAGAGAGAGAGAGAGAGAGAATTTTTTTTTTTAATATTTATTTTTCAGTTCTCGGCGGACACAACATCTTTGTTTGTATGTGGTGCTGAGGATCGAACCCGGGCCGCACGCATACCAGGCGAGCGCGCTACTGCTTGAGCCACATCCCCAGCCCAAATATGAATCTTGTTTGATTAGTTCCTATAAAGGGAATTTTAATTATGTTGATCTGATAGTTGTAGTTTCCCCAAGGCTGCCTTCTCAGTTTAGGAGGACTCAGAAATACCCTTAGTTAGTGTCTGTTATGGTTTGCATATGAGGTGTCCCCCCAAAACTCTTATGTTAATGAAAGAATGTTCAGAGATAAAGTGATTGGATTGTGAGAACTGGAATCTAATTAGTCCATCATAGTTGGAATGGACTGACTGGGTGTTAACTGTAGGAAGGTGCAATGAGGCTAGAGGAGGTCCATCACTGGGGGTGTGATTTGGAAGGTAGCCCTGTGTTCCCTTTCCCTCTCTCTCTCTGCTTCCTGGCTGCCATGAGGGGAACGGCTTTCCTCTGCCAGACCCTTCCACTATGATGTGCTGCCTCACCTTGGGGTTGTTTATGGACTGAGCTCTCGGAAACCCTTGGCCCCATATAAATTTTTCTTCCTCTAAGTTGTTCTTATCAGGTATTTTGGTTACCGCAACACAAAAGCTGACTAGGATAGCTGCCATAGAAATTTTGCCACAGGAATTGTATTCTTGAAAGTTTGTGCTATCATTAGAAAAGGGTCTTATCTGCCCATGATGAGAGAATTGTTTTCTCTAGTAAAATCTTTACATCTCCTTGTAAAGGGGAAGCATTCATATTTCTTAGAAAAATCTTTGCCTTTGATGAGAGAGAATAGTGTCTTTTGAACAGTGCAGTGAATTAATCACGTGCAATTTTATACTCTTTGCCACTGCCTTGAAGACATTCTTTTGTAATAAAGACTGGTTGCAGTTGGAAGTCTCAGTGTTCTTCGTTGTTTAGTCTGCCCTTTTGTAATTTCTTCAATTTCCATTATATTGTATATTGTGACTTGAAAAGCTCAGTCTTTGGAATGACGCTGGGATCTTAATTGGAAACTCATTGAGTCTGTATAGCGCTTTGGGTAGTATGGCATTTTGACAATATTAATTTTGCCTGTCGAAGAGCATGGGAGATCTTTACATCTTCTAAGGTCTTCTTCAATGTCTTTCTTGAGTGTTCTGTAGTTTTCATTGTAGAAGTCTTTCACCTCTTTTGTTAAGTTGATTCCCAATTATTTTTTTTTTCCAGAGGATTCTTCACTGATGTATAGAAATGCATTTGATTTATGGGCATTGATTTTATATCCTGCTACTTTGCTGAATTCGTTTATTAATTCTAGAAGTCTTCTGGTGGAATATTTTTGGATCCTCTAAGTATAGATAGAATCATGTCATCAGCAAATAATGATAGTTTGAGTTTTTCTTTTCCTAATGATATCCCCTTAATTTCTGTCATCTAATTGCTCTGGCTGGAGTTTCAAGGATTATGTTGAATAGAAGTGGTGAAAGAGGGCATCCCTGTTTTGTTCCAGTTTTTAGAAGGAATGCTTCCAATTTTTCTCCATTTAGAATGATGTTGGCCTTGGGTTTAGCATAGACAGCTTTTACAATGTTGAGGTATGTTCTTAGTGTTTTGAACATGAAAGGGTGCTGTATTTTGTCAAACTCTTTTTCTGTATCAATTGATATAATCATATGTAAATATTAATGTTTCTTAATGTCTTCATGTATAGTGATAGGGCAAAACAGGAAGCAATAGACTCAGACATAAATCTGTTGAGAAGGAAGTCACTATATCTCTCCTGTGAGCTTTTCCATAAATATCATCTGTTACTAGTGCCCCCATGATGTTGGAGCTGGGCTTCTAAAGGCTACCCGTCGCTTGCCATTCCTCAGTGGTAGGAAACAATCTGAAAACAACCCAGGTCTCTAGAGGTGATGGTCCTAAGGTTTCCTGGAGATAGTGAGGCTTCTCCAGCCTCCTTGGCTGAGAGGTTTCCCTTCCTTGACCTGGACCCCAGCTCCTCCAACCAGATTCTCTATAGCTGCCTTTTTAGAATCTTGTTGTCTTTTAGAGAGAAGGAAATTAAGCTTACAAAAAATACATAATTTTTATATATAACAGGGGGAAATTCCATTGTCTGCTAAGTCAGACATCTTAATTTGAGTCTCAGCACTTCTATTTGCCCAGCTGGGACTGTGATGAGTTAATTAACCTCTTTGGGCTTAAGTTTCCTTTGCGGTAAAATGAGGCTGGTGACATGGTTTCAATGGGACTGTTGTGTTCGAATCTGATAACTTACGCATAACACGGAACAAGTGCACCAATTACAGCAGTTTCTCCTTCTCTCCAGCAGAAAGCTTAGGTTTTTGCTCAAGTGTACCTCTAGTTCTTAAATTTGGATTTTGTTTTATGCATTGTTTAAACTCCAGAACAAACAATGTTTAGTCATGTCATGAGATCCAAAGACTGGAGAAAACTAACTACTATCATACTATAGAAAAACTCAATCAGGAAAAGCTCAGCATTATTTGATTCATTTTATAACATTCTTATAAATTTTTTTTGGAGACACAGTAGTGGTTGTACTATTATTTTAATGTTCATACTGAGATTTTAAGGTTTAGTTATATATTTTCATTTATCAAAAAATTATTTTTGCTTTTTGTCAGTATGTTTTTGCAAAATTGGTCTCCTTGATGCTGGACATTTTGTCTTTTTTATAGAATTTAGATAACTGGAAAAAATCGGCAAGTAGCATAATTTACAGTGGCTAAATTTTGAGATAAAATGTAGAAACATCATAATATAAGGTTGGTACATTTGCTTTATTTCAACTAATCCTGAATATTTTTTTGTCTTGATGTGGAGACTGTTTCCTTGGCTTTGCCTGGCATCTCTTTTGCATGCTCTAAATAAGTATCTATAGATCAACTTCAACTCATCTTGGAGTTTAATGCTCTCTTCTTGGATTGTTGCTTGCTGCTTGCTAGAGAGCTGTCTTGAGTTGTCTTCCGGGTTACATGGTTCAAGTTGTTTTCCTGCAAGTTGTGTGTGGTGAATTACAATGTAAGAGTTCAGTAAGAGGAGTCTACTCTAGTGTCTAGGGGCTTTTCTGTTGGAATTCATTAGACTCTTCTGTTACAGTTCAGATCTGGTGCCTGTGACATTAATTAGCCCTGTGTCTTTTTACAAGTCACTATCTTCATGCCTTAGTTTTCTCATCTGTAAAATTGGATGATAATAATAACACTTAATTTATCAGATTGTTGTAAAGGTTAAATGAGATAATGTGTGTCAAAGGCCTAGCCCAACATTTGCATATACTGAAGTGAAATATTTTCCATTATTATGTAGTGGAAAATTTCAGTGTCACTATGACTTTGTCTTAGTAGTCATCTTAAAGTAACAACATAACCCATTTTTTTATGTTATTAAGAAATGAATTCTACAGCCAAGCTAATAGAAAAATACCGTTTTGATACAACCAGGGATATAATTATTTTGAATTGATAAAATTATCCATAGAGTGTTAAACAGTATTTACTAAAAAATTAATTCAGTTTCTTGAAGATGTTTAATATGACCAAGGTCTAGTGTAAACATTGAAAGATTTAGAATACTTTACAAAATTTTTCCATAATGGGTTATGACTCATCAAAACTGAAAATGAAACAAATAAACAACAAAAAAGGAAGATTGTTTTCCTTATGCCTTCTGTGCCAAAAAATAAATCATTGCTGTACTCATGAAGTCATAAAATTCAAATCATCCCTATTTGAGTCAGACACTTTGCTGTGGTATTTGAACCATTGGTTCAAGCAGGACCTGGTGATATTTAATGGCCTATTGTTCAATAAATTGACATTTGGCCATTGCATCAATATTAAAGTATTGCAAAATAATACGATTGTTAAAATTTTTTTTTAGTAAGCAATAAATAGACGTTATTTGTCCTTGTAACCAAATGCTGTGCATCAGGATTTTTTTTTTTTCCTTTACTGCTGATTTGCTCCATTTTTTTTTTTTCCAGAATACTCTTAGGACTATAGCTCCCTAGTACTGTCACGTATAGGGATTTCTTTAAATGTTTCTTCTGCTTTCTTATTTTCTGGAGGACAGAACCCCCAGCTGTCATCTTCTCTGGGGTGGTGTCAATGTTAAAAAATGGCATGGTTCTTCAAGATCTAGTTTTCCGAATGAGGTGCCAGTTTTTTAATTGCCATGTAGGAATTCCTTAACAGGGCTGCATTTAGAATTTAGGTAACTGGAAAAGGCTCAGCCATTGACTGTAGGGTGGATGTTATAAGTTCCAAGGTTATAGAGTGGGAAGAGGAAGCAAAGAGACTGGGTTTAGGGAATGAAATCTTATTATTTAGATTACTGAATAAACAAATTTCGGGAAAAAAGATAAGAAATTATTTTCATTTCTTAGCATCATATTTCATGCATGTTCAGGTCAGCGTTTTTGCCACTGTCATCAAAACACCCAACAAGAATAATTTTAGAAAAGGAAATTTTATTTGGGGGCTCACATTTTCAGAGGTCTCTATAGTTCATAGACAGCCTGCCTCCATTGCTGTTGGTCTAAGGTGAAGCACAACATCATGGTGAGAGTGTGGTGGAGGATATAGTCACCAGGAAGCAGAAGTGGGGTTGGGAGAGTGTCATTTTGGTCACCAGGGATAAAATATATACTTCAAAGGCATGTCCCCAGTGACCTGTCTCCTCCAGTCATCCTACCTGCTGACATTTACCACCCTATTAATCCCTACCGGGGATTAGGTTGTACAAATTAGGTTAAGGCTCTCATAGCCCAATCATTTTACCCCCAAACTCTCATACATTGTCATACCCATGAGTTTTGGGGGTACTACATATCTAAACCATAACAATATACAATATCTAACTAAACATAAGCTTTTAAAAACAGTATTTCAGATGTTGCTTGATTGTTACTTAAATAGCTTATATTATTTTAATTTTTGAGTGGAATATTAATAGTTTGTTAAATCACATTTTAGATTCAACAAACCATAGAGGTGGACATACAAATACTTGGTAATGAACCGCTGCATGAGCAGATATTAGAGGTTTAATCATTCAGTTAATTTTATTTCTCATTGTATTACCTTGCTGTTTTCTGTGAAAGTTATCATTTTTTTTTAAGGAAAATAAACCTTAGGTAGATTTGGCATCTCCCCATTTTCTTTTTGATGTGACACTCAACAAAATAAATTTATTGTTGTTGTTGTTTTGGTAAGCTCAACAAGTGTTTCTTTGAAGCAATTATTTGCTCTTGTACTCTCAGCAGCTTTACTGTCTAAAAGGGGCCATAAAGTTTAAAACTTAAAATAGGTTCTTCAAGATCTACTTTTTTTTTTTTTCCTCCAAGGAAACTGATGGGTATTCCTAGTGACAAATCAGGTCAATCAAGCAGAAACTTGCAGTAACTTTAGAAAATTTGGATATTTGTACTGTATTAGGGTCAAAAGCACTTAGTATTTCTTAAGATACCTTTGTAGAAAATGGAAACTAATTTATACTGATCAAGTTATTTCATGGTCTCCAAAGAAATGATAGGACTTTTTGGATTTCCACATTGAAATTAAGATTAATTAAAAAAAAAAAGATTAATTCACGAAGAACTTACTTACCATTAAATGGTTAGAGGAACTTATGAGGTCATTCAGATTCTACTTATTATCTATACAAATCAGAGCAGAAAAAAGGTTAAAGAATGCTGGCCTGAAGAGAAATCGGTGTCAACTTACAGCTACCTGTGTCAGCGGGAAAATGGGAAGCCAGGTTGAATAAGGCAAAAGTTTAAGCATCTGATGATTACAGAGCAAACCCTGTTTCCTCCTTAAAAGGAGCATAATGGTTAAAAGTTCTTGAAACTCTGGAATTGCTAGTACTTCAAGGAATAAGACAGATGTGAAATTCTCAGCTGCAGGCTATCTTTTGTTTCAAATCTTTCTACCTTCCTCCTTTTCTTTCTTTTTTAATTTAAGTCAATTTTTTTTTTTTCAGTAGAAAATTTTGGTAGGAGCAAAAGAGTTCTAATATTAGGGTCTAAATCTGTTTTTTTTTTTTTTTTTTTTTTTTTTTTTTTTTTTTTTGAGGTAACCTCAAAGGGATGTATGGTGAAAACTCATGACTGGCTTTTGTAATAACAACTTTAGAAAACAAGTTAGCTGTTCTCCTACCCAGAGATATTTGCAATATTACCATAAGTTCATAAATCCGTAAATCACTGAAATTCTTCTTCAACTATTACAATTTTAGCTTTATACCTCTTTTATGGTAATATTGCTATCTACTGCTCAAAACAATATTTTATTGTCATAAATTGTTTTGAATTTCAATTGATATTATCTTTGTTCCAGAATTCTGAAATTGTACTTTGTTGAAATTTGGTGAACAAGTTCAAGTATGACAGACCTTTCACAACAGTCCATAATATTCTTTTACTCTGCATTTTGCATCTCACTTTCCATACTGAAAAACCATAGCTGTCCGTTATAGTGTACCATTTACGACAACTAATAGATTCCATAATCATTTTAGTTTCTTTGGATCTTGTCCAGTATTTCCTTATGTGGCTACCAGAATTAAAGACAACTTGATTACAGGTGAAGAATAAACTTAGTTTTCTTCAATTAATTTAGACATTTGGGATTAATTCCTGGAGTTAAACCTTAACTTGTAGCCATGTTATTTTTTCGATGAAAACTTAAGCAAATAGGATGGCTGTGTTTCACAGTGGAACTCTGAGTCTCTGAGAGTTGGGCCTGTTACGTTTACCTCTTCAGGTTTTTAAAACCCCTATTTTGTATGATGAAGCAGTAAATCAGGGAATAGCTTTTCATAAACTTCTCCAGATGTTGAACTTACTGGGAGAACTTTGAATACCTTTTTAGTGCAGGGAAAAAAATACTGTAGTCTTAAAAAAAAAGGTTTTAATGCAGTGAATTGAAATGCATTTAGAATGAGTTTATATCATCTTTATTCATTGAACCAACACCAACAAACTTGAAACCATTGGCTTACTGAATACAACTGTAGACTTTTCAGTTAACTATAATTGATATGAAAGCAGAGAAAAACCTGCATTTCTTCTTCCATTTAAAATGTGGCTATTAAGTACAGTCATGTGTTGCTTAATGATGAGGGTACAACCTGAGAAACGAACTTTTGGTGATTTTGTTGTAGGAACGTCATAGAGTGTATATATTTACACCAACTAAAACAGTTGCAGCATGACTTTGTGATATGATCTTATCGGACCACTGCTGTTTGTGGTGTCCATCACTGGCCAAAATGTTATATAGCTCGTGACTGTATAGGCTTTAAATCAACTTATTAAAAGTTTGTTTCTTTTATAAAATGACGAAATTAAGTTATTTTATACTCTTAAGGAAATTTAATTTAATAAAGTTAACTATTTTATAGTTATAATGTTGAAGAAATATTTTTTACCAACTCTTTACCTCCCTTGCTTGGCCCACTCTACTCTGCCTTACAGAGTGCTACTTTCATCTTCACCTCCAATAAATCTGTACTTCGCCTGTTTAAAACAAAAATAAACAAATGCTATTGTTAAACCAATACTGACTTTTGCCACCTCCATTTTATAAAGCAGCATATGTGCTTATTTACTTAGAGTAATAAGTGATAGGAAGGCAGGAGAGAGATGCTTGGTACATAATAGATGTTCAGTAAACACTTGTTGACATGTTGAAGGTTTATTTAGTAATGGCTATATTTTCTGTGTGATATTTAGTTTTTTCCTAGTCAAATTCTCAACAGTTTTTACTGTATTTTAATTACTGTCAAGACCCTTTTGCTACTTCTATTTCATTACCTTTCTAAAGCTATTTTTAGCAGTTTTTTTCTGCTCCCTTTCTCATTTTTTTTAAAGATGGACACAATATCTTTATTAATTTTATTTATTTTCTGTGGTGCTGAGGATCGAACCCAGTGCCTCACAAGTGCGATGCAAGCGTTCTACTGCCGAACTATAACCCCAGCCTCCTCTAAAGTTATTTTTATTAGATTTCATTCAAATGTAAAAATTGTAGTGGGAAAATATACTAAAATGTGTTCATGTTTGAACTCTTTTTATTTTAAACATGTTTTTATATGTTGAAAGGTAACAAAAGAAACAGTTGTAAAGGAAAGGTAGCTTCTAGGACCTGGGAAATGGGGTATTATTGAGAAGGAAAATTTTTAATTAATTTATTCAGCAAATAATTTTAAAGTGCCCATTATGTGCCAGTTGCTGAGCAAAGTGTTGGTGTATGGTGATGACCAAGCTAGGCATGATCCTTGTCTTCATTCATCTTACATGCTAGTGGAAGAGCCGGAGATTTCATTCATACATATACACAAGCACATGTACACATGCATGCATGTGCTTATTTACTTAGAGTAATGAGTGATAGGAAGACAGGAGAGAGATGCCATGTGAAAGAATTATAAGAGAGAGCTAATTTTATTTGAGGATTTAGGGGGGCCTCTCCTAGGAGGTGATCTTTGAATAGAAACTTGAAGGATGAGTCACAGTTACCTAGGGAAGAAGTGGGGGAAAGTGTTCCACGTGGATAAACTAGCATATAAAAAAGTCATGAGGCAGTAAAGATTTGGGCTCAATAGAACTGGAAGAAGAATGAAATTATATTGTTTTCAGGAAGAAGATGGAACTTGAGGCTATTAATGTTAAATGAAATAAGCCAAACTAAGAAAGTCAAGGGTCCTATATATTTTCTATCCTACTTGGAAGCTAGAGAGGAAAAAGGAAAAGAAAGATAGAAGTAGAATTTCATGCAAATGCAAGGGAGATCAGTAGAGTAGGAGAAAGGGACCAGGCTAAAGGGGAGGGAAAGGAAAGAGGAAATATTGGCTAATGATATTGGGCAAATTATATTGTTATATCCTGTGCATGTACAAATATGTAACAATGGATGCCACCACTTTGCATAATTATAATGTGTCAGTAAAATGTATGGAAAAATATGTAAGATAATTGCAGGAAATTTACATATGTATTATGTACACAATATAGAATTCAGGACTTTTTTGGTTAGGTATACTAACAGTATTATAGGAAATTTTATAAGAAGATGCATACATATAACTCTCCTTCTTTAAGTAGAAGAGTTATATTTCTGTAAGTCATTCTGTCAAATAAAAAGAAAAAGAGAATTTGGCATAATGTTACTTGTTAAGTCTAGGTTGAAATTATATAAATGTTCATTCAACAATTTTTTAATTATTTTGAATTTTTTAAAAATTTCATAATGAAAGGATGCGTACACTAAAGAGGAAGAGGGAGAAGACAGAGAAGGAAAGAGAAGGAAAGGTGCACACAAATATATTGCACATATACATGCACACATACTTATTTACTTACATTGTACACATACGTGCATGGAAGGCTGGAAGGGGGAGGCGCAGATCTGAAAGAAGAGTGCCATTCAAGTAGGAAGAGGAACAAAGAACATGGGTTGAATATGGAAAGAAACAGAGAGGTCAGAAAAGGCAAGATTTGGCAGTTTGAATTTTGTTTTAAACTGCAATGGGAAATTATTGAAGGATTTTAAAGCACAGGATTTTTAAAAAAGTATTTTTAACAGATATAAAATATTTATTTACATATAGCTTTTCTTGACAAATAGCAATTACACATTTTTTAAGAGGGAGCATGGGCGGAATTACACATTTTTATGGGCTTCATTGTGATATCTAATACATGTATACAATGTGTAATCAGATCAGGTCAGCTGGTATATCAGCCACCTCAAACATTCATCATTTCTTTTGTTGGAAACATTCAGAATCTTCTGATTTTTAATTATGTATCAGTTGTTGTCAACTTTAGTTATTCTACTTTGCATAGAATTTTGGAAGTCATTTTTCCTATCCCACTGTAGCTCAGCACAGGATTTTTTTTTTTTAAGTGATAATAATAATCCCATTGAGAAATGGTGTTGACTTGAACTAGAGGCAACTTCTTAAAGGATTCATTCTGTTTATCAATGAGCTCAATACTTAGAACCAAAATGTTTAGGAAAAGAATTTTTCATGATTGTTAATTTTAAAGAAAAATATGCATAATCACAGATTTGAGATCTTATATTCATTTCTCTACAGTAAACGTAATTGATGACAGTTACTGTTGTTTGACATTTTAATTTTTCTAGTGTCATTGATATTAACACCTTATTTTGTATAATATGGCACTATCGGAATATTTGCTATTCTTTGTCATAATAGACTTGATTAATACTGAATTCATCAAAGTGTACTATCTGTTTAAAATAGAGTGATGTTTCAGTAATAATTCTCAATGTATGGAAAAAATATGTGTAGAAAAATATTTACTAGAAAGCATATAGGTTTAATACTCCAAGTACTATGTCATTTTTGTTTGGGGGGTGTGTGTGTGTGTGTGTAGTTGAAATCTCAAAATCTCAAAGAGGTGGTATGTATTTAGACATTATCCTATTTTTAGTTTATTCACATTATTTAATGCTTCTATTTAAGTATCTATCTAGAATTGGTTTAGAAGCAATGGAATCAGATTTGGTCTGGTAGGTGAAGATGAAATGTGTACAAAATTACAGCCATAAAACTTAAAACAAAAGTAGGAGAATAAATGTAGTGTGATGTTTTAGGCAAAATTGAGGGACAGCATAATTAGCAAAGGATAGTAGAGATGCTGTTTGTTAGAACCTAAATTGTAGCAATTAATTTCTCAATAGGAAATAGCAAAGCAGTTCAAAAATATCTGTCAAAAACAGAAAGGCAGGCTAAAGAACTACATAAATGAAGTTTATGAATTATAAAATTGAAAACAGAATGTTCAGTAGTACTTATTTAATGTCCTTTGTAGCTTTTTTTGTGATACTGATTGGTTCATTTCAATGAGCTTCCCAAAATCATGTTAATATTTTCCTCTGTGTGTGTGCATGCTTATGAATTCCTTTAGATGTAGAATTTTCCTACTCTGGACAAAGTGAGTCTATTAGAGAAAGAATCTACTCATGATTTTGTTTAGTCTGTGTATGTGTGTTAAAATATGTATAACAGTATTATTTTCCACTAGAACCACTTCAGTGTATAATTTAGAGGTATTAATTACATTTTTAATGTTTTAAAACTATTACCACTATTTCTAAAAGTTTTTCATCACCCCTAACAGAAACTACATTTTAAATAAAATCTTTGAGTTATAATTCATATACCATAAGATTATCTTACCTAAAGTGTACAATTCAGTTGCTATTAAGTTATCCCCAAGAGTTGCACAACTATTTTCATAGTCAATCTTAGAATGTTTTATCATCTAAACAGAAACCTCTGTACTCACTAGTAGTCACTCACTCTTTTCCCCCAAATCTTTGTTCCCTCAACCCTAGTCACCTACTATTGAACTTTGTCTTTGTAAATTTACTTATTCTGGATATTTCTGTATGAAAGAAATCATCTAATATGTGATCTTTTTGACTGACTTATTTTTATGTTTTCCAGATTCATCCTTTTTGGATCATCTGTCATTACTTCATTCCTTTTTATTGCTGAATAATATTCCATTTGTGGAATAAAATGCTATACTGCATTTTATTTGCCTGTGTATCAGTTTATGGCCATTTACGATGTTTCCACTTTTTGACTGTTAGATATAATGCTGCCATGAACATTTGTGTGCAGACTTTTGCTTAAGTATACATTTTTACCTCTTTTGGGTATATATCTACAAGTAGAATTGTTGGTTTACATGGTAATTCTGTGTTCTAACTATTAGAGGGTTTACCAGGCTATTTTACAAAGGGACTGCCCCATTTTTCAATTCTGTCAGCAGAGTACGAGGATTCTGTTTTCTCCACATCCTGGCCACACACTCATTATTATTGTCTCTTTGTAGTCATCCTAGTAGGTGTGAAATGGTATCTCCTTGTGCCTTTGATTTGCGTTTATCTGATGGCTAATGGTGTTGAACATCTTTTTATGTGCTTATTGGCCATTTGAATGTTTTCATTGGATGTCTATTCAGATCTTTTGCTTATCTATCTCTTTTAAACATTAAAAAGTCTCTTTCTATGAAATATTTTTTGTATTTTTACTTAATGTAGAAAATAACCTATAAAGAATATTAAACTATACTCTCCAAATCACAAGCTGCAGGAACAGAAAATAGCATCATGGGTGACATCTAAAATATATATTGTATTTTTAATCATTTTCTTTAATAAACATTTTCTTTAATAAGTATGAATTATATTATTTGATCAACAAATAATATAATTTATACTTTTTCCTTAAAGGCAAAATATTTACTTTAATTTTATTGCCAATTTTAAATAATGTGCCTATGTCTATGAAATAAATAATCTAAGAGAAACCTCAACAACTTTTTTTTTTTTTTTTGAGTTGCTGGGGATTGAACCCAGGGCCTTGTGCATGTGAGGCAGGCACTCTACCAATTTAGCTATATCCCCAGCCCTTGACCTCTTATTTTTGATACCAAAAAGGAATTGGCTTCTGCTATTTCAAAAGCTCACCAGTCTGCTTCTAAGCCTTCATCAGTTTCCCAGATCATTAGGTCTGGAAAAGGCAAGCTGGCCATAACGAGATGGCAGAGTTCCAGAAGCAAGACTTACCTGCAATTTCATGTTACACTGGCTTTTTATTGTATTAGTTCCTTTCAGTTATACCCAATATTAGGGTTCATTTTGACATACATAATTATACACTTTTGCTTATCTTTTAACTGGGTTGTCTTTTTTACTTTTGAGTTGTAAGAGTTATTTATGTATCCTAGATTTGAGTCTCTTATGTGATATAGGATTCGCAAGTATTTTTCCTATTCCTCAAGTTACCTTTTTGCAATAATTTCTTTTTGAAATTCTACTGCTTCTTCTCTCTGGTTTCTAATTATATTATGACTTGACTTTGGGAAATTCTGAACTCATAATAGTGTGTATTTACCAGTGGCAAGCTGAGAAGGATTTCTGTCCTAGTGAAGTCCTTTTCCTACTCCTCTTCTCTCTGCTGGAGCATTCAGGAAGCATTTGTTTTAGTACCTGATAATGTGCTGGATATTGTGGCCGACTTCTGGGGATATAAGATGGGACTCATTCTCAGTAAACTTACTGCCTAGTGGGCAGGTCAGAAAAAGTTGAGTTGTCAGGCAAAGCACTGTATCTTTACAAAGGAACATTTATTTTAGTAGATTTATAATCTTGCAAGTAGCGGAAGGAGACTTGAATATCACTGAGTATATTTTACTTTATGGTCTGTAAAAACTAGTCTACTACAGTGACAAATGGTCTGTTTCCCCCCGACACTTTGTACTGCCCATCAGAGCTCTTAGCTCAGGCTCTCTATGCCCTGGAATGTTGATTCATTGCTCCTGTCATTTCTGGAGCTGTTTCTTTTCTCTGCATGTACCCAAGTCGATTTGGCACCAAGATCTACCCTAAAGCTTAATACTGGCACCTTTCTGATTACTGATGATCTTTTTCCTCCAATTAGAGTAGTACTATTGAACCTCAATTGTGTTTGTTAATAATCTTATATTTGAATGTTTAGTTACCTCATAGTTTGCATGTATCTCATAATTCTGGCTGTAAGTTGCTTTGGAACACTACTCATGGAACTGAACAGAAGAAACATGGCTAAAGCAAGGTGTTTCTGTTCTAACTTTGCAGAATCAGTAGAAGTAACACAGGGGAACATACTGTAGGCAAAAATCAGAGCAACGGGTCAGATGATGGAGGAGGTAGTTTTATATTCATATATATAATGTGTGTGTGTGTGTATATATGTATGTGTGTATATATATGTATAGCTGGGGATCAAACCCGGGGCTTCATATACACAAGGCAAGTGCTGTATTACTGAACTACACCCCCAGCACTAGTATAATTAATTAAACAAGCTGATGGCAAAGAAATTTCACAGTTCCATTTTAGGCTATTTAAAATATTCCTTTTATTTCCAACTTTTCATGGGATGGGCAGATTTAGGGTGCCCACTTGGAACTAATATAGATTTGAAGCTTTTCACTCCACACATATTGCCTAAATATGTGCACATAGTTTTTTGCTTTAGCTACCGGCCTAGTAAAAGCCTCTTGTGAATGCTTATCACCTTGTAAAGTAGTTACCAGAGCTACAGTAAAAATTGCCTGCAAGTGAAAAGACTTTGACTTCCCTAGAGAGAGAATAGAAAACATATGGGACAAACAGCAGCAACCAAAATTATCTGGCATAGAAAGTGGGAGAATGCCAGCCAAACGTCCTATCCCTAAAATATTTTACACCTTTATCTTAACTTGCTGTGAAGGCCACCTTGTTTTAAGAACTTCAGTTACAACTTGGAAATTTCTCATTATTTGGTATAGTTTATACAAACAGTTCCTTTCCTTATTGATAGATTTTACATTCCGATAGATTTAAAATAATTTTTGAATGTTCCTATTCCTTTTAAGTGAAGTGTTTATGTGTATGTGTGCACGCACATAATTACCAAAAGATGTTATCATGTTTATTTTAGGTACTTGGTATATCTAATTAAAAATGAGGTTGATTGTTAAATAGGAAAAGTAGGACTCAAGTACATGATAAGAAAGGTAATGAGATCTTAATTAGCCATTATATCATGAGGACTTTCTCCTAAATAATAGAGAGCGAAGGGATTGATAAATCCTAGTACTTTTTAGAATTGTCACAGAACAGACCACATTTTATAGCAGTGTTTTGATACCTGTCCTAGGGCAGAAGAAACTTTAATTTTTGCTCAGTATTAATTTTTTTTTTGGAAGTTATCTTCTAAAAACTCTAGTTACACTTTTCCTTTAAAAGTCTTAAAA
Organism: Marmota marmota marmota; assembly: GCF_001458135.2. Classification (NCBI taxonomy): domain Eukaryota; kingdom Metazoa; phylum Chordata; class Mammalia; order Rodentia; family Sciuridae; genus Marmota; species Marmota marmota. The sequence goes on from NW_026000142.1 coordinate 4,001,540, forward strand.
AGAGAGATCTATAAAGTCCAATTATATAGTTCAGTTTTTTTATTTAATCATTAATGTTTTGATAATAACACTCATTTGTTTACCATTTTTTATAGGACATTCCTTAAATCCTATTGTCTTTGACATTTTTAAAAATCCCTAGAAGAAGGCAGTGCACATGTTTCCAATCTGGCATATGGATGAGGAAAGCTGAGGCTCAAACATATGCAGAGACTTCATCAAGGTCACAGGGCAGTAAAGCAGAGAATGGCTTTCTTTCCACCTCAGTGCCACTGAAAAAGCTTCAAATCTTATCTTATTGTGACACTTGGGAATTATGAAATATATTATTGCCAAGAAATAATAAAACTTTTAGTCATTGAAACTGCCAGAAAGGCTGCTGGAGTAGTAACTCAACGTAACAGAAACTGAGGGTTTTGGTCTTTTGATCTGTAAAACTCCTACCCACTAGATCAAGGTTTCAGGAAATTAGAAATCATTGTTGCTTGCTAAGTTAACCTATTTCTCCTTATAACGGAAAACTTAACCTTCATTATTTTCAATTTAAAAGACACTTTTCTTAAAAAGATTTGCCTGTGTTTTGGGAAGAAAGTATAAAAATTAAACCGAAACCATTATATTTTTAGAGAATATACTGTTTCTGAGCAAGAAAATAGGAAAACAATGTATCTAACAAAGCATTTTTTATGTATCTGTTATATGCTTTATTTTATAAAGTTATGTTATATGTTTATATTATAAAGTTATATAATATTACAATAATTCTTAAAACCAAATTCTGGATTATATTAATAGATTAGAACATATTATAAATTCAATATCTATTCATAAAATAAAGATTTGTAAAAATATAACAGACAAATGATGATGGTTTGAAATTGCTGCTACAGAGCTAGGTAACTGTTGTCAGCATTTTAATATAGAATGATCAATCTGATGGTTAGAGCTATTGTAATTCAGGGGGGAGTAAATGAGGTAAGACTTATCTATCTTCATCTTGGATATACATTTACAGCAAGGTAATCAACATTTAGCTGTAGTGTGTTTCATTAATAATGTAATAATACTGTCTTCACCCATTTACCAAATTTTATGAAGTAACTATTACCTTTTTATGCCTGTTAAAATGCTATACATCACATTAGTCTTTCAGGAATAGTAGTATATTATGTATATATAAATTTAATTTTTTAATTATTTTTAGAAGTAAAAATCTGGGGAAAGAATGTAATACTTGTCAAAATACTTTCTGATTTAGCTCTGTCGGCATAGAGCTAAGCATGTTCTAAGCCAGAGACCACCAAACTTCCCACACTCTGAATACCTTCCTTTCCTCCCCTTTTATTGCCATACAGGAGACATTGTATGTGATATACCCTGTAGTCTTTCACCTAGATTAATGTGATTTTGTTATTTGTTTTACTTTTTCTCTATTTTTCAAAGATTTCCCTTGATAATCCTTTTTAAAGTACTAGTCTGTAATTTTGGGGTTAGTATCCCACAAGAAAAATTGTTTGGGATTCTAAAACACATTCTGTCTTTATCAGTTACTTATTTTTAAAGTTAAAATAATTACAATAATTCGGGGCTGGGGATATAGCTCGGCGGCAGAGTGCTTGCCTCGCATATGTGAGGCACTAGGTTCTATCCTCAGCACCACATAATAAATAAATAAAATAAAGATATTGTGTCCATATTTTTAAAAAAATATTTAAAAAATAATAATTACAATAATTCCATGACAAATACAATGGAATTTATTATGCTAAATTATTTTAAATGGTCTGACATTTTTTCCTTGATGGACTCTTTTCTGGGTTTTTACAATCTCATCTAAGTGAGGATACTGTGTGGTTTAATTACTTTCCAGCAATGCACACTTTAATAGCCACCGTTTCAAGTTAAAGCTATGTTTCTTCTCTGGGTTTGAACTGTTTCCATCTAATCCAAGGAAAAATATTTGAGGGACATTAGTTAATGCATTTTCCAGGAATGAAAGTGTAAGCATTTTTTTTCATAACTTATGGAATATTTAGCAATTTTAGCCTCTAAAACTTAATTTTATAGCATTTTTAGTACTAGTGGCAAAGGCTTCTTCTAGAAAAATGAGAAATTATGTGAACTCCCTTCTTGGCATGCTTAGGAGGCAAATCATAAATCTTTAGTTTCATTTTTTTTTAAATAAAACTGGGCATTGATTTTGCTGCAATCTAGTATGCAGATATGATGAAAAGATTCATGGTGTATTGAAATTTTTGAAAGTTCTTATAAAATGTGCTATTAACTGAAACTGTTATTACACAGAAAACAAGTAACATAGAATTATTATTTTCGATCATGGCTTATCTAACTTATTTAAAAATTTTAATACTGTAGGTACTAATGAAAGGATCAATGAAAGGACCATTTGGATTCATAAATATCCATGAAGGATCTCTTTGACCAATGTTACTCAGTCCTGGGCAAGGTCAAACATTGATGATGTTTGACGGTCTTAACAAAAATGAATTGGGAAGATAAATTTCTTTAATTGTACTGCTAGAATGGTGAAGGGCAATGGCCTATAATACATAAAGAGGAATATTAATAGATAAACTGATAATAGTGAATTGCATTATAACAATAGCTACCATTTATTGGATATATGCAAGGAGCCAGGCCATATACTAGCTGTTTATGTATGTTTTATATAACACAGTTTTGGCAAAAAGTTTGGATAGTATTATATCCATTTGCCCAAATTGGAAACTGAGGATCCCCAAAATTAAATGTCTTGCCTAAATCTGCAGAGTCCATTTCATATACATGAGACTCCACCATACCAAGGTGCTTATCCAAATGTTTGACTTCCTCGTGACCAGATAAATATGGTATTGATGATATACAGATTTATTTATCTTAGAAATGATTTTTTGTTTAGATTTGAATTAACTGCCTTTGGAATTTTGAAATTTAAAACACTTGACAGAAATACTAAAATTCCACTCAAATAAGTACTCAATTTCTTGATTATAACTTCTCTAGTTTTTTACTATTTCATATGGCACATAGATTTTTTTCCTCAAATTTAACAAATGTGTATATACTCCTCCTATTGTGTGTCAGGCCCTGAATATAAACTCATTCAATCCTAACAGTGGTGCTGTGGTGTATTTATAAAACCTCATTTTATAAATAATAGGCACAGGGATTAAGTAAGTAACTTGCTCAGGATTGTACAGCCAGAAAGTAGCTAAGTGCGATTACTTTGGCCACAGAATTTGTTCTCTCAATTGCCTCTATTTTTAAGATTGTATAGAATTTGATAAGATCAGTGCTTGTTCTAATCCTGTTGTTGGACTTATAACTGTGAGAGGGTTTTTGGAGAGATAACTAGTGCAAATAAAATACTTAATAAGAAGTAGTGACCCCAGTAAGACCTAGAAATTTCATGTTAAAATACAGGATGAATTATAAAGAGAAACTGAAAACCAGCTTTAACTGTGTTAAAAGCCAATTGAGACTCCTATTTTTCAGGTCTACTTGCTGTTATGCAGGCTTCGCTTTGTGTACATGGTTGAGCAATATGAATATAATGTCATCATTATTGTTTCCCATGTTGTACTAGTTACATTCATCAAACTTAGGAAGTACAGAGCTCTGTGATTAACATTTCTTTCCCCAATTATATTTCATGGTTTTAGCCCACGTGTTGTAAATGAGAGTTTTGTTTTTGTTTTTGTTTTGTTTTTAATGGATGTGTGGGGCAAGTGAGACTTTTAGAGTTGTTAAAATAGGATGAAGTTTCTAAATGTTAGAGAGAAGCTAGATGTGCCAATCAAAACAATGGAACAGTAAAACTGAAACTGAAGAAGTTTCTGTAACACCAGCAACTAGGGAGTCTGAGGTAGGAGGATTGCAGTTTGACCAGTATCAAAATGAAAAAGGGATGAGGATATAGCTCAGTGGTAGAGTGCCCTGGGTTTAATCCCCAGTACTGCAAAACAAAAGCAGAGACAAAACCAAAGAAGTTTTTGAAGAGTCAGAAATTTTTGGTTAATTAAGATTTTAGTTTAGGCAAATCTGAATTTTGGCAAAAACTGAGTTAAACAATTCTAGCTGTGCAATGTGGGAAAGTCGAAGAAAGCAAATTAGAGTTCCTAGTAATATTGCTTATAAGTGTACTTCAGCTTAAACTTGAATCTTCTATGTGGGGTTGGAGGACAGGTGGAGACAAACACCCAATTCTTGTGGGGCTTGAGTTAAAGACCATGGGCTTAAGTTGGATCTTCTAACTACTCTGCTTATCTGTAATCAGAGGCATGTTTACCAGGACCTAATTTACTGTGATTTATGTTCAGGGCCCCTGATTTGCAGCATCCCCCTCCACTGCCCCAGGAAGACTAGCAATGTGCTCACATGGTTGTATGGTTTTGCAAATTTTGAAACATTTTAAAGTATTTAAACCACAGTTAGTTAAGACCATTGTCTCTTTCCTACTCTGACCCTTCTTTTATCATACTTCCTCTCTTGTGATTGCTTTGGAGCGATAACAGGTATTTCTGGATCTGGCTAAAGGGGAATTTAGTTGGGAATACACAACTTTAACTGGAACTAGAAAAATGTTTTGGAATGTTTCAATAAGACAAATTATAGATTCCTAATTTAGGCATATATGAATGATTAATTATTTACTTACCTTTGCATTTATTTACAAATGAATTGAAAAAATTCAGATAATGGTATACAAAACTAAAACAATGCAGAGATGAATGATGAAATAAATAAAATTATTCTGACATCAAAAATGTATTGAAAAATAAGATTATACCCCAAACAGTAAGTCATTGAGGATAAGGGATAAATCTTAAATAGAAGTAATAAATAGACTCAATGAATTATTTGAAAATCTAGTTAATGAGAAATAATGAATCATATGGATATATTGGGGAATGTTATGTTTCTTGCTGATTTGACCATAAAATACTAACATGGAAAAAAGATAGATATAATATGTAACTATGTGAAGTTTATAATTAATGAATATCTTCAATATCTGACTATTTAGAATTAGTCTTCAAATAAGAAACTTTGCAGATAATAATATTGCAGTTCATAAATGAAAAAAAATAACTTTATTGAAGTTTTCTTATATTTGACAGTGATCCTAAAAACTGACCTGATATGAGTAATAGTAACTTCGAAAGAAGCTTTCCTTTTTTTTTCCCAGTGCTACATTGAATTTAGAACCTCACTTATGCTAAGCAAGTGTTCAACCACTGCCCTATATCCCTGACCCCTAAATATATATTTCTAAAAGTTGTTTCTGTATCATAATTAGGATGAACACCAGTTGTTCTTCAATTTTATATTATGGAAATTAATATCCCCAAATTATCATCTGCCAAAATCTGTGTAATAAAAAATGTGTTGAAAAAATATGTTTTAGATTAATGAATAAAAATAGAATACCATTTTTATGGATTTCATGATATTTATGGCATTCAACTGTTTAAATTCATAATTTTTGGTAATATTTTTTATTCTAATTATATTCATTATCAACTTTATAATTATAATTTTGTATTTTTTTCTTTAAAAGACATCTTATAATCTGTGCCCATTCTGTCTGTAATTAGTAGTTTTTAATGTGAATATATACATATTTTGTGTGCATATTCCAGAAGGCATAAAGTGAGGAGTAGAAGACCCCTTTTCACTCTCATTTCCAAGTCCAGAAGAAAACAATTAGCCTTCCTTGTTATTTTCCACAATTGGTTAGGTATGCTTTGTCCAATAAAGTGGTCACTAGCCATGTGACTAAGGTACTGAATTTTATATTTTATTTAATTTCATTAAAATTTAATTGATTTAAATTTAAAACTAATATTCAGTTTTGTTATTAAAAAACATTTTTAATTGTATTTAAAACAACTTAAGTACATGAGTTTACTTCTCAAGCTATAAATTTTGTGAAATGCAAAGGACAAACAACACTGTTGTGTGAACATTGGGCATGTGTGTGTATGTACATTTTTTTTTCCACAAACAAGATCGTATTCTGCATGTACTCTTTTGCATCTTAGTTGCATATTTATGTGGTTTGTGTATCTTATGTTTGTGTATCTAACATCATTACAAGTTATGATGTATCTCATTCACTTAATTAGCTGCATAATATTCTATTTGTACAGTCTTCACACAGCTACTGAGTGATTTATTAAAAAGTGAAAAATAAGATCATACCAATTCTGTGTTCAGAACCCTATAGTAGCTTCAAGTCTATCGCAAAATTAAGCCCCAAGTCTTTAGGACACATCTAAGGCCTGACATGTTCTGTGCTTACTGGTATTCTGCCCAGTTTAGTGTAGGGTAGGCATCTATTACTCTATAATGTGGTGATTAGATACAGGTATTCATTCTGTTTATAAATAGCTACAAATAATACTAGTAAAGCAAAGACTTTCCATTTATAGGATTTAAAGTCTTGTTTAGTTTTTTATTTATCTGACCATCACCAGATCCTTTTCAAGTAAAGACATCCTATTTTTCCTCACTAATAGCATTCACTGAGGTAATCTAAACCTTGTTAACTAAAGTAAAAAATGATGCAGGCTCTCTCTAATCAAGAGCACATTGAAAGGAGGAAATAGCGTTATGGTAGATAGCTGAAATGTACTGTCTTAAGAATTTGGTGCTTCTTTATTGCTAGATTGAATTTCAGAACTCAGAGTCTAAATTTTCCCTTTCACATCTGGTGGCACTCTTTTTCAATCAGTGTGCAAAAAGGAGAAAAATCTGTTTGCCTTTTCTCTATGCTTCTCACTATAGTCCAGCCTATGCCAGGCTTAAGGAAAAGGCTTTTGCAGTGACAAACATACTCCAAATTGGTTTCCAAGCATATTAAAAGCAGGGTTTTGCAGAAAAAAAAATTAAAATTAAGATTTTTTTATATCAGAATGGTAAAAGATAGGAAGCTATTTTTAAAATTAACAATGATAACTAAAAATGTGTTAGCTAAATGTGTATGTAATGTTGATGCCCCACTGCCACTAGTGGGAATCCTTGGATCACTGAAGATTTAAAACTTAAGAATGTCGAATTTAGAGAACTTACAGCCATTTGAAAGCTAAAGGGATTTGATGCAAGATATGTTGATGGTTATACATGTGTGAAGCGGCACACATTCATCACTGAGTAAATGTTAGATAATCAAATGAATAAACATATGAACCATACTGCTTTTAGCAAGTAGTATTTTTAGAGCTTTGTGCCCTGGGAGCAGGGGGACTAAAGAAATCAGGGTGGATTAAGCAGAAAGAAAGGACTATACAGTGATGGGGGAGAAGCAGTAAACTCTAAAACTGAGGACAGTATGAGGTAGGACCCTGTAGGAAAAAGATTATTTAAAAGACAGTCTTCTACGTGAGACCAGGCAAGAAACATTCCCCCTTTGGAGTTATTAGCACTTTTTAGACTCAGCTTTAATGAAATCGAAAATCGGGACATATGGGTTTGGGCCTGGTAGATTGACAAAAAAGGAGTTTATTAGTATTTGAAGAAGAGAAGTTGAGAATTAAAGCATGTCTCAACTCAGAATCATTGAGATTATTGATGAAGAAACTGACAGAAAACTTAATTTGGCTTAAGTGAAAAGGAGCATCTATTGGCTCATACAACCAAGCAGTCCTTGAATTGGACTGCAGAAACCTGATTTAAGGTTCTAATATGGCCCAGAATATGTTTCTTTGTACCTCCTTCCCTTTGTATTTAAGTTCCATCTTCAATCTGGCTGCCAAATGAATGGCTACAATAGCTCCAAGCAGGTTATACTGTTCTGATGTATGTGTTGGTCACTATTATTTCCCAAACTCTGGCTTGCCCTCCTACTCTACTAGGGTGTCTTTTGATAAATAATTTTTAATTTTAATGTTGAATTGACCAATCTTTTCCCCTTTTAGTTAACACTTTATGTGCAAATAATATTTGCTTACCTTAATATTAAGAAAATATTCTTTTTATGTAATCTTCTAGACACCTTTATTGTTTTACTAATCACAGATTTGCAGTGTGCTTGGTATTCCTTTAAAGTTTCTGGATGATTCTACCATGCAACCAAGGTTGAGGATCTCTGGCCTTGATGCTGAGAAGTTTTCCCGAACTTCTTGTGTACTGCCATAGCTAGCATGTGGTACCTGGTTACCTTAGGGAAAATAATCAGTTTGATGGAACTCCTGCATGTTGATTTGTTATAAATTAATATGCATCTCTTTGTTTGGAATGAATAGGGTTTTTCCTTTCTTTAGGAGTTGAGTTACTGTATTAATCAAGAGGAATGATGTAAATGTTTTAGTAAAAAGTGAAGAGTCCAGAAGGGGTATCTATATATAAACAGCTATCAATTATATTATGTATTCAAAGTGTCCTTTAGGATTCTGAGTTCCTGAGACTCTTGAGCTTCAGGACTCCCTGATTCTTTATTTTTTTACATTGTGTTACACTATGAAATATCCAAGATGTGAGAAAATAAAATTATTCCAGATGGTGTTACTTTTTTTTTCTTTCTTTCTTTTTACATTTTAGAATGTTTCCACATAATCCTTTCCCTCAAAAGAAAAATTCCCCTTAGAATTCCTTCTGTTATTATTTGTATTCATTTTTAAACCTTGACAACCATGTGAACTTAGTACAGGTGGTTTTTTAACAGAGTGATCTATAAAGTTCTTAAATTACCAAAGGAAACCTGCTTTAAACTTATTAAGTATGTTTTGGAGCCACATGTAATTGAGGTAACTTTTTTGAAGATGAGTTAATTTTCAGATATTTGGCAGTTCTAATTTTGGTTAGACAGAAAAGCAGAATAACATTGATTGCATGTCTAGCTCTAGCTAGAATCCTGGCTCTACCATTTGCTAGCTGAATAGCCTTGAAAAGTTCTGCAGCTTCTTTGAAAGGATTGTGAGAACCATTTCCCTGTAGTTGTATGGATTAAATGGAGAATGTTGATAAAGCTGCAATGTCTATTATGTAGCATGTGTTCACTAAAGCTCAGTTATGCTATTGGTTTTACTACTGCCACCATTCCAGAGGCTGCAGCAAGGTTCTGAGTTGTGTTGGATACTACCTCCTTAGGCTCCACCTGGAGTCGGGCCATTAGGGTAGGGAAGGACAAAGAAAGTAGAAATGCAGAAGTCAAGGGAAGGTTTTAGAGTATTAATTTAAAACTTTAAAAAGATGTATTTGCTTGGTTGGCATTTTGGGGTGTGTGTGTGTGTGTGTGTGTGTATGTGTGTGTATAAAAATTGGGGGATTGGTTTACTTCACTTAGCATTATATTTTCCAACTCCATCATATTCTCTAAACTTGTGATGTATAATAGAAATAGTCATTGTTTTAAATTTGAATCCATAAATAAATAAATAAATTTTTGTTTGTTTGTTTGTTTTCTTAGTACCAAAGATTGAACTCAGAGGCACTCAACCACTGAGCCACATCCCCTATTTTGTATTTTATTTAGAGATCTCACTGAGTTGCTTAGCCCCTCACTATTGCTGAGGCTGGCTTTGAATTCGTGATTCTCCTGTCTCAGCCTCCTGAGCTGCGGGGATTACAAGCATGGGACACCTCACCTGGCTTACTGTTGTATCTTGAGAACCAGATGTTTCTTTGGTTCCTTCTGTTGCATAGCCTGTTCCAGTAGTTTTGAACCATTCCCCATGTACACTGCCAAATCTTGTCCCCCCCGCTTTTTGCTGATTTTTTGATAGCAAATATCTCAAGAGACAAAAGTGTAAATTCTATTTTAGATATTTTTATCTTGAAATTTTATTATATAATAATTAATCTTTACAAAAGTTATGAGATTTAATACATAAGCATTCACCTAGCCTACTACCTCACTTTACAAGTCAGACATTATGGATATACATCATAGAAGTAGTCTGTGGACCCTTTTTGCTCGGACATAGCTACTCATTCTTATGCTGTTTTCTTAAACTTTTACCATAGATATATAATTACATGATATATTTATTATTATTTTGCTTATTTAAAAAAATTATGTATGCTATAATTTTCTTTGTAATTTGCTTTCTTTATTCAGCATCACATTTTTTTTCAGATTCATCCATGTTTGTAACTCTAGTTAATTGATTTTAACTTCCATATAGTCTGTCTTTCCTTCTGCTCTGTGTGTGTGTGTGTGTGTGTGTGTGTGTGTTGGTACTGAGGATTGAATTCAGGTACTCTCTCCCACTGTGCTACATCCCCAGCCCTTTTTATTTCAAAAAAAATTTTTTTTTTCTTTTAAGATTGGCTGCACCAATTTGCAGTTCCACCAGCAATGTATGAGTGTGCCTTTTCCCCACCTCCTTGTCAATACTTACTGTTTGCATTGTTAATAGCTGCCATTCTGACTGGAGTGAGATGAAATCTTAGAGTACTTTTGATTTGCAGTTCTCTAATTGCTAGAGATGTTGAACATTTTTTCATATGATTGATTGTATATCCTCTTCTGAGAAGTCTGTTCAGTTCCTTGGCTCACTTATTGATTGGGTTATTTGTTTTTTTGGTGTTAAGGTTTTTGAGTGCTTTATGTATCCTAGAGATTAGTGCTCTATCTGATGTGCTTGTGGTAAAGATTTGCTCCCATTCTTTAGGTTCTCTCTTCACTGATTTTTTTTTTCCTGAGAAGAAGCTTTTTAGTTTGAATCCTTCCCATTTATTGATTCTTGGTTTTAATTCTTGTGCTACAGAAGTCTTATTAAGGAAGTTAGGGCCCAATCTGGAAAGCAGTATGGAGATTCTTTGGAAAACTTGGAATGGAACCACCATTTGATCCAGCTATCCCTCTCCTTGATTTATTCTCAAAGGACTTAAAAACAGCATACTACAGGGACACAGCCTTATCAATGTTTATAGCAGCAAAATTCACAATACCTAAATTGTGGAACCAACCCATATGCCCTTCAGTGGATGAATGGATAAGGAAACTTTGGAATATATACACAATGGAGCATTACTCAGCATTAAAAGAGAATAAAATCATGGGAATTGCAGTTAAATGGTGTTGGAAAATATAATACTAAGTGAATAAGCCAATCCCCCAAAACCAAAGGCTGAATGTTTTTTTTGATATGAGGATGCTGACTCATAATGGTGATGGGGAGAGGGGAGCATAGGAGGAATGGAGGAACTTTAGATAGAGGAAAGGGGAGGGCGGGGAAGGGAGGGGGCAAGGGGGTAGGAATGATGATGGAATGCGTTAGACATCATTACCCTAAGTACATGTATGAAGACACAAATGGTATGAAAATACTTTGTGTACAGTGACTTGAAAAATCATGCTCTATATGTATAATGTGAGATGATTTATATTCTGCCATTGTGTATAACAAATTAGAATAAATAAATAATGTAATTAAAAATATTTCTTTTGAATTTTGAGATAGGATCTTACTAAGTTGCTGCTGATAGCCTTGAACTTGCAAATCTCCTGCCTCAGCCTCTCAAGTAGTTAGGACTACAGGCATGCTCTACTTTACCTGGCTTGTGTAGTATTTCTTTGCATAGAAATATCACAATTTATTTATCTCTTCTCTCAGTCATAAACATTTATAGGGTCTCCCCTTGTCCCACCATAGACAATACTGTTACTACCACAGACATTTTTGTATGTGTTTTGCTTCACAGGTCTTTTTTGGTATGGTTTGTTTTTATATAGGAAATGAATTGAGGAAGGACTGGTATATTATGGGGGCTTTAGTTTATTCATCATAAGATTGAGCTAGCTCTTTTCTAGTTCAAATTGCACTTATATGGTTGTTTAAACTGGATAGTTTGGGTTATTGGATTTTGTTTTAACTAACTCCACAATTCCATGAATATTATGCAGAATATGGATTTTATTTTTGCAAGGGTAAGTTCTATTTTTAATTTCTTGGGAACAAAAGTATAAAATACTAGAAATGGCCATTAATATGACACAAGACACTAAACCTTCCTCTTCCTCCAATTTTGTTTATCTTTTCTGGAATCTAGTAATTATAAGTACTAATAATTTGAATAAAGTTAATTATACATGTATTTAAAAATATGTTTTCTATTCATATTTTTATTTTATAAAAATATGTTTTCTAATCAGCTTCATCAGGCATCAGCCAGATACAGCATTCAGTTCCTCTACTTCATTCCACAAGAATTTTGAGCAAATTATACATTTTGTAAATTTTCCTTCAAGTTTAAAGATGACACAAAGTCAAATACTCACTCCATCTATTATTCTTTCACTTTCTCTTTCTATTGTCTGTTACATAAATGAAAACCTATTAAAGAAGATGATGAATGGGAAAAGTACTCTAATGAAGAAACAAGCACTTGGGAATCTGAAGCAATGACAGATTAAACTTATTAGGAGGACTTGGAAAGGATTCTGGGAAAAAGGAGAATTTAAATTGGATCTAAAAGTTTATCACATTTGCTTATGTGGAAGGAGAAATGGGGAGGCTTTTCAGGCAAAGTGAACATATTGAGCAAAGATAACTGTTGTCATATTAGGGAGCAGTGAGTGAGAGAAGTAGCCCAGACCACTTAAAGTCTCTGCTACTCTTCTCCCTTCCATTTTTTTGTGCCCTGCTTCAATGTTAAAACATAGCGGTATATTCTTTGACACACCATTTAAAAGTGGTCCTGTGTTCCCTCCTCTTGAATTGGACAGGCTTATGACTACGTTAACAATAGAGTATGGCAAAGACTAGCTTACAAGGGTCACTCACAAAACGCCTCCTTGCTTTTGCTCTATTCACTGGAACCCTTGCTTTTGGAGCCCAGAGCTACCATTTAAAAAGTCCAACGAGTTTGAGGCTGCTACGCTGAAGAGGCCATGAGTGCAAATGTAGACAATAGACAGTCCCAACTGAGCTCAACCTTTTAGTCATTCTGCCCATTTGAATGAAGTTTCTTAGACCCTTCAGAATAGTCTGTTAGCTGAATACTAAAACCCAGAGTGACCTTTTATGTTGCCACACAGAACAGAAGAAATACTCAGCTCTGACTCAATTTCTGACCAATAAGCTTGTGAGGTATAATAGAAATAGTCATTGTTTTAAATTTGAAGTTATGTACCAACAGATAATTGGAGCACCAACCAAAGCCAAAGGGGATGGATCTGGATGCTTGTGGATGGAGTGTATTCAGTCATCTAAAACTTCTCCCCTAAATATACTGCTGAATGCAATTTAGAACTTTTAGCAGGAGGATTGGAGAGAATTCTAGGCAAAAGAAATGGCATTAATGATAGCAAGGTAGGGAAGAATGGGGCACATGTAAAGTAGATGCAAATTAATTTTGACTGGAAATAGGGCACCTTTTGGGGAAAAGTGAAAGACTACACTAAAAGAAATTAAAGACATGGTATGAATGGCCTTGAATGTGAAGTTGAACCAGTTGTACAACAGAGCCACAGAAGCCTTTTTGCAAAGAGAAGTTATACTAGTGGAACTCTTCTGTAGGTGATATTTTCAGCTGTTTGTAGGATAGATTGAAGTGTGCAGCCATTAGAGGATCAGTTCAGAAGCTTTTGCAAGATGTTATTTACAAGTGCCTGATTTGTAATGGCTACAGCTAGAATGAAGACTAGAAAATGGATGGGAAACATTGTGGACAGGGTTACCATTTGTTGTATTCTCTGAATTAAAAAGGCACCCTTCTTTGAGAAATTTTACTTCCATCTATTAGAAAATTGTGTTATATAATATTTATATATAAATAAAATCTATAAATAGTTTATATATATACACACACACACACACACGTATATTAGATTAAGACACTTGACTGCCACCTGTTGGAAATTATTAAAATAAATATATCCATCTACAGAGTGAATGTTCTTGCACTCAGATGTGGCACCCTTGTGTATTCCATAACTTGTGCTACCCTGTCTGTGGCTCTAATTTTATAGGTGGGCAATGATAAGACTTGTTATCAAAGGGAAAAAGAATTTCCTTTTAACAGAATTGAAATCTATCTTGGGAATAAATTCATCAAACACAAGCATTCTTAACATGGAAATTCAAGAAGCTCCTCATTTTTAAAAAAATTTATCCCAGGGGTGTATAGAGTTTTCTTTTCTTCATAAATCTAAGATTTCCATCCTAAGTAACATTTGAGAATGTTGCCCGGCCCCTTTCTTGTATTCCATTCACTTCCTGTATTTTTACCATCTTCTGTAGACATTGCTCCTTCTCAATTTCTTTTGAGACTCCTTTCCCCTCAGGTCTCCATTCTTATACTTTTGAATACAGTAGGTGCTCAATAATTATATATTTAATTGAATTGTGTTGCTCCTGAAAGATCAATTTTAGGGTTTCTCTGAGACTGACTCACAGGCAGTTAGAAACTAAGGGTGTTGCCAGAGTTCAGAAAGTAGAAACCTATCCTGAATATAGCTCCTTGTGTTAGACTTTATTTTTTTATACAATGGCTCACTCTTTATTGGAGAATTCCTGTACTGTTGATCTGTTCATCATTGTTCAGCAGTGGCAACACTGGGAGAAAAAAAACTATTTACATTGGCTGTGTCATATGGGTGTATCTCATTCAGAAAATAGTTTCAAACAAAATAATGAAGCTTCCCCAGCTTCTAACATAGGGAGGAATGAAAAGGTACTTTTTTGAATTTTGGGTCTTATTCAAGCCCATTAGTGACTAGTTAAGTCACATCACATTTGAATATTTTTTATTTGAGGTTAGTTGCTGACATTCTTACCACCACAACTCATTCATGGAAGCTACTTTTCCTTTCATTTTTGTTGAGGCTTGTGTATCAAGGCCAATTCAACAACTTCGCTCTTCTGGTATTTGACAAACATTTATTGTGTGGCTGTTCAGTGTGAAGTGCTATGGGAGGCCTTAGGGAAGATACAAAGGTTTCACTTTGCTTCTGCCTTTCAGGAGAGACTTGTTTAGTGGGAGAAGTAGACACATATGTAATTGCTCCAGGGCAGGCGATGACAAGGGTCGTAATATAGTACAGACAGGCCAGGATTCCCTATGTAAACATCACTCTAGACTGAGACACATACATGGAGTTGTAGTATTTCTTTCTTAAACTGCATATGTTTAACTCTTAACTTTCTTGGGTTGGATTAGAAAATGTCTTCTTAAGGCTGCCTGATTTAAAAGCACGCTATGTAGAATTAATATTTAACAGAATTTAATTTAAATGCATTGACTAATTTTAGCAAGTTTAATTTTTTTAAAATGCCCCTAAACTGGCACTGTGAAAAGAAAGTACAGAAGACTAGAGTGATATTAAATAAACAAGGATATTAAACAGGAGTTTTATGTTTATGGAAACCCAGTATTAAGTAAGTAAATATCCCCCAATTCCCTAGTCAAACTACATTTTAAAATGTGTTTTAAGCACAGGAAACAAAAATTGTAAATAGCAGTAGAAATATGTGTGTGTGTGTGTGTGTATGTTACATGTACATATGTAACTTTAATAAGTATAATCATGTAGTATTTAAAATGTTGAATATGAGCCACTGATAATTAAAGTACCTTTAATTAAAATCAGTGACACATTTTACAATGATTGGGGACCCAAAGATATTTTTTTAAACTTTAAATATGTTTGTTTAAGTTCTGAAATGTAAATTGTGATTTTTCTTTTTAAGCAATAATTACTCATACTTTAACTTAATCTCAAAAAATGAATCAGAAATGTGAAATTGAACCAGGTATACACATTATATAAATGTACATTACTAAAATTATGCCAATTTTTGCTTGAAGCTACTCACGCACGAAGCATATGATTTGTATGATAAGTAAACAAGTTTACTTACCTAGTAATTTGATGATTTATAATTTTAACTGAAGAAATTTATTCTTGCTAAGATGAGATATGGCTTCTTCATGAAGGCCTATTACCTGGTTTTCCTTTGCATTTTTATTAAAACTTTAATTTTAAAGTTTTAATTGAATTGAAGTGTTTCAGTCAGTTTTATAGAGACTAGTAAATTGGGAAGCATCTCAAATAGTGAAACAAGAGAAGTATCACAATGATACCTAAAAAGGTTTCAAAGTAATCTAGGAAATAGTGAGATTCAGCCTAAGAAAATGTAAGGTAATACCTCGAAGAACAAACAATCTGAAATAGATATTCAGTGGGAGAAAATGTTTGGTAATTCTGAAAGGGAACCAAGGTAATATCAGACAGCAAAGTAGATATGAGGTTGCAATGGGATATGGCAGTCTTGTACAAAAAGCCATTACTATTTGGGGGGGTCATCTTGCAGACTAATTACAGTAAAACAGAGAAACAGAAGTCTCTTACAAATTGTCAATATTAAGACCACATTTGTCTCATACTAGTCTAAGAAATTCCAACCCAGGAACTATTGATATTTTGAATAGTTAGGAAAATGAAATTACAGTGTTTGGGGCTGAGAGTGTATAGCTCAGTGGTAGAGTAATTGCCTAGCACACATACTTGAACCAGCCCTGGATTCCCTCCCCAGTACAGGGACCCAAAAAAAACCCCCAAAACAAAAAACTACAATGCTTTACAATAGGGAAGACTTAGTGAAAAGGATTTTAAAAATAAGATCTCTTCTTTTGGTTATGAAATAAAACAATGGGAAGTTATATAGTAGATATAAACAACTTGTTGAAGATAGATTTGTTTAGATTAAGCTTAGTACCATGGAAGGTGGGAGCAATGTGGACTCTTAGGCAGTCCTCGATATCTAGGCCAGTTATGCAGATTGTGAAATTGCATCTTAAGGCAGTGATGGGAGCTGGATTACTTGAACTAAGTTTGGACTTCCTGAAGAATTCCATTAGCTCTTGGTGCCAGAATTGATTGGAAACCACATGTTTTAACAATGAGGTCATGTTTCTGCTGTTGTCTGTGCTGGTTGGATTTCGCTGCCTCATTGTTTACAATCAGTGGTTCAGTGTATACATTCAGGAACCATTCAGATGTCTTTGCCAGGGTACTCTGCCCTTTCTCTTAGCACCCTTTTTGACCTAGGCTTCTAGAATTTCCTTGACTGCTTTACCTTTTATCTCTATATCTGGCCTGCTGTTTGTTTGAAAGCACTTCCTTTCCTGTATATACCTGCTATTCTGGCTTAGCTCTGATCACATTTGTACTTCTGTAGTCACTGCCTACTACTGATGACACCTCTTTACTTTAATTCTTAATATCTTTCCCCTTTTTATTTTTTTTAAACATTTTTACCTTCATTGTATTCATTCATTCATTCATTTATTTAATATCTTTATTATTTTCATGTGGTGCTGAGGATTGAACCTAGGGCCTCATACCTGTGAGGCAAGCGCTCTACCACTGAGCTACAGCCTCAGCCCCCTTTTTTTTTTTTTAAGTAGAGATAAATTTGATGTCTTTGCTTCTCACACTTAAATTATTTGAGTCCTATTCCTAGTGTTCCTTTCCCACATTCAGAAAACAACAACAAAAATCCAAAAAAGCAGCTTTCCACTTATGCCTATGAGTGCAATGTTCTCACTGGTCAAACACCTTACTCCTTTTAACCCTCATTTGTATCATCTCCTACCACTTCACTCTTTATATATCTTATCTTCAAGTAGCCAAATTCTTAATCTAGCTTTGAAATCTTTCTCTCATAATATTCCTTTTTTTATAGTACTTAAATGCTTAATAACATTCAACAAAATCATACTGTAATCTCAAATTACTAGTGACTTAAAAATTTAGTTTAGATTATGAAAAATCTTATGAAAAGAATTATTTACTAATAATTAAACATATTAAGCAACTTTGTAGCTTAATATTAAACCACTGAAATATGCTTTTAAATTTGGAAACTTTTAGGTCATGGAGTTTGTTTTCTTTTTTTGACCTATCAATCACTTCTTGAGTTCCAACTCTGTGTCAGAGACTGAGATAGGCCTACATTGAGAATTATAAATGAGGGATAGCTTTGGCCTTAAGAAATTCTCATTATTGTTATAAGCAATACTTTTGGTTGGTTGAGAAAATCATGCATATGTTTAATAGATATTGAGTTCTGGCTAACCTAGGCACTGTGCTAGAGCCTAGGGATATAATATGGTAAGCAAGACAGATCCCTGCCTGGCTTTCATTCAACTGAGGAGACAGATCATTAAACAGTAAACTGGATGTCCAGGGTTGATGTACAGCAAGAGGAACTTAACTGAAAGATGAGTGAGTAGAAACTGGGTGAGGAAGGCTGTCAGGAATGACATTGGGGATGAGAGCTGCAGAACATGGACAGAGAAGATTATTGGTATGGATTGAAGGTTTGGTTGAGAAATGGTGGGTTTGACTGTTAGAAAGGAGGAAAGAAGGGGCTAGTCACTAGAGGGGAACCTGGGGATTCTTATAGGCTTATTTAATAAATACATATCTTTCTGAAGTTTTAAAACTAAAATGTCCTACTCCAAACTTTAGAAATAATAATTTTCCCCCTATTTTGTATCTTTGGGATATTTTTCTGAGTATTTATTATATTCTTAGCCAAGGAAGTAGTCCTCATGCATATAATAAATGGTAGAACACAGTTCTCCTCAGTTACATGGCATTCTAATAATGGAATGATAATTTTAGTCAGATTTTGCCTTCTGGCCATTTGTCTTGGATAGACTGTTATGTTAGAATTCAAATGTGGCAGTTGGAACCCAAATGCAGCAATTTTCTTATTTTAATAACATTGTGACAGTGATTATACTAGGACATAATAGAGCAGCCTAGCAAATAAGCAGCAAAATTTACTTGTCTGTTTTTCTCTCAGGGTACATATGTAGTTAATTCAATCAATTTTTAAAACTGTATTTCACCACAAGTTATTGCTTATCCCAGGCATGCCCAATGACATGCTATTTGTTAGTTATATCTGCAGGCCAAGAATTTATACTGGGAAGTAAAACTTTTACTGTTTAACATTAAAGTTCATCTGATTAATAAACTGATATTACCTCAGGTTTCAAACTCAAAATAGGTCCTCATGTAGTTTAGAAATAGTATACCAGCTGCAAGTCCAGAAAGCACTTGCTGTTACTCTTATAATAAAAGAAACCCCAGAGCCTTAGAATTAATATATTCATAACTGCTTCTTGTTGGATTTCGTTTTAAATGGTGCAGGTGCTGCTTTGGTTGAAAACATATAGTCTTCTAAAGGCAACTGACAGGTTCTCCAACTTCTCCCCTTCTTATATTGTGAGTTGGTTCATGTTGAGGATAAGCTAAACACTTCATTTAAAGCTTAAAAGTGTGATTATTTTAAAAATTTACCTAGTATCTGTTGATTGTTTATATAAAATGTGGACAGTTCATTTTAAGCCATATCATTCATTTGTTTAAAAAATATTAAGATCCTGCCATGTTCCTGGAATGTGTCTAGGTGCTGGTGCTACTTTAGTGAACATGACATAAAGTCCTCACCTTAGTTTATTATCTAGCGAGGCGGTTATATTCTTGTGGATTCTATAGGCATTCTTGTAATTCTGCTTTCATGGATGCTCCAGCCTAGAACAACGTAGACGAAAATTCCAGGTTTTTGAAAATCCTTTCACCCTAAGAAGATGGCAAATGGGTGGTTCCAAAGATGGCCACTACTATTATGAATAGTGAACATTCCAAGAAATTAAGCTCTTAGCCAAAAGTAGGATTAAATAATCAGTATTGCTAAATATGTTTATTTTAGATTTCAACTCTAGGGTATTAGTAGCTGGGAGGCATTATTTTTATAATTTAATAAGAGGATAAACATTTTTCCAGGAGATCTTCAATGGCTAAATGTGGATTCTATAATACAATATGCAGCTCCAGGTCACAATAGCAACAAATAACCACCATCACTCCATAGATATTCACAGTTTGTACTTGGGGACCAAGTACCATTTCTAATATCTTTACATGTATTTCCTAGTTTAACTCTCAATATATTTCTTGCAGCTAGATACTATCATCATACCCATCATACTTCCGTATTATCCATGAAGAAGCGGAGACTAAGTGACTTCTCCAGTGTTACGGCACTAAGAGACAAGGCTAAGACAAGAGCCCAAGTAGCTGGTGCTCGGCCCCTGTACCTCTCATACTTAAATATATGCTTTTTTGCTTTTTCATGTTCTAGTAATCTGCCTTATTTTAGATATGTAAATATTAATTTGTGTCACACTCGTAATTGTACTCTGAGTATGATAGGGAACATGCTGGCTGCTTTTTAAATTATGTTTTTTCCCTTTTCATAGCTAAGTTTAGAATTGCTTTTTAAAATTGTTATTTCAACAGATAGTAGCCTGGAAATTCATTTGATTTTGGTTTTTAATTTGTGTTTACTTCTTTATTTATCAATTTTTATTTGTTTCCTTATACCTAGTGCCCTGGCAGATTTTATCAAGCTTAAGATGAAAATTTAGTCAGACTCATTACCTTCAGATTTTTATTTTCCAGCTCTGGAAAACAGTGGAAACAGAGAAGTAGGTGTTATTTTTCCATAAAGAAAAAGAACACAATTTTGCCATCCTCACATTTTGAGAGAGGTTTTCTTTTTTCTTCTAAGATTAGCATAAGGGTATTTGGGATTGGGTCTCCCCTGTTCTCACATATGTGCAATTTGCTTCCTGGGACCATGTTCCTGGATCACCCTCCTTTTCTGTCCCTGTGTTTCTGTTCACCCTCCAGGTTCAACTGGTGAGTGTTTGAAACTCCTTCCTGACAAGGCTTGAGGGCTCCTCCCAGCCTGGAGAAGTTGCTGTCTGCAGTGTCTCTGCTTCATTTTGTTTGCTCACTTGTTTATAAATTAAGGCCCTTCTTACTGTTATTTTTTCCTATTTATTTCATTACTAAATCCTTAGCACCTCAAACAGTGCCATATACTTAGTAGGTTGCCTACATTTGCTGAATGAATGTGTGCCTATATTATAGCATTACTATGTTGTATTTAATAATTCTATACACCTTTTTTTTCTTGCCCAGATCATAAACTTCTCCTTTTATTCATCTTTGTATTTCCCCCTATGTCTATAACATATTAGTCAAGAAGTGACTGGTACCTTTACATCCATGTGGTGTTTGGGGGAGATGATTAAAAGGAAGGGTCTGCTTATATGATTACATGACTGGTGTAACTCTACACCATGGACAACCAGAAGAATAAGAAGTTATACTCCATTTATGTATAACATGTCAAAATGCATTCTACTGTCATATAATTGGAACTAATAACTAAATAAGTCTTTAAATAAATAAAAGAAAGGGGCAAGAACCAGGAGTGACTGAACCCTAAATCAAGAGAGGAGGAGCAGAAACACCAAGACCAGATGGCCCCTTTCATTCATCTGTCCAGAAGTTAAGCTTTTGCAATTCTGTAATTTGCACATTTGGACATACCAATGAAAATGAATCCCAGATACTCATTGTTTTTCAGGGTAACATGGTCAAGGAAGTAGTTCTAGAGATAGGAAACTTTAGTGAAAATTCCGTAAATCTGTCTCTGTCAATTAAGGAACATAGGTGGCTTTAACTTCCACAAAAAAATCTCAAAATCAAGTGCTCTTTATGTTTATTTTTTTAAGTCATACTGCACTTTAGAGGAGCACATTTTAAGTTTTGGATTGAATTAATTATGGAAATAAGGACCTCAGGAATCTCATACCAGTATATTACACACTTTTGCGGGGGAGGGGATATCTGAAGATGTTTATTATGCCTTCCTCTTCATATGCCTTAGAGAAGCTGCCTCACATAATGGTTTTTTGCTACATATCATATGATTCCTTCCCAAATCAAATGCTTTTTAGAGTGCCCACTTTGTACCCAATTTATTTGTTTGCTGGCATGTTGACCTAGGCTGATCGAATTTATTTTGGGGTGTTCCTTTTTAGAGTGTTTTGTAAGTAGTGAGATGCAGAGGTGCGTGGAAGGAAGCACATTTGTATAGAGAAGGCAGTGTATCTTAAACAGTGTCCTGACAGCATATGTTCTGGAAGTGGTATAGCATGTTTATTGTGGTTGGAACATACATTGCAGCAGAGGAAGAGGAACAAAATTCAAAGCTTGGTGAAAACTCAGCTAAATGAATAAAGGCAGGGGTTGGAAGCTGTTGGTAATTTAAAAATCCCTCAGCACCATAATCATACTACTACCTTTCTCCTACCACCCTTGAAAACAGCTTTTGTCTTTCTGTGCTGATTGACTCCACTACAGATTTATTATTTCCAATCTTGGCTCAGTATTCAGGATGATTTCCCTCTCCTTTTTATTTTTTTCAAATTTATTTCAAATGAGCTGTTTTATTATTTATAGTGACTGTTCCAAACTGGAACCACTTTTCTCAGGAACTCAGCCCTCCTGTCCCCTTTATTTTAAAGTAATAATCTACCTTCCTTGTATTTTTCCAAGGAAATAGATATTATCTGGCATATAACTCCCTCAGCTTGTCTCCTCTCTATAGACAAACGTACCTCCATCTCTTTCTGT
This sequence comes from Marmota marmota marmota, assembly GCF_001458135.2. NCBI lineage: Eukaryota > Metazoa > Chordata > Mammalia > Rodentia > Sciuridae > Marmota > Marmota marmota. Next base: position 4,024,017 of record NW_026000142.1, read on the forward strand.
CCTTTGAGTTTGTCTCTGTTCTTCAAAGGGAAGTGTTTGTCTCCATCATTATTGCAGCTGACCTTCTATAGGACTTTTCTACCTACCTGTTCTCTGGGACTTTGCTGTATTAATCATCTACTCTCTTTCTTGACATAGGCTCTTTCCTTTTAGCTTATAAACATTTTCAAATTTCTCCTCAGTCTAAAAACCCATTTTTTACTTTTCATTTTCCTCAAGATATCTCCTGTTTCTCCTTATTTGGGTGAGGGAGGTGTCTGAATATGTAAAAACATTATTCTGGCTGTGATATGGAGAGGGAAGTTCAAGAAGGCAGAAATTAAAGGGAAAAGACTAGTTAGAAGCGACATTGGCTGAAGGTGTGGTGATGGAGAGCACGGGGCAAGTTTAAGAGGACCTTAAGGAGAACTGACCAGACTTTGAAATTGAATGGATATACTACTTGAAGGAGAGGGATAAATCCACAATGATTCCCATGGATAAGAAAGTGTATAAAGAAAAAGGAGGAAGTTTGATGGAGAAGATAAGCTCACTTTTGGAAGTGTTGAGGTGAACTGCTTTGGGACATTCAATTGGATAGAGTAGGCACGTGGAAGTAGGGGATATATGGTCTATATGATTCAAGAAAAATGTATGTTCTTTAGAAATAGCTCTGGTAGTCAAAGATATCTTGTTATATCTTGAGTTATAGTCTTGAATAAAATCCCCTAGAAATAGAATGAGAAGAGAATAACACTGAGGAATAACATAGGAAGTAGAGGACTAGGACCCTGTATAAGAACATGAGGAAAAATAGCCACAGAGAAATGAGGCAAATCAGATTTAATATATATATATATATATATATATATATATACACACACATACACACACACACATACACACACACACATAGTGTGTGTAGTTGATCTTGTTGTTTTAATATCTTGTGAGTCCATGAGGACAAGGATAATTGTGTTGCCACTTTCTAGCAAAGAGCTGCACAATTGTATTTACTCTAAAGGTAACTCTTGCATTGCTTTTTTTTCTCCTTGACTGTGCTGGGGATTAAACCCAGGGCCTTATGCATGCTGAACAACACATTGCATTATTGACAGGATTCATCACTTGGTGAGAAATTCTTTGCCTGAAATCACATAGTAAGAGTTTTGGGAAAGATGGGTTTGTAAATGAGACAGTTAGCACAGGTGAAATATTAGCAGATGATATATGGAAAGACTGAGTGACCATCATGGTGAGGGTGCAGTCAGTGCAGTGGCCACAGGATACTGTTTTCCTACTGGAAATCTGTTTGCTGATCTAGGTGATTTTGATTGCTGTCTTGTGTGATAGAGGAATCACTGGTAATTTCATGCTAACAATTTTGTGACTAAAGAATTGGCTTATGTATCTGATCTTCTCTTTGTTTTTATTTCCATGATCCTTGCAACACTTAAGTCATAAATCAGAAAGAAAAAAGTCCTATACTTGATTATACCCTTATGTTTATGCATTAAAAAATCTTCTTGATCAGGGTTAGAAATTTACGGCAATCAAAAAATTCATCCAAAGCCACTAGGGACATAGGTAGGATTCAGGGTAGCCATGGTGCACTTAGGATCCCCACAGGCAGGAAGGAGGGAGGAAGTGTCCCAGTGGATGTGTGTAAAAATGTCCTAAAATCTATGTAGAAATTATTTTTATCCCATGCTTAATAACTATTTTTGTGTATGTTTTTAAACGTGCATTGGATATTAATGCATTGCTTCATGTTTGTAATAAGTAAATCACTTATGATTTTATTTACATATATTCAGGGGAAGAACGATCTAACGTTTTTCAATTGGTGTGTATTGGTGTGTACACTTTAAAAATCTCAAGTTTAGATCAGTTACCCTTTGAGCTTTGTAAGTAAGTTGGGAATATTTAGCAGTTTCCTAACAAAATTGTGTCATTCAGTCTGGTTATCAGATTTCAAGTGTTTTAGTTGCAAAATGCAGATGTGTCCCTTGAACTTAATTTCTTACTCTAGATTTTAATGGAGACCACTGAAACACATTTGTTTCACTTTTTGTGAGCATGATGAAGTTTTCTCATGAACTACCTAATGCCTCTCCACATATGGTATGTTCTTTGCAGTCATCCTTTAGTCACAGGCAGTTTAAACTGTTAAATAGTATCTTGCTTTAAAAGGTAGGCTGATGGCGTTTCTATCTTCTGGTACATCTGGTAAGTTAATATATACAGTCTGTGAGTATCCTGCAGGGACCTGTTTTTACATGCATACAGGGACGTTTATGTAGAAATCAAAGGCCATGAATCAGAAGAACACAACTCTTGTTTCCAGTATACTGGAGGCTTAAAAAATTGGCTTTGAAAAATTGAAAGTAGTGTGGTTTGTTTTTATTGTGGAACCGATCAGGAGGAACAATTTACAGTCATTGCCATTCTTCACAGCTGAATGGAGTAGAGGTGACTGCCTCGTGAAATGGAGCAGCTGCACTGGTTTTCTCTGGGCTCACAAAAACATTTGCTTTTTAATTGAGAACTTTAGATGGTGGGGTACAGTTTGTTTTCATGATGGAAGTGGTCAGTTGTGCCTTACCAGACAGCTGTAGTGTAATTAAGAAAAACTGTGTGAAAGTGGATTAAATTTAACAGAAGAAGTCTTTTTTGTTAAAGAAGGGATTTCACCTTAAATTTATTCTTTTTTTCAAATGCAGAAATATCACTATAATTTTGGTATGCAAAGGTTTTGCTATTTTGTAGTTTCATTTAGCTCTAGGAAAGGTGATGCTCTGCTACAGGATAATTGTTTTTGTAACAAGTGCAAACTGAACAGTAAAAGTTTTAATATGATTTAGCTTGTGAGGTCTGCTTTCAAAATAACATTTACAACAAGGAATTGTACAGTTATATTTATGTTAAATTTAATGCATTAAAAAGTTAGTGATCTTTTACATAAACTGTAATGCCTTTTAGACCCACTTTAGACTAAGCAAGTGTTAAGAGTATTATTTTTTGAGACCAGAAACTGTAAGAAATGAAAAATTACATTTTTCTTAAATTTTAAAAAGAATTAGTCAAATAATAATGAAACAAGCTGGAGAAGTCTTGGTTTGCTGTAATTTAATGTGCAACATTAGGCTGTCAGTTGACTTTGAAAAGCATACACTTATTTTATGCAGCAGACTTTGAAATAAGAATAGAAATGCATTAATTTGCATCACAGCTCTCAGTAGCAAAATAACTGTTTCAAGGTCAGAGGGAGACGAATTTAAAAAAAAAATTGTAGTGTTCATAACCAAGATTTGTACTAGACACACATCCATTGTAAGTTTTTATAATGATTGCACAACAGGCTGAAAAACAAAATGTTTATCGTAGACAAAATAAAGATGCCAGTCTCTGGTTTTCTCTATGCTTTATCATAGATTGATTATTTTCTAGGGGAGACTCTTAGGCTTTACTTAAGTTAGGGGAATTTGGAAAGTTGAAAGGAAGGATGTGAGTAGGGAGTTATTGCTTGAAGGCTCTGGCTGTTGCCAGTCTTGCAAGCCCTTGGCCTGGGAGGCATATAGGAGGAGGACTCTGCATTAGAAACTGAATGTTTTTGAGAAGACTCCCAGCTGCCATTTCTCTCTGGCTCTGTGGCTTCTGCTCTTTTGTCTTTCCTTCCCCTGGGGGAAGGAAAACCTGAGTTCCTTCTAAATGGCAAACCATAACTGCAACTTGAAAATTAGTTCTTTTTCTGTTAGCAAACTGAGCCCTGCTGAGCTCCAATTTCTTTTCCCTTTTTGGAGGAGTTCCCCAGGTTCAGATGCCATTGTATGGCTTCTCTGAAGACCTGTGTAAAGCATGGGCAGAAGTGATTAGAAAGGCAAAGGAAGCAGCCTGTGGGGTGGAATGGAAAGGTGAAGTAAAAATTAAGGAACTGTTTGAGACCAGGTTTTAAGGTAGGAACATCAATGAAAAGCATTGAAAATAATGCAGTGTGGGAGTTTACTGGAAATTCTAATTACTAGAATTAGAATCAGAAGATCTGAATTCAAGTCTCAGCTAGCCAAACATTCTAAGAGAGCCTTTCTCTCAGTCTCTGTTTCTTCTTGTGTAGAGTGGAACCTGTTCTACATACCAAACAGGTTGTGAGTCTTTTTTTAAAAAAAAAAAACAGGTGGGGGATGGGGAGCATGAGAATGAAGGTGTTGTGAGATGGGTAAGTATTATGGTTATGGAACCATTGATCTATTTGAATCATATTTTTTTTTTTTGGATGGGAGTGGCTCTTGGAAGTCAAGGAAAGAGAAAACAAAATTTTAATTTTACAAACATAGATTCTTTTTCTTTGAGTACTCTAAAGCTCCGTGATAACCCCATAATTTATCTTTATTTGATTCCAGCCCACTACTTTCCCACAACACAATTCCAAATCCTTACACCCTTCTCATCCCCCAGTCTTGACCCTTTCTTATTTTAGTTGCAGTAGGTAAACTCACTCCTAACTTTGCCAGGAAAGTTGAGCAAGGCCCTTGATCTTTCCTGTCCAACATCTCAAAATGTCTTTTTTTTTTTAAATAAAATATTTTAGTTGTAGTTATTTTATTTGTATGTGGTGCTGAGAATTGAATCCAGGGCCCCGCACGTGCCAGGCAAGCGCTCTATGGCTGAGCCACAACCCCAGCCCTCAAAATGTCTTTTGAGTTCAGTTGCCTTCTCACTTCAGATTCTTCCTTGCAAAAGGTAAACTGTGTTTGTGGAACATTTTCATGCTACCTCCTCTCCAACCTTGCTTAGTCAGTTATTTCATGTCTTGTTCTTGTCTTCTCTATAGTCTGCTCTTTCTCCATAGTCAAGAAGTGTTCTTTGTAGGTACTATTATATGTTTCTTTCTTTTTAATTGCTAAAATTTTCTGAAGAGTGGTTTGAGCTCTTCCCTTTGTCATCGTCCATGCTTTCTTTTGATGCATTTTAGTCTGTCTTCTTTCTCTCCCATTTTATTGAACTCTGTGTCTTGAGGTCATCATTGCCTCATTGTCAAGTCTAGTGACTGTCCTCTGTTTGCTTGTATTGGTCTCTGTGTGTACTTTGACAGCATAAACTCTCCTCAAATTGAAGCGCTTCCTCTTTGGCTTCTGCAGGTCAGTCTGTTGACTGTTCTCTTTCAACTTTGTCACTGCTGCTTTTCCCCTTCTCACAGTCCCTCAGATTAGAAGTTACCTAGGATTCATCCATGGCGCTCACACTATACAGAAATTAACTCAAATAAGTGATGCTCCTAAATATAAAATCTAAATCTATAAAACTGATAAATGAAAATGTAAGAAAAAATCTTTGTAGACTTGCATTAGGCAGAGATTTCTTAGATGAGACATTAAAAGACATGATCCATAATAGTAAAAAACTGTTAAACTGGGCTGCATCAAAATTAAAAATCTATTCTTCAAAATACATTGATTAAAATATGAAAGGAGCTGTAGATTGGGAGAAAATATTTATAAAGTGCATATCCAATTAAAATACCCAGAATATAAAGAACTTTTTAAATTCAGTAATAAGAAAATCCACAGCCCTGTTTTAAAATGTGGATAAAAGATTTGCCTAGACAGTTAGTGAAAAAAGATATATAGATGGCAAATAAGCACCTGAGCAGATGATCAACATCATTAGTTATTAGGGAAAAATGTAAATTAATATCACAATGAGATACTATTGCACTCCTAGAATGGCTGAAATTACAAAGATTGACCATCCCATGTTGGTAAGGATATAGAGGAATTAAGACTTGCATATATTGCTGGTGGGAAGGTAAAATGGTGCTGACATTTTGCAAATTGGCCGTCAATCATGCAATTACCATGTGGACCACACATTCCACTCCTATGTATTTACCCAGGAGAAATGAGAGAACATGCTGCCTAATTCCATTTATATAAAAATCTAGAAAATACAAACCTGTAGTGGTAGAGAACAGAGTGGTTGTTTGGGGATGAGAGTATGGGATAGGAAGACTAGATTGTAAAATAGCACAAGGAAACTTTGGGGCATTAAGGATATATTCAATATGTTGGTTGGGTGATGATGCCTCCACAAATGTATATGAACTGATTGTATTTGATACCTGAAAATACTCAGTGTATTATACATTAAACAAATTACAGAATACTAGAATCTCCTCCCATCCCACTTCTTTCAGTCACTTCACTCAATTTTCCAAGCTATCCTGACCACTAACAGCATAGATTGTTTTATGTATATGAAACAGAAGTAAATGGAATCATAGTATGAGTGTATTTTTGTGTTTGATAGCATAACAGAAAATTATACCATCAAGAGACATAGTAAACACAAAATATATGAGACTGCTGCAGGCATAACATGGCATACTATTTTATAGCAACCTTTTTTATAAGTAGAAGGGGTACACTCTAATGATAAAAATTATAGCATAGGAAATACATGAATCAGTAACATTGATTGTCATCAAATATCTGTGTTCTACATAATTTTATGTGCTATGCTTTTAAATAGTACCACAATGGGTTTGCTTACATTGGCAACACCATTACCACTTGAGTAATGCATTGCACTATGATGTTAAAACATGTACAACATTACTAGGTGAGAGGATTTTTTCAGCTTCTTAATAACCTTTATAGTACCATTGATATATATACATTGTTATTGACAGAAATGTCATTAATGCAGCCCACGACTATACATGACCAGGTTTTTAAATACAATGTTAATGGCTATCTAATATTCCAATGTATGGATATACCATTTACTAACTATATGAAATACTATACATATTCCCCTATTACATTTGCCAAATTTTCATTGTTAGAAATAATGCTGAAATGAACATCTTTGTATAAATACTTAAAAATTCCTCATCATTTTTATAATAAATTCTAAAAGTGGATTCACTGGTTAAAAGTTTGTAACTCTTCACAAGTTCTTGAAACATATTTCCAAATTGCTTTCTAGAAAGATTATATCCATTTCCTTTCCAACTAGTACAATACTGACTTAATGTTCAATAGAACCACATCCCCATCCCTTTTTTCTATTTTATTTTGAAACAGGGTCTCACTAAGTTGATTATTGCCTTACTAAATTGCTGGGGCTGGCTTTGAACTCACAATACTCTTATCTCAGCCTCCTGAGCTGCTGGGATTACCTGCATATGCTACCATGCCCAGCTTGCATCAAATTCTTTTATATCCTGAGATCCATTTCTGAGGTTTCTGTGTCATTAACCTGTCTTCTTTCTAATTCATTATTGTTTTAATTAATTTAAATTTTTAAGAACTTAATAGTATATAGGGCACAGCTTTCTTCCTTTAGTCTTTTTTCAAAAATTATCTGGTGATTCGAATCAAACTTTAAATTACATTGCCACATTCTGAACAAAAAAAGGCACTGGCAATTTTACAGAAATTCTGTTACTAGCATTTTTATACATTAGCATGGAAAGAATTTTTCATGTGTATAATCCTATCTAGGAATGATTCACTATTTAAGTACTTTTATTCTCCATTTACTAAAATTTTATAGCTTTATTTGCCTAAGGACCTGTATTTTTTTAAAATTATATTTTGAATATTTTCTATTTCATGGCTACTGGGAATTGTATGATTTCTTCCCCATTATTTGAAACACCAGTTTTGGATCCTCCCCCCCACATTTTTATTGGTTCTTTTTAGTTATACATAACATTAGGATTTATTTTGACATAATTATAAAAGCATGAAATATAATTTGCTCTTTAAAGCATGCAATATAATTTGCTCTAATTCAGTCCTCAGTATTTTCCATTTCCCTTCCTTCCTCCCTCCCCCATTCCCTTCCCTTTACCATACTTATTTTTTCTGCTATTTATTTATAGTTTTATTAGAAAGCTGAGTTTTAATATTAACAGTGTATTAATTTTGTATTAATTCTCTTTACTGAACTCTGTTAACAGTTACTTATCTTGCATAATGCTTTTGGGATGTTCTAATTTCTAAGTTCAGAAAGGGAGAAATTAGAAATTGATATCTGAAATAAAGAAATAGGAAAACAATAACCTAGAAAATATTTAAAAATAGAAAAACAGTATTTTGATCATTTCAAAACTCTGTTATTTTTGTGCATTGAAATATTCATCTTTTTTAAATCCAAAGTATTTTCTCTAGTTTTATATTTCGAATGATGACACAAATCACAGTTAAAATTCATGAAGAAATTTTAAAAAGTGAAAATAATGTATCATTGGCCAAAGTAGTTATAAAAACACATCATTGACCACTTGTTACTCTAAATTTATTTTTTCCATTTTTTTTTTAAACTTCCCTTATCTCTTCTCTGTTATGGTTCTCTTCCTCCCACTCCCAGGAATACATAGCTTGGGGAGAAGTTTTTAAAATATAATGAAAAATAAACTTTAGAGTAAAAAGGAAAAAATGAAATTCATTCACTTTTGGTCTCAGATTATTTTTCTCCTGTATTCTCATATACCTTTCTTCTGGATCATTCTAATGATTCTTTACTTCCGTATATCATTTTTTCATCTGAATACCTTTATGTTTATGTCACATTTTATCTATGTTTCCTCAAGAAAAAGAAAATATATCTAAGTTGTGGATATGTATACTATTGCATATATAATAAAATTTTTTTTCCTCCAGTTAATTTTTTAAACTTTGAATTTATTGTTTTATTATTTATTTATTTGTTCATTTTAAATTTAGGTTCTTTCATTAAGGGTCATTTCAACTACCTAGAAACTTGAACCCCAAGCCTGATCAGAAAATAATACTGTAATTGTAGTTCATCCACATTATTGACCTCCTGTGCCTATAGCAGCAACAGTAGCAGAACATCTAGTGTACGGTCTCTTGTGTGAACCTACATACTCATTGGCAAAGTCTGATCTAGAGATTAACTGTTCTCATTTGAGATGGTAGTTCTGTGATTTTTAGGAAGAGACTATCTAGGCTCTCATTTAATCTTTGTAAGAGAAGTCTGGTTGCACCCTCTTGTCCAATTTGTAAAATGAAACTAGGTCAGATCATTTACAGATAGTTGAATCTTGTTCTGAGTGATCTGTAAGCCAAGGCTGTTACTTGTTGAGATATATTTTCTCTTGTCAAAATAAAAAGAATTCTCTATCTCTAGTGATAATAGAATTGGAGTATGAGAACTTGAGAATTCTATCTTTTGTAATATAGAAGATAACAAAACAGATGTTGTGGGGTTTGTTTCCATGTGTTTGTTAAGCTTTGGAGCTGGAAGGTAAGAATCAGGACACTTTGTTCCAGATCTCACTTATAAAATGGATTTGGAAGTGGGGATGAAGGAGCCAAGATAAACTCAAAGGTTGCTTCCAGACCTTAACTACCAAGACTTTTAGCTTAAAAATGAACTATTGGGAATTTAGAGGTAAGCTAATGTGCTTTCACTAAAGAGGTATAATTCTGGTTTCAAGACCTTAAGATAAAATCGAAATAAAACACCAGACCCCAAAATAAACACACCAATGGCATTATTAAAAACTAACAATAACAAAACTTCTTCAACAAATGTCCACCCACATGTGGTAATTCAGTCCAGTTTGTACAAAGCTATGAAACAACAGAGTACTTCTTGTTAAGTGACACAAATCCAGAAATGATATGATATCTTCTCTAATTTGGTACATTCACACAAAAAGAGGTGAACTAAAGAAAAAAATTGAGGACAATAAATGGATTCAGGTACCTGTGACAGTGTGCTATTCTAAGTGTAGATATTACTCATGAAGAAAATTGTAAATAATTTCATTTTATAATTACATTAGAAAAAATATGTTTCTTGAAACAGATTTTAGTTTGAATGTGACTCTACCACATAGTTTGCAATGCTAGGAACATTTTAAACTTTCATTATTTTCTTTACTTGTTAAATAAATTATTCATATTTCACAAAGTTGTTATAAAGGAGCTTATCTCCTTTTAAGAAGCTATCAGAGTTTCCATAAATAGTAGGAAAAATATTTGCTTAAAATTTTTTGAGATAAATTCTGTATGTGAGAATAAACAAGACCAACCTGGTTGTGTACATTTTCATATCATCTGCATATATTTTTAAGTTAATTTCTGCCCCTCCTTCTTAGGAAGTTATACTAATTATCCAAATTGTGTTGGAGATTTTGTTCCATGTGAAGCAACCTTGGGGAACTGAGCCTACCCATTTCCTGTGCAGTCATTTATGAGTGTATGAAGAGTCTGAGATCATCTTTCAGGTTGTAGTAATTAAACAGAAATATATTATATAATTAAATAGTAATGGGATTTTATATAAGAATTGAATCTGCTTATGGTACAAAATAGTGATAAAGAATGAAAACTTTCTAAACAATGGTTTGGGGAATATAGTAATGACTTTTAAGAATTTATACAAGTATTCATTACATTGAATATCTCTTGAGAATTTATTGTGTGCTCAGTAAGAAGGAGGTGAGATAGAATGGCAAAAAGTGTTCATGGCAGAAAGAATAGCACATTTGAGAGACAGTGCATTTAAGGATATGAAAATTGTTTAATGACTAGAGTATAGAATTGGATCAGGGGAATCATCCAGGGCTGGTAAGCCATACCAAGGAATTTGACCTTTATCCTCAGTACAATGGGGCCTTGATATGGTAGTGGATGTGTTTGTGGAGAGAATGCCCTATCTCTGTTTAAGAAAGAGGAGAAGAGTGGCTTGGAGGAAGGAGATCAAGACTAGAGCAAGGGAGATTGATTGTGTAGCCAGTTGTAGAAATCATGGCAAGAGATGATGGTAACCTGAACTAGTGGCATAGGAAAGCTAAAAGTAAAGGCCAAAAAACTTTTGGTTTTAGTTGGCAGGTTAAAGAATTCTATGAAGTATATTTCTATATCTATTAACTTATGTGTATCTATATCATCTATGTATTCTATCCATCCTTGTTATTCTTCTGATTTACTTATTTTTTGAAATTATTTCAAGCTTGGAAAAAATGTTGTAAAAACCAGCACAAAGATTATTTTCTTTTTCCAGAATCATTTGAGAATAAAATGATAATGTGATCTGTCATTGTTTACAAATACTTCAGAATGTAGTTCCTAAATGCAAGGACATCTTTATCAACCATCAAAATTAGGAAATTAATTTTAAAAGCCCCATGTAGGTTTTGTTCCAACTATATACTTCAAGCAAAAGGATCCAGTTCAGAATCACATGTTGCATTTAATTATCATGCCTCTCCCTCCCTCCCTCTCTCTCTCTCTCTCTCTCTCT
>NW_026000142.1:4035303-4048839 GCF_001458135.2 Marmota marmota marmota
TTCCATCATCTCTCTCTCTACTTCTCCTCTCCTCCTCTCTCTCTCTCTCTCTCTCTCTCTCTCTCTCTCTCTCTCTCTCTCTCTCTCTCTCTCTCTCTCTCTCTCTCTCGGCCTTTTTGGTAGAAAGAGGAATTCATTTGCCAGGAAGGATGATCCCATAATATTTCTTCTGGGACCAGCACATGGCCTTTGCTGATTCTCTGGCCTCAGTGCAGTCTGTTCTGTGCTTCTTGTCTGTAGTACGGAAAACTGGATCTAAACTAAACTAAACACCATATAGAAGTCCAGGCCATAGGTACCAAAAGTTTTTAGGCCATATTTTATCCCCAGATCAGTGTATTCCTGGATTCTAAAACCAAATTTTCCACTACCTGAGAAGTTATTTTTTTCTTAATTTATACTCCTATATTTTTAGAACTTTTTCCAGAATTTCCTCTGCCTCAGCCCCACAGACTGTAGAATGGGAGGCAGTCTTTTTATTTATTCTGATGCCAAAGGATCTGTCAGTGCATCTGCTTCTGAAAACACGGTCTTCTCCTGTGAGCTGCTTCAATGCCATGGCTGCTTGGCCCAGTCTGTCTCTAGTTTCCTCCACCCAGATGTTTAGACAGAGCTTATGGGTGAGAGTTCCCATATGGGAGTGTCCTTTTAAAAAAAAAAAAAAATCTTAATACTGTGCCATTAAGGAGAAGAGGAAGACCTTCAGGTCTCTTTAATATCCTTCCATTTTGAACAATTCCTCAATGTTCCTTGGTCTTCAATATCTATAGATATTTTTAAGGTTGCAAGCCAATTATTTTATAGCAATACTCAATTTTGGGGTTTCTGACATGTTCCTATAATTAGATTCAGATTATCATTGAGGTATTTTTGTTAGGAATATCATGGAAGTGATGTATTCTTATTGCATCCTGTCAGGTGGTGCATAAATTCTGTTTGCTACATTACTAGAGATGTTGACCATGACCTCTTAATCAAGGTCATGTCTACCAGACTTTTTCCACTGGGAAGTTTACTCATTTTCACATTATACTCAGTTTTTAGAGGGAAGTACTTAAAGACTATATAATTCCGTTTTCTTCATCAACTTCTTACCCATTAGTTTTAGCATCTCTGTATGGTTCTTGATTGAATTAATTATTATGATAGTTGCCAAGCAGTGATTTTATAATTTCTTCAGTCCTTCTCCCTCCATTTATCCGTTGGCATTCCACTGAACAGAAAAAATTTATCCTCTTTTCATATATATCAATCCGAGTGTATCAATTTCTATTTGTAATGGATTATGTTTGTATAATGTCAAAATATTATTTATTTTTAGGTGTAAAATCTCACAGTTTTGGTTGGTGAGAGCCATTTCAAACTGTCGTGCTCATTCTTTGAGCACTTTCTGTCACAATAAGATGATCTAGGCCCCTCTTTACCAGGCATGGAGGTCAATGTCTGTGTCCTCCTCTCCCCACTTGAACTCCAACATCCGCACACTGCCTAAACCTGTTGGAACTGAATTATTCAGGAAGAGAGGGCAGAAGGATGATAGACATAGATACATAGACAAATAGACTGGCCTCTTTTTTTTTTTTAAATGTTCTATGTATGTACATTGGGAAATAAAAACCCTAGCTCATCAATCTATATCAAAACAGGTCTTTGGATAATTAGCAATAATAGATAAGCCCCAAATAATTTAATTTGGGGGATTTTTTTTTTGTTGTTTTCCATTGATATTTAATACAGGTCCATTTACTGTTTTGAGAACTCAGGGCCTCCAGCCCTGCATTTTCCAGCTCTTCATTCCACTCCCACCATGTGCAGTCTCGCAATTTGATAAACTTTTTGCTATTTTAGCATTTGCTATAATCTTAGAATCAGAAGCTTAACAAGGAACCATATTCTTTATCCTCATCTTCCCACCTTCTTTTGCTATGAGATGGGTTAGGAGATGCATGGTTCACGGAGCAGTTGGTGCCATCACAGAGTTGAACATTCGCTATTTCTCCTGTGTGGAAGCCGTATTGGGATGAATACTTTTTGCTCTTCTCTGAGACTGGAAACTATCCCCATGGCTACTCTGCTTTGGTTCTCAGGTGCTTTACTCTCACTAGGATTGGTGAACTTTGTCACAGCATGAAGACAGAGCCTGACAGCCGAGGGGAGGAGGCTTGCTTCCTTTTAAGTTTTTCCACATGAATGGGAGAAGACAAAGAATTTAAGACAAGTTGAATTGTCTGAAGCAGTTACTCTTGGACAACTTTGTATAACAGTGCTGGATGGATGGTTAATGTGTTTCTTTTCCATCCTCGTCTTCCATATTTTTTTAAAAAAAAGTTATTAGAGACTGAAATTTTTAAAATAGGTTTTCCAATTAGGCATATATACATTTGGATTTGAATTTTATTACACTAGAGCCCTAGAAAATTGCTAAATTTATTTGAAATCACTGAAACATGATGATATAAGGACATAATAGGAATTTAATTCTAATTTCAAGAGAATCTGATTTAGGAAACCACATAATACTGAGAAATTTGGTAGTCATAAATTAGAAGTATAATTTTAAGATAGAAGCCATGTACAATTTTCATAACTTTAGACTGATACGTATTTTCACAGCTTAACTGGTCTTAAAATTAGCAATTCCTTTTTTTCCTGCTTCCTGTATTTTATTTATTTTCTTTATATATGACAACAGAATGCATTACAATTCTTATTACATATATAGAGCACAATTTTTCATATCTCTGGTTGTATACATAGTATATTCACACCAATTCATGTCTTCATACCTGTACTTTGGATAATAATGATCATCACATTCACCATCATTAATTACCCCATGTCCCCTCCCTTTCCCAGCAATTCCTGCAGTTTTTCTGGAACAGTACAATTATTTTTAGGGGAATTTTTTAATTATCACAAATTTGTTGGCATATATTTCTAATGTATATGTTTCTAAATATGGGTTTTTTGAGCCAATATTATTTATTCAATGGATTGAGAAGACTTCCTAAAATATTAATAAAATCTAATAATGGTTTATAAGAAGATAAAAATCCTTATCAGTGTTTGAATCTGAGGAATGATCAAATCATCAAGCATTAGTTTTGTTTTTTAAATTTATTCTTTCTAGATGTATGTGACATACATACATGGAATAAGTGTAATTTGATCTGTTGAGAGCCACAGCCGAAGGGGCCCCAGCAAACTTCCAGCTGCCAGCAAACTTCCAGCTGCTGGCTGATGATTGGCTCACAGCGGCCCCAGCAACATCTAGCTGATTGGCTCCTCTGCGGTGATGCTCATTGGGCTGTTTCCCTGCCCTTTCAGACCACGGAGCTGCTCATTGGGGGACTTTTTTGGCTCCACCCACGCGACCCAGCCAATTGGCCTCCAGAGCAGGAGGATGGGGGAGGTGGAGAGGCTGGTGGTTGAGAGAGAGGCTTGTGGGAAGCCGGTGGTGGCAGTTGGGCTCTGAAGGTTTTCCTGAGGAGCTTTTTTGTTTGGTGTGTGTGTGGTTCTAAAAATAAAGTTAGTTTCTTTTGACAAGTGGCTCCTGAATTGTGCCCAGCCAGATTGTGGCATTGATCCAATTAGGATCCCATTGTCATAAATATGTGGTCCAAAACTGGTCAAAGACAGAAAACTTAATATAATACTGAATATAATAAGATAAAAATACTTAGGAGTCTCAGACACCTCTTGTATTTCATGTATTTAATCTCAAGTGCACTGAAACAAAATAGAACCCAGTAAAATATTTTCTCTGTACCATCTCTCTCAGATACTTAGAATCCTATCAGTTTTTCTAATGAAATTTCAAAGTCTTTGCTTTTCTTTTTCTCCCTTTACAAAGGAATAGGAAGTGTTTCCATGTAGCATACAGTTGGGCTAACCCTGTCCTTCTTTATTGCAGATATCTTGTCCAGACTTTATGTTAGAGCTGTGATTATTGATTCTCCTTAAGCCTTTTGTTCAGCCTCTGTTTTTCACTCAGTTTTAAGTGCTGTTAATAAACTTATTTCCTTTTATCAGTCATAGTGTATCCTCTTCAGCTTCATGCATCAAACCCATAGTTTCATCAGAAACTTTTAATTCCCTGAGTGTCACTTCTCTGGACCTTGCCAGCATTTGCTTTAATGCCATTTACTAAGGGCCTACTGTGTGCCTAGTGGGTGCCAGCCAGTGTACCAGATGCTGTAAGTGTTGTAGGGAATTAAATAATTGTGTCATTGTCCTCACAGAACTGATAGTCTAGTAGGAACAACAGGTATTCAGAAAGTATAGTAATTGCACTTGCTAGTAATTAAACAATTATTAGTATAGTAATTGCACTTGCATGTAATTAAATGATTATTGCAAATGTATGAAGTGCTTTAGAGAAGAGAACAAGAACATGAGTTCTTTTGAGGGAGTCTTGATGGTGGTATTGAGGCTAGGGATGAGGATTGAGTGCACATCAGCTGGTCATGATCTGGGTCGAGGAACATTTTAGGCAAAGAATGGTCCTTGCTCTTTCTGCATTACTTTCTGCTCAGAATCAAGCAATTTCATACTACTTGAATGTTATTGGTTTGTGTGGTTTTTTTAGTGCTGGGGATGGAACCCAGAGCCTTCTGCATGATGGAGCTCCATCCCTAGGCCTCTCACGCTACTTAGCCATCTTATGTGCTCAGTCTCACTGGGGTGCCTCTTACTTCTTAATGAACTTTTTGTACTTTTACACCTTTCCATAATCCTGATTTTGTGGTGTCAACCTATTTTGGAGCTTCTAAGTCAAAGTTGTTAGATTGGGACCCACCAGTAGCAGGCTTTCAAAGACTAATTTGTCTCTTGCCCCCTACACTGTTATTCTCCTGTTTTCCTTCCCTCACCTCCTTGGATTTTCTGGGATTTTTATAGGAAGGAATCCCAAGGCAAAGGTAGATGCCTTAGAATATTCGTTGCTATTGAAGCCCTGCCCACAAACATTTGAATTTTGTTGTCTATCCTAGTGACATTAAGACTTAGGATTGAAAAATGCCTCTTCTTCAGAGGAAGTTTCAGTATTTTGCTTTAGATCATTGTAGAATATGCATATTAGCCTTGGAGTTTGTATAATCTATAACTGTGCTTCATATATGTGTCCCACACTTTTCTACTTTAAATTTCTTAATTTAAGTGACTCCTATATATCTAAGTTGAAAGTTTTTTGAAAAGATAACACATTGATATTCAGCATTACTAACAATGTGTTATTACCAATAGTATGAATATAAATAATCCTGCAGCTATACATCAAGAGAACCATCATTGTACTAGTACAAAATGATCTGTGTGCTTTTCTGATATGGGTTATTATTTTTTATTAGTATGTGTACTAGCTGAGTAGCTGATCCAACTATTTGGCCTTTATTGAGTCAGAACCAATTTTGTAGCAGAGAAAGAAAACATACTTGCTTCATTTGACTCTTCCTTTTCTCTTTAAGTATGGAATAAAAACTAATTATAGCATTTGTATGTAAGCAATTATTAAAATGAAACTAAATTGAAAAAATATAAATGTTGACCAGTAGTTGACTGAACTTTCACCATTTTATTTTTTTAAAATAGATGATTAACACATTTCATTTTTTTAAAAAAAATTATTATAATGACACATCCTACTTAAGATTAAACCATTTTAAGTTTATACTCTAGAAGTGTTAAGTACATTCACGTTGTTATAAAACAGATCTCTAAGACTTTTTTATCTTGCAAAACTGAAACTGCCTGTTAAACAACAACTTCTGATTCCCCTCACTCCCTCATCCCCTGGCAACCAGGATTCTATTCTTTGTCCCTATAAATTTGATCATTCTAGGTAGATCATATAAATGGAATCACACACTAGATATCTTTTCGTGACAGCAGTGTCTTCAGGGTTCACCCACATTGTAGCATGTTTAGAATTTCCCTTTTTTAAGGCTGAATAATACACTGTTGTATGTATATGCCATATCTTCTTTATCAATCTGTTAATGAATGTCGGGATTTCTTCCACCATTTGACTACTGTGAATAGTGCTACTATTAATATGGATGTACAAATACATCTTTGATACTCTGCTTCAATTTCTTGTGGGAAAACTTGGATTATTAAGTCCCAATCTTAGTAGGGAGATAGGTACTCTTAAATAGTTGAACAATGTGAGACAGAACAATGGAGGTAGGGAAGGAAAGATACCTTTAAAAGTCAGGCAGATGATAATCTGTTAGCTATTTAAGGCTATATTTGTCTGTTTTGATGTTTCTTAAAGTATTGTCCATGAACTATCTGCATTGGAATCTCTTGGAATGCTTGTTAAAAATTTAGACTTGTAGGCCCTTTACTAGACTTCTCAAGTCAGAAATCTCTTCTAAGACTAAGGAATTTGCACCACAAGTGATTCTTATGCACACTGAAAGGTGAAATGCACTGCCCTGCCACTGGCAATTAGACATCTCAGGTTTTACCTTTATTTATGCATATAAAAGCCCAGGATTCCTTGCTACTTGTAGCCCCTCCCTTGCTTGCTTGTTTTTGTGGCCAGTCCATCTAGGCTAGCATATGACTTTCACTTTTATTCCTTTCCTTTTTTGTATGAGCATTTTAAATATGACATAGCATATTATAATCCTAAGGACTTTCATGTGTTCGTATTATATAAGTAAATGACAAATGTGACATCTTTTAAAAATTTTTTTCCATGTTTAATTGGTGGGTTATAATTACACATAATAGTGGGAGTCATTGTTACATAGTTATACATGTGCATGATATAACAATATAATTTGGTCAATTTAATTCCCCAGTATTTCTCCTTTCCCTCACATCCTACCTCCCCCAGGTCCCTTTACTCTACTCTATTAATCTCACTTCGATTTTCAAGAGATTCCCCCACACCACACACACACAAACCTTTCTTTTACTTTATTCTCTCTAGCTTCCACATATGAGAAAACATACTACCTTGACTTTCTGAGTTTGACTTTTTTGACTTATCATAATGCCCTCAAGTTTCATCCATTTTCTTGCAAATGATATAATTTCTTTTTTTGTAATGAGGATTGAACTAGGGGAGCTACATTCCTAACCCTTTTAACTTTGAGACAGCTCTCACTAACTTGCCCAGGCTGGCCTTGAACCTATGATTGGCCTTGGACATGTGATTGGCTTTGAGTTTACAATCCTCCTGCTTCAGCCTCCTAAATTGTTGGGATTACATATGTGCACTTCTGTTCCTCGTTTTCCTTTAGGTAACAGGTGTCAACAGAATCCTGACCAGGCTCCTGGGCAGGTCATATTTTTAATCAATTAGTACTTTTGCTTTCTCTCTATTCCTCTTTTCTTCATTATAGTGGAAAACAGAAAGGAATTAAATTAACAGAATTAGAAAAATGGAAGGGAAAACTAAGAAGAACTATAGGAGTTTTAAATGTATGTTAAACTGATTTGGACAACTTAAGTTTTGATAAGTAATGGAAGCAGCATGATATTATGGAATAATTTGGCATCTTCAGCAGCCTTGTTCAATTAATACAATAAAGCCTACCTCAAAACACTGCCAGAGCATGTAAAGGCCCGTCCTGTCAAC
Organism: Marmota marmota marmota; assembly: GCF_001458135.2. Lineage (NCBI taxonomy): Eukaryota > Metazoa > Chordata > Mammalia > Rodentia > Sciuridae > Marmota > Marmota marmota. Next base: position 4,042,895 of record NW_026000142.1, read on the forward strand.
CTCTATGTCTTAGTCCATTCTGCCTGCTGTAACAACATGCCACAAACTGAGTATCTTGTAAACAACAGACATTTACCTCTCATAGTTCTAGAGGTTGAGAAGTCCAAGATCAAAATGCTGGCAAATTTAGAATTTGGTGAGAGCCTCCATTCTGGTTCTAGCTATGCCCTCACATGGTGTGAGGGGAGAACTCTGGTGTTCAGCTCCTCATAAAGGCATTAATTTCCATTTATAAGGGTTCCACTCTTATGACCCGGTCACTTTGCTAATACTGTCACATTGGGGATTAGGTTTCAGCATAGGAACTTTGAGGGGACACAGATATTCCATCCATAGGTTCTCCAATGCTGAAGATATGGCACTTGCTACATGAGAAAGGCAGAACAGCAGTTCACACCAACATTTAAGACAAACATTTATTTTACCCCAACTTCCTCCCTGCTTCTCTGCAATTAATATTTAATTTGGTTTCTCAATCTTTATGGCAGTCTTTTATTGTATCATTATTCCCATTTTTCAGACGAGGAAATTAAGACTCTGAGAAATTAAGTAACTTGCACAAGGTCATAAATTTGGTAAAGGATTTGGGTTGAGTTCTGACAGATTTCAAAGCCATTTTCTTTGTATAGTGCCGAGCTGCCTTGTGTATAATGAGTATGGAAGATTGAAAAGGAGTTAATGGTGTGGCCTTTCCACTGTTCTTTCCACTACTTCACTTGGTGAATGACTAATAGGCAAATACTCCCAGAGGGTATTTGCATTTTAAAAGAGGAGCTCATTAACTCTAATGAATCTCTAATTGGTAGAATTGGTGGGGGAGATATTTTTAAGTGCTGGGGCTTTCTCCTGTGTCTTCAAGGTACCTAGCTGTCCTTTTCTACTCTGTAGATTATCAGCTACTCTGGAATTAGAATTATGTAGTAGAATGCAGCAGCAAACTGCCAAACTGCTAGTCAGACCCAAATACAATTGAGTGAATTTATATGGAGTCAGGAAAAAAAAAATCATCAAAAGGGATGTAGTATGGGTTAGCTTTGTGTAAAATGAGTGTTCAGAAGCAAATGAATTTGATAATATTGAGGGTCTTCTGAAGACTTAGGTAGAAATAATATGTTTTGTAATCAATTTTAGCTTCAGAAGTGTTATATAAGCATTTCCTATAGAGTGTTAATGAGTCTCTGAAACATTTTTAATAGATGTCAGTTAAATAAAATGCTCCATAGTCAAATACATTGTGAAAAAACTTTAAAATTTGTTTACTACAGAATTTCTCAGATGGTAAAGTACATTGGAAAGCAACTATAGAATTTATACCCTACAGGTTTTTCTCATACTTCTGACAAGAGAAAAAATTTTTTTCCATGTGAACCTCTTGGAATCAGTGTTTTTTAGGTTGCATTCTCAGATATGGAATTCTAGATTAAAACTCTAACTTAAAAAAAGAAAAAGAAATGAACAGCTTTTTGTATTCACAACTTTTTATATGCAGTGGGCTCCAATCAAGTCCACACCAGTCCCTTCCAGTCCTCTTGGGCCTACAAAGGGCATGCTAGTAATTACAGCCCTCTGCTTGAGAGGGAAAAAGAAATGGATGGAGATCAAATTCTCATCTGTATTGCCTGGAAAAGTGGTGTTGAAGAACGAGGCTTATATCAGGGAGCAAAAGTGTTTCGTAATCTGAATCTCAGAATTAGCTTGAGTTACATTCAGTTACAGGATACGTGGGGCAGGCTTCCCCAAGCCAAGGTCTGTCCATTCAGAGGTTCAGAAGAATGTGCTGTTTTGGAGAGAAGGGAAGAAGGGGCAGAACCATGGGCAGCCAGCCAGGTCATCCCAAACTTACCACACCACAGAAAGAAGAGTGGAGAGAGGCCTGGAGTGAATGCTAATGGAGCAGAAAGAGTGGGAACCAAGTATCTGTTCACTTTCCCACCTACCACTAAGCCTCTGGACAAGCCTCCTCTGAATGGTTCAAGGAGGCATTAGTGTTCCCTTCCCATGCCTAAGAACTTCTCCCCTTTCCACTTTCCCTTGTATCTAATGATCACTTTCTACCATCTCCTCCCATCTTCACCCAGGAGAATGAGATCATGATGGTACTCTAATGGCTGTCTCTTTCCTATGCCCTTGTATAGTTCAAACTTTATTCAATTTTTTGTCCCAGCAAAGGTGGAACACATATATTCCTCTGAATCAGAGACTAGAGAACTGTAGCCTGCCACCTGTTTTTGTAAATAAAAATTGTATTGGAACACAGCCACACTCATTAGGTTAGATATTGTCCGTGGCTGCTTTTGGCTGCAATGGTAGAATTGTGAAGTTGTGACAGAGACCATATGGCCTGAAAAGATTAAAATGTTTACTGTCTGGCCTTTTACAGAAAAAAAAAAAAAAAATCAGCTAACCTCTAATCTAAGCTATAGGTGAATTTCACTTTTTTTTTTTTAAATTTCTGAAAGAGCTTTAGAGGTGTGTGTGTGTGTGTGTGTGTTCCTTATCATTTATTCTAAATAAAAGCTACATTTTAAACAAAGAAAATTACATGGTTATGGTACAAGAGGAATTTTTGTCACTTGTAAATGTTTCTAGCCTCACAACCTTCTAGAAGAATATCCAGGAGACTGTGTTTGCTTTACAAGACTAGAATGAAGGACAGAAGTTTGCTCTAGTCAGAAGTATTTGGCATCTGTTCCAGAAAGAGAAGAAAATAGAAAATCTGTGGGCCTCGGAAAGCAAAAAAGAATTGGATAGAAGTGGGGATAGAGAGTCGGGGCTTAGGTTTGAACAGCACAGAGCTTTCAGAGTTTCCGTTTATGCTCTGGGCTCTTCCCACCCTGCTACCTAACTCAGAGACTTGGTTCCTCCCACCTCAGCCCTTAACCACCTTTCACCAGACCTGAGACCCTGGGGATGTTAGGAAATGGATTCTGCCTGCAATGGGACTGCCTTCTACCTGGGAGACTATGGGTGAATCACTGAGTACCCATTAGAGTTTACTTACCTGTCAACTAGGGAAGTACAAGGGAGATATTATTGTGCCTACCCAACTAAATAATAAAGTTTAATGTTTTTTAAAAAGGCTATGAGGGGCTGAGGTTTGTGGCTCAGTGGTAGAGCACTTGCCTAGCACATGTGAGGTGCTGGGTTTGATCCTCAGAACCACATATAAATAAATAAATACAATAAAGATCCATCAACAACTAATAAAAATATTTTTTTTAAAAAAGGCTTTGTGAGCATTAAAATACTGCAAAAAAAATGCCACAGGTTTTGTTCTTTTTAAATGACTGACTTATAAATGAAATTTTTGAATCTATTCAGCATAGAAGTGAAAATTAACTGATATTTGAAGATGATAATATCTTATTTCACATTTCTCAGCTCCTTTTTGTTTATTGTTGAAGTATCTAGCCTCTATGTGGATTATAGAATATATAGACAGTAAATTAACTTTTACCATTATAAAATAATAGAAATAACTTTCAAAAATTATATTTTATTGCAACCTATTATTTCCTTTGTTGTTTCTTTAGCCTTCATTTTGTGTCTTTGTTTGTAGATAAATAAAGTTGCAGATGGCAATTTTCCTTGTAATCAGTTATTGTCCTATCTGAGTCATCGCCAGACATGGCATTTCAGTAAATAGTGATTCTGCAATTGCTTCCAGGCAGATGTGTTATGTGATGTCAAAAACACTAGCTGATAACCTTTCTGGTTTTTCAAGCAGTAGGGAGAATGGAGAAACTTTTGTGTAGATACACACCTCAGAAAATGGCAAAGTAAATAGATTTGTACTCAATGGTTTCAGTTGATTACAGTGTTTGTGTGGCTATGGGTGGAGTAGTAATCATTTTTAACGATAAATGATCTTTCTTAGAGTTAATGACTTTTCATATAGTGGGTTATGCATATTTTCTCATACATATGTACACATATGTGGGTTTTTTTTTTTTGCATGTGCATTATTAAACTCCACCTTGACCTCATTATATAGAGATCTATATTACCTTGGCTGCTCATGTTATATTGGTCTCATGTGCATAACTAAGGAAAATAAACTCCTTGTGCATTCATTTTTCCACTTACAATTGAAGGTTGGTTATTGAATCCCTAATTTTCAGAGAAAATGGGAATTCTAAAAATAAGTCTTTTCTTGTTGTGCCAATAAGTGGTCAATGTAAAGTCACTTAAAATCAATCAAAATATCCAGGTGTAGCAGTGCCTGTAATCCCAGTGGCTCAGAAGGCTGAGGCAGGAGGATTGTGAGTTCAAAGCTATCCTCAGCAAAAGCAGGCACTAAAGTAACTCATTGAGACCTTGTCTTTAAATAAAATACAAAATAGGACTGAGGATGTGACTGTTGTCACGTGCCCCTGAGTTCAATCCCCAGTAACCTCCTCAAAAATCAATCAAAATAGTTGTTTGACATCCTAAGTCACAAGAGTAGATTGATTAAAAATTTCATTTAACAACAATAAACTTTATTATCTATAGACATAATTAAAAAATCCCTAATGCTTTTTAATGTGTTTTTAATTTTTAACTGATTTTAAAATTTAACAAATTATATCACAATTATGAATTCTAGTAGCAATTGAATTAGTAGCAATATATCAGAGTGGTATTTATTAAATTTTCCTTTTAAGTTTCACAAAGTTTTAGAAGAAAGACATTACTACTCCAATACAGTTTTTGTTCATTACCAGGAAGTCTTTTGTCACAGATTTATAGGCAAGAAACCATAAAAATAAATTCACTAATTTATTCAATTAATACTTATTGAACTTCTCTTATGTGCTGGACCCTGCCTAACAATAACTTTGCATACAACTGAGAACAAAGCTGATCCTCGGGAATGTGCACTGACATGTTTAGATTGTAAACACTGTGGGGAGTTAAAATATCTTAAGTAATTTTAGTTCTTGCTTCATGATTTTAGAATTTAACAGGGTTTTATTTAATCCTTTGAAATTTTCATGAGGCTCCTTCTTGTTTACAGTCATTGATAAACTAAACTTTCGTGTTTCATAAGGAAAAGCTAAGCTCCCCAAAGATTTTCATGCTTTATCTTCAATCAACACTTGTGACCTTGTATGCTAACACATTCCTAACCTGTAGTGTCAGCCATGCCATCACCATCATCCATGAATTTGCTAATTGTCCCTGTTGGGGACATTCCTAGGATGGCTTAATTTGGGGGGGGAAGAACAGTTTACAATTTGCTAATTTAGCTTCTGATTATGCTTCAAAAAGTAGGCTAATTTGTTGTCTACCTATCATGTGTTAATCATCACCATTAGCAATAATTAATAAATTAAAGCAGGTAATTAATAAGTTAATCATGCTTATACTTGCCCAACTATATTTATATCTGTTCTGGGTCCTTCCAGGCAGCTTAGTAACCTAGTTCATTTAGTAATATAACCCACTCAGGTACCAACCTTAGAAATTAAAGTATTAACTGAAGACTAATTTATGCATTTGTTCATTGTTCTTTCCTGTGGTAATGATTATCTGGCATTTGGTTAATTATTACATAGAAAAGTACAATATCTACTCCAAGGCAGATCCACAAAAGCACAAACACTCAATGAGTAAACCTTATGGGCTAGGGTTGTGGCTCAGTGGTAGAGTGCTTGCCTAGCGTGTGGAGGCCACTGGGTTCAGTCCTCAGCACCACATATAAATAAATAAATTAAATTAAGGTGTTGTGTTCATCTACAACTAAAAAAAAAATAACAATAAAAATAGAAAAAGAGTTGGGCTGGGGATGTGGCTCAAGCGGTAGCGCGCTCGCCTGGCATGCGTGCGGCCCGGGTTCGATCCTCAGCACCACATACAAACAAAGATGTTGTGTCCGCCGAAAACTAGAAAATGAATATTTTTTTAAAAAATTCATTCTCTCTCTCTCTCTCTCTCTCTCTCTCTCTCTCTCTCTCTCTCTC
>NW_026000142.1:4048861-4058747 GCF_001458135.2 Marmota marmota marmota
TCTCTCTCTCTCTCTCTCTCTCTCTCTCTCTCTCTCTCTCTCTCTCTCTCTCTCTCAAAAAAATAGAAAAAGAGTAAACCTTATGAAAAATTAATTTGGAGGACAGTTACTCATATGATAAAAATGCTGTTTTAAAATGATTTGCCTTTTTTAAGTCAAACTTTCTTTGTTTATTTGAACTATGACTTGATTAAAAATTAGAATTCATTTGATTTTTCTAGCATATACCTGTAAAGCACGATACATCTCTGGTGTAGGTAGTGTGTATATATGTTTATGGATGATTTATGAGACCTGTATAAAACTACTGTTCTTCAGAATTACTCGTTTACTTTGTAACAAAGGAAATAGTGGTTGTTTTCATTATGTGAAACAGAATAATGAAAAAAAATTCAAGTAAGTAGAAGACAATTTGGCCTTAATAGTATGGTGAAGTTTCTGTCCTTTTTACTTCATAGGAGATACAACAAATGAACCAAGGGGTAAAGCTTCAGAAGTGGAAGGCAGCCAACCTTTGGAGGTAAGTGAAACACAGTAAGAGCCCTTTTGGGGTGAAACTGAACAAGTCACTATGATTACATATTCCTCTGAGGATAAAGAGTAACTTTAGCTCTCGATATACAAACAGGTGCCTAGATACCAAGAAACAGGTGATCTGCTGAAAGTCAGAAGATATCAGTATAGGGAGGGAGGGAGTTCCCAACAGCCAAGCTTATCTCAGTGCTAGGAATGGAAACTTTCTGTTAAAACAAAAAGGGGAATAGAGTTTTTAAGTTAAAATATCTGAACTATTTTTAACTGAGTGGTTATTCTCTAATATTTTGGATTAAAAGACAGTATATGAACCTACAGAGAAAGGTTTGAAAATAACCTATTCAGAACTGTATTACCTTACCATTTCTAGCAGTGAAGTACACTCTTTGACAATGTTCTATAAAAAAGCTAGGGTATTCATTCTTTTCACATGAGAAAGCTATTTGCTCCTTGAGGGTACTTGGAAATATAGTTGAGATAATTTTGAGTACTATGTAGAAATATATTAACGTTATTTAACCACTGAAAGAATCATTTTTAAGACTTAGGGGAATGTTAAGTATTAGGGCAGAAGGGAGAGCCATGAATTTTGAAACTCTTTACCTGACACACCTCTGCTTACATTCTGTTTGTAGTGAGGGAGGTTATTGCTACATACAGCCAGAGTGAGGTCAGGAACCTGGCCTGAGTGGCCCATCATGGTGTCCCCAATGCATAACAGAGTAAGCAGCCAAAAGACTTGTTGCATGGGTTATAACTAGGAAGTAACCTTTATTTTAAGAGAGATGTGTATTTTTATATTTATATTTTTCACAGTGAGCAAATGTTTTTAATAAGGAAAACTTATTTAGACATGATATGGGAAGTAAATTTATGAAGAGGAAAAAAGAATCATCTTTTCCGTAAAACTGTTCTTTTCTTTTATTCATGCATACAACACATATTTATTAAGCACTGACTGTACCTAAGTCACTGTGCAAGGAGCTGAGTACTTAGTGATGAAAGAAATAGATCTAGGACAAAGAAAATGTCCAGCTTATATATTGAAGCAACTTGATCTATTTCATTTATTCAAACATTTAGTGAGTGCTGACCATAAATAGCATCTTTTTTTTAATACCATGCTTAATCATTGAGCCTCATTCCCAACCCCATCCCCCCACCTTTTTTTCTATTTTATCTAGAGTCAGGGTGTCACTGAATTGCTCAGTACCTCGCTAAGTTGCTGAGGTTGGCTTTGAACTAAGGATCCTCCTGCCTCAACCTCCCAAGCTTCTGGGATTACATGCATGTGATACCACACTGGGCATGAGTAGCATCTTTGACAGGAAATGTGTTTGGGATTTCGGAGACAACCACACAGATAGTTTAGAAATCATCAATGATTACTTGAGTTTAATTGCTTAGTGTCTTACTCTTATTCAGGCTACTATAAGAAAACACCATATACCAGGTAGTTTATAAACAACAGAAACTTATTTCTTAATAAGTTCTGAAGTCTGGAAAGGCCAAGATCAGAATGTGGCAAATTTGGTATCTGATGAGAGCCAGCCTTTTGGTTTTTAGTTGTTTCCTTCTCATGGGTCCTAACAGCAACAACAACAACAACAACAATTTTGGTGTACCAAAAGCCAATTTCTCCAAAGGACCCTAAGAAAAATGAGTTATATTTTGGCAACCACAAACGTTCATTTTTAAGCTTTATGCAACCCCTGCCAATTTATCTATATTCTCATTATAAATAATATTTCTACATTTCTTGTATATTCCTTAAAAATTAAAATACTGAGAACCATTCTGCTAGTACAGTGATTGTAATTATGAATCACAGTGTGTATATTTCTAATACTAACTGAAATCATTGAACTCTTCCTTGCTAATGTAGTAAGAGTGCCAAAAATAAGATTTTTTTTATGGGTAACTCCTAAGAAGTTTAAGAAAAAATATTTAGGAGAATTCTGGTCTCTTCAGTCCCTTAAAAGGAAACTAATCCCACTCATGAGGACTTCATTTTCATTATCTAACACCTCCCAAAAGCCATACCTCTGGATACTATCACCTGGAGGATCCATATTCAACCTATGAATTTGGGGGAGGATAGAAACATTCAGATCATTGGAAGTATCTGCAGACAGAACTCAATTATTTTTCAAAGCTTGTTCACTGATAGAATTTCAAGATTAATTCTTTCGAAAGGAATTTTCAAGATTATAATCCTTAGAAATTTGAAACTAGCTGCCTCCTAGACTTTCCATTAATACAATCAATTGTTAATGATTAAGTCTGGATGTATATATTTGGGCTGTATTTGATATTTCAAAAGTGCCTTCCAAGTAGCTTCTGGGCAGTGTGAGGGCAGTGTTGTCAGAGAGCTCACTAATACAGCAGACTAGAAACAGGTACACTATAAAGGAGGTCGAAGTGTTAAATCACAGTGCAAGAGTACAATAATGAAAAGTACTTTTAGAGGCTATGTATGTTTTGTCACAAAAAAAGCCTGATGATATTTAATTTGATCTTAAACTTCCAAAAAATGGGATTCTTTATTCCATTCCTTCAAAAATGCAAAACAAAAATATTGTTGCACATTCTTTCCCTCATCCCCATCTTCACCTCCACACCTTGTTTCAGTCAAAATGAGCCTAATCCAATCTTGAGGCTTTAAATTCTGTGTAGTCTCATGACTCCCAAAGTGTACCTCTGCTTAGACCTCTCACCTGAGTTCTAGACCATATATCCAACTGTATACATTTTACTTGGAAGTTTCTTAACAGTTTAGCCATTACCTGATCATGATTCCTGACCCCACCACTCTGAAGCTTCTCTTTGTCCAGGTTTCCATCATTTCTATTTAATATCACCACCATATATTATTGGTTTAGAACTGAAACCCCTGTGCCTCCCTTCTTTCCCTCAAACTCCAAATCTAGTCCATCAGCAAGTCTTGTCATCTGTCTGGAATCTGACTGCTTCTCAATTTTGTCATTGTTAGTCTAAACCACCACTTTTACTAGGACTCTTCCCTCTTAAGCCCATTCTTCATGTAGCAGAGAGAATTATCAGCCAGATCACATCATTTCTTGGCTTCAAATCTGCTAACTACTCACTGGACAGAGAATACACACTCAGCTCTTTGCAGTGGGCTACAAAGAGCTCCATGCTCTCTCCAATTTCATTTCTCTCCATATCCCCAGTCCCCATCCTCATCCACCACCTGCCTTCCTGACTCTTGATGAGGATAAGCTCTTTCTCATCTCAACCTTGTGTTTGCTAGCCACCCTCCCACTTTCTACCAGAACATCGCTTGGCTCTTTCCTTATCATTCAGGTGTAACTTTTCATGACTACCTCGGCTGTGTCCTTCCCCTGTTACTATTATATAACTTTGTTTCTCCATCACATTTATTACTCTTGTAGATTATTCATTTGTCTACTATCTGCCTCCCTGACTAGAATGAAAACAGACTTTGTATAGTTAGTGTCTGGTACCTATATAGAAAGTACTCGGTAAGTACTTGTTAACTGATGATGTAGGTCTCATTTAATGTTTTCGTCCATCTGTCAAAGGCCTAAATGTCATTTGATTCATTCTTTTCACCTCCTCATCAATCTATCAAGTTTTCTTGATACTACCTACCAAATATCTTCCAGATCTGGTTTCTCCTACCACAACTAGGTCCTCATCTGTTCACTGGACTGTTATGAAATGATCAGTTTCTTTCCCAAATCTCTTTCTTACAAAAAGAGCAGCATGTTTTGTTACTTCTGCACTCAAAAACAAAAAAACCTTCAAATCTGCAGAGTAAAGCTTAAGCTTCAAACTCTGTCCCTTCCTTTGTGAACCTTTTTTTCTGTTCCTCCAACCAGGGACAATCTCATTGTCTTCTTACATTTATGTTGTCTTTTAAGATTTGACTTTACTGTGAGTTTCTGGAAGGTGGGAACTACACCTTAATTAGCTTTATGGCCTCAGCAGCTCTCATACTGCTAGACATGTGGCGAGGCATAAATGCCCTGTCAATGATTTCTAGATGAATAAATGAGTAAATAAGAGATCCTCTTAGGAGTAAAATTCTTTGTTAAATTCTGTTTTCAACTATACATTATGAACACAAGAGTTGCATCTTTTCTCAGTGAAAAAAAAAATGTTTTTTCTTAAACTTCTTAGGAGTTACCCATAAAAAAATCTTATTTTTGGCACTCTTACTACATTAGCAAGGAAGAGTTCAATGATTTCAGTTAGTATTATATATACACACTGTGATTCATAATTACAATTACTGTACTAGCAGAATGGTTCTCAGTATTTTAATTTTTAAGGAATATACAAGAAATGCAGAAATATTATTTATAATGAGAATATAGATAAATTGGTAGGGGTTGCATAAAGCTTAAAAAAGAACATTTGTGGTTGCCAAAATATAACTCATTTTTCTTAGGGTCCTTTGGAGAAATTGGCTTTTGGTACACCAAAATTTTTTGTTGTTGTTGTTGGTGGTGAACATATACATTGCCTACCATTTTCCAGGATTCAAATTAGATATGGAGGTGGGGAGGGTATGGACATGTGTAAGACTCAATGACTCTAAGAGATGCAAGAGTTCCTGTTCTATTAGTGGAAAAGTAGAAAGTTCAATGTCACTAGAATGTAAAGTAGAATAAAATAAATTCTTTGAATTCCATAACTACAAAGATAGCTATGAGCTTTCAATAAAGGAAGAAATAGCATTAGGGGGAGTCAAGAAAGGCCTTCAATGAGCTTTGAGTCATGAATATTTTTTCTAATTACTTATGTGATTAATTTTTATATGATTAAAATAAGTTCCTGGGAAATGGAGTCCTTTATTAAGAACGTTTTGGAAATAGAGGCAAATCATACTATGAAACTGCTTTACATAAACTTCAGTGACAGTTCACAAAGGGTTAAAAGTAAAATGAAAATAACTTGGACTATTTTACAATGTAGTTTTAATGGCAGTTAAAATATTTTTTTAAGTAGTCTGTGATATTTTTTCTGATACTTTATAGCCCAAGTATTTAAAAACTGTCTTCCCAATTGAGGTACATCTCTCAAAATAATGGAAAATCTAAAATCTAGGCAGAATAAAATTTGGAAAGAGAGATCTGGCTTGGGCATCATGTTAATTTTTACGGAGTTGGATTATGCGATATTTTAATAAATGTATACAAAAGACCATCTATGAAAAGAAGCATTTATGTTTGTTTTAAGTAATTACTAGGATTTTGTCCTTTGTGCAATTAATATAGCATTCATTCCAGAAAATTGCAATTCCCCAAACTTCTTAAAAATTTGTCTCTTTTTCATTTCACTTTCTAAAGTAGTTTAGGATTTTGCTTAATGATGACTTAAATTAATTAATACTGTTTCTACCTTACAGTTCTCTATGTATGATCCTAAGATATTGTCATCTAAAATATGGTAACTTAAAACATCATTGAACTATATAGTCATCAAAACATAATTTTTCTCAAGTTATGTGTTAATCTGTGTTTTAGAAGCAATGTTTAACAGAGTTCACCATACTTCTGATATGTACAGGATGAACTCCAACAAACCCATATTTGGGCTTTATTAAAATTGAAGTCATTAGACTCTAGTACTTGGGGGAAGAGTTATAATTGGAATTAATTATCCCATTAGAGGATTATCCACATCCTTATGTTCCTTCTTTGTTTCTTGTTGGCCTTCTGGGTAAATTTTGATAGTGAGTTGTAATGACCTTGTTACTACTTACTGCCTTCTGTAGTTTTTAGGAGCCTGTTACTTACAGCTCAAGGGGATAAACTCACAGACTCAGAAGGGAACTGATTTTGATTTTTTTGCTGTTATGACTCATTTCTTAAGAGAATAAACGTTACAAGCAAGCAAATAGTCACACTATTCTATTTTTCAGTCCTGGAAAGTATTTTATATTGTGAAAACTGGAGCCATATTAGCTACCAATTAACTGGGAAACTTGTTCTTTTTGGCTTTGTAGGTATATTTGGGAAGTTGTGAATATGTAAGTTTCAACTTTTAATATAACTGTATCCAGTTTGGGTGACTATATATCTTAACCTAGTTTTAGCAAATATTTTATATTTATATGTTAATTGAACTTAAACTTCTTACATTTGTAATCACAAAAACTATTTCTAAAATTTGCAGTTATTTTTACTCTCCAAGACTGAGGAATATTTTTATTTACTTATGGGTCTAAAGATAATCAAATATAAAAACAAGCCAATAAAAACTCCCCACAAAATCATAATTCCATTTGTGTATTTATTTTGAGTGATAACTAATTCACATATGCATATGGAGACACATATAAAATAATAACTAACAGATGGCATAGCTGCAAAGTAGGATTTATAAAGATTATTATCAGCTGGTGGTATTGAGATACTCCTGTGGTTATACTGACAGAAGACACAAAATTATTTATAGCTATAAACGTTGGCACTAATATCCCTCCAACTTCTGTTAACCAAAGTAGTTTATTGCATATTTAATATAAAATATGCCTAACTTTTTAATGAAGACCCAACAGAACCCAATGGCCAGTTTGTACAGAAAATTTAATAGATGATAGTTGCAAAACTCATAATTAACGTCATAGCAGTAACAAAAACCACTTTGCTAAAATCAGTAAGTGCATGATATTAGAGTCCCTGGGGGACTTTCCTATTTGTCCAGGTTATTTCAAGTACACTACTAAGTCTAGCCCACAATGGCCACTCTCTAATTCAATTGTAAACAAAAAAATTGAGTTCTTTTTAACTAGGTAGGTATGGAAGCTTATTTATGAATAGTTAAGTTACATGTAGACTTTATAGTTCAGTAATTTAGGGAACAGAAGTTGTTATTTTGATTATTTAAAAACTTTTACTTTAACTTGAAAGTACTAATGGTATATATCTATGTAGTATAATGTGATGTTTTGATATATGTCTACAATTTGGAATAATTAAATCAGGCTAATTGCAAATCTCAACTCACATGCTTATCATTTTTTGTTTGAAAACCTTAGAAAACATTATTTTAGCAATTCTGAAGTATACAATGCATTATTATTCATCATAGTCATAATTCAGCCACTAAAGCCTTGTCCTGTGTAACTGAAACTTTGTACCCCTTTGTCAATAGCTTCCCTTATTCTACTATCCCCCTTCCCCAGCCTAAAAGTTGACTTTTTTGAAAAGATATGGGTACACATAATAATGAAACCTGTTGGTTTTACTTCTAGTGTGTTTTCATATGTCCCTTATGTCTTTTCACAGAGCTGTGGGAGCCTTCAGACTGTAGAGACTAATTTCCTTGTTGTTTTTATTTCAGATTGTTACTAAAATAAAGAAAATATCCTTGAGCTTTGTGAATTCCGTATGATGTAGACTTTGGTAACCACTTCTTAAAGAGGGGAATAAAATTAGCCCATTAAATACTGGGTTCTGTTGTATGGGAAAGAATTGGGACTGGGTGTATCTGAAAAATGTGTATTAGAGGCCTTGAAAGGTAAAATGAAGGAGGCAGGTCTCAAGAATAATTTCACATGTAGTAAATGTTCAGCCGCTGGGTGCCAGGAGTTTTATTTTAAGAATATTTTAGTATTATATGTATATAAGCATATAAATTCAAAAGTGTTGGAGGGTACAAAGATTATATGAAAGTTGCGTATTCTCACAAGACTGTTCATAGTCTGAATACAGATATACTGATATTGATATTGAAGGCAGTGTAAATTGCCTTTTTGGAAAGCATTTTGGCAATAAGTATTAAGAGCTAAGAAGATATTAATATGATTTGACAATAATTCTACTTATAGAATTCTATTCTAAGAAAATAATTTTTTAAATCCACAAGTTTTATGTACAAAAAAGATGGCATATTCACTCAGTGGAATGTTTTTCAGTTTTCACAAATGACATTGATGATGAGCCTTTCAACAACAGATATTTGGTTTCATAATTTCAGTTAACAATATGATATACAAAATTATATGCATTATGACTGCTACTTTGTAAAAAAAAACTGTGAAGAAAAATGATGATATAATACCTAAAAACATTAAGAGTTGGTATAATTGAGAGAATAGGTATATAGGTTAAATCATTCTTTCCAGTGTAATGAATGTATCTTGGCTTTTTCAAATTTTATTTTTATTTTTTTAGTTATAGATGGACACAATACCTTTATTTAATATTTATTTATTTTATGTGGTACTGAGAATCAAACCCAGTGCCTCACACATGCCAGGCACGCACTCTGCCACTGAGCTACAACCCCAGCCCTGTATCTTGGCCTTTAAATAATGATGTTGGTTATGAGAAAACAATCTGTTCACTCAAATAACAGTTTTTGTTTTGTAGAAGAACTATTTGTGTGATAATCAAACAGTGGATTGAGATGATCTTTAAGGATATAATTTTGGCACTTTTCTGGCCTGGCTCATTTAGGGTTAAGATCTCTTAATTAGTTGATCACAGAGCATCACATCTGATCACATTTTGTCAAAACATCTGTCCCCTGTCACCAAGGGACTTCCCAGTAGAGAGAAGAGTGAGGTGATTTGGAGGTTATTCTTCGTGTCTCATTGGAAAATAGCCTGATCCAAACTTTTCTCATTAATCAACTCCAATGTTATTGTCATTGCAACTTTTTTTAAAGGCAATTTTTCCCATCCCAAATTTGTAGACTACTGATTTGAAAATATATTTGTCTAAAAATCTCACTCTTTTCTTTATACATATATGATTCTGAGAATCTTACTTTGAAGAATTTACCTTTATAATAATTACATTTAAGAATATAACTTTATCAGAGAAATGCCAGGATCTTTTTTCTTCTAATACAAAACCCATTCACATTTCTGATTTCTTTTTTTTTTAATTTTTTATTGTTGGTTGTTCAAAACATTACATATTTCTTGATATATCATATTTCACACTTTGATTCAAGTGGGTTATGAACTCCCATTTTTACCCCATATACAGATTGCAGAATCACATCAGTTACACATCCATTGATTTACATATTGCCATACTAGTGTCTGTTGTGTTCTGCTGCCTTTCCTATCCTCTACTATCCCCCCTCCCCTCCCCTCCCCTCTTCTCTCTCTACCCCCTCTACTGTCATTCATTTCTCCCCCTTGTATTATTTTTCCCTTTCCCCTCACTTCCTCTTGTATGTACTTTTGTATAACCCTGAGGGTCTCCTTCCATTTCCATGCAATTTCCCTTCTCTCTCCCCTTCCCTCCCACCTCTCATCCCTGTTTAATGTTAATCTTCTTCTCCTGCTCTTCGTCCCTACTCTGTTCTTAGTTACTCTCCTTATATCAAAGAAGACATTTGG
>NW_026000142.1:4061760-4075174 GCF_001458135.2 Marmota marmota marmota
TTGTTTGTTTTTTATAACCTCTATCTCCCTGTATAGTTGTTCCTTTGCTTCCTGGATTTGTTTGTGTAATTCATTGTCGAAGTGATCTTTCATTGTCTGATTTTGCTGTTTAATGTCTTCCTTGAGACTCCAGATCATCTGAAGCATGTATATCCTGAATTCTTTATCTGACATTCCATCTGCTGCAGCTGTTACCTCTTCTAAAGCTGAGTTGACCTGCATTGCTTGTGGTCCTTTCTTTCCTTGTCTTTTCATACTGCTTGCGTTTCTTTCTGCTTGGTGAAACTGTTGTGTTTTTGAAATGTTTTTTCCCCTATATATTTATATTGCTCTTGTATAGTTGAAAAGTCTCCCTTGCAGGGTCGGGCGGCGGTCTGCCTACCTTGCAGGCGCGGGCGGCGGCTCTGCTCTGCCCCTCCTCCAATTGGTGTGAGGTGTCTACCACGCCCACGGACCCCTGGGCCTGTTCTGCCGGTCGGTCTCAGGTCTGCCTACCTTGCAGGCGCGGGCGGCGGCTCTGCTCTGCCCTGACTCCAATTGGGGTGACGTGTCTACCACGCCGGCAGGTCGTTGGGCTTATTCTGGGCGTGGGAGGCGGCTCTGCTCTGCCCTTACTCCAATTGGGGTGTCATGACTACCACGCCGGTAGGTCACTGGGCCTGTTCCGGGCGCGGGCGGCGGCTCTGCTCTGCCCCTACTCCAATTGGGGTGACGAGTGTACCACGCTGGCAGGCCACCGGGCCTGATCCGCGGGTTGGTTGCAGGTCTGCCTACCCTGCAGGCGCGGGCGGCGGCTCTGCTCTGCCACCCCTCCAATTGGTGACTTGTGTACCACACCCGCGGACCGCTGGGCCTGTTCCGGGTGCAGGCCGAGGCTCTGCTCTGCTCCTACTCCAATTGGGGTGACGTGCCTACCACCCCGGCCAGCCGCTGGGCCTGTTCCACCGGTCGGTCGCAGGTCTGCCCACCTTTCGGGCACGGGTGGTGGCTCTGCTCTGCCCCTACTCCAATTGGGGTGTCGTGACTACCACGCCGGCAGGTCGCTGGGCCTGTTCCTGGCGCGGACGGCGGCTCTGCTCTGCCCCTACTCCAATTTCAGTGACGTGTGTACCACGCCGGCAGGCCGCTGCGCCTGATCCGCCGGTGTGTCACAGGTCTGCCTACCTGCAGGCATTTCTGATTTCTTTACCCATTGGACCACAGTTAGATCATTGCATTGTCATTTAAACAGAAGTTTTATTCTGTGATGTGTTTATTCTCTTATGTAAGATCAAGATATCTTTTGGGATGATGATTTTGTAGAATACATTTCTCCATCCTTTATTTTCATCTAAATTGCTGGGTAATATAATAGATTAAAAGTATACATTTGCTGGACTCCTTTGCTGATTAAATGTATCATTTAGGAACAGTCCTAAACTTCTCTTCAAATTCAGTTCTTAGTCTGTGAAGTAAGTGGGTTAGATGCCATGTCTGAGAGGTTTTTTCTCTCCAGAAGTCATAGCTGTTTACCTCTTGGAAAGGGAACTGAAGTTTTGCCAAATAGTGATCTTTTTGGGGTGGTTCTGGGGATCTGAACCTAGGACGTCATACTTACTAGGCAAGTGCTATACTACTGAGCCTCCAAACCCCTCTTTTTACACTACCACTTCAATTGGTTGGGGAGCTGGGAGTTGCTGTATAATAAGGAGGTCTTAGGCATTGATTAATCATGCTTTATGCTTGTTAGAAAGGAACAGTCCCAACAATTCTTGTAGGTAAATTGTCAGACTGCAAAAATCACTTCAATGATTGATCCTTGCTTTCACTAACATAGTCCTTATTGGGGGAATGATACATTCAGCTGCCGGTAAAAAACAATTAAAACAGTCACTCATTATTATTTGTTTATGTCTACCAACTCTTGACTTTTACATTTGAACATCAGATTAGCATAGATTATTTTGCCTGAAACACCGCCAGGATTAATTAAAATAAGGTCTGCTTATCAAGTTTGTAGAGGTCTTTTCCATAATTTCAAATATATACATTTTTTTACCAGTGCATCTGTTTCCTAATTTCAGTTTTGCCAGAGAAAAAAATTATAATCAAAAGGTCATAATTCTGATTCTTCTGGCTTCCATTGAGTTTAACTAGCACACTGAAACATAATGTTCATTCATCGTAGCCAGTAGACCAGACCATGTGAGGTATATGAGAGCTGTCCCTGTTTCCATCCAAAATGCACATATGGTGTGGGTAAGGCATTAATATGAGTTGTATGCAATGTTTCTGCTCATGTACACAGTCTGTTGCTCAGCACCAATTATTCCCTGCCAGAAACCTGCTAACCTGCTGCTTTTGTAGCTTTGCTTCAAATGACCACAGTGGTTACTTATTTATCTTTAGCAAGCTTTGTTTGTTAGTTATATAATTTAACCTACTTTATCTGTTGATTGATTGTATTGATTGCCATTAGAATCAAAGAACTGAAACCTTGTTATTGCATTGCATGGAGCTGCAGTAGATCCAATATATGTGTTAAATATATGTTTAAAAGAACGAACCAAAATGTGAAAATACTAGGTTTTTTTTCTTGCTGAATATAGTTTTCTGTCTCCAATTTAGAAGTTATTATTTTAAAAAAACTTATTCAATATTATGTTTGTATTTTGGTAGTTATTACTGTTATTATTGCTAGTTTTCACTTTTGTAGGTTTAAAAAGGCTTAAAAGCCACAAAATCAGCAGGGTGAGAGGTCCATGTTGGGAGAACAACTGTTCCCTATTTCCCACAGCCATCCTTTTTCTAATCCTCTGTCGTTTAATTAGTAGCAAATGGTCCTTATTTTGTCCTGCTTTGGTTCATATTACAGTCGTAACTTCTAGAGACTATATAGAGAGTTTAAAGTACAACCATGTTTGTGATGGCTTCACACAACTAGAGATTTCTTCTTGAAGGATAAATTCCATCTGAATTTTCAGGTAATGCAGAAGTAGCATGCAGGTATGTACTTGGTCTAGTTGACATTATCTGGATGTTCCATTTTGAACCTTACTGAAGATTCATAGAACTGAATGAATACACAGAAAAAAATATACTTGAATTAATCTCTGCTATATTTACTTAGGTTTTACATTCCTTTCCAGACCTAGCAGGCCCCTTTCCTTACTGTGTGGCAGGTTTTCTGTGTTCTTCCTACCTGTTCAATAATTGAGGTGAATTTTTACCCATATAAGGACTATTTAATGTCTGCTTTTGGGCTTTCGTATTCTCAGGAACATGTCTTTCACACATCATCTTTTAAATTAGTTACAAAATCATTATGAGTGTGAACTCATAAGTTTTCTCTAAAAGCAGTTATATAATAGACATATACATGTACTAGAACCTCCTAATGTAAAAGCTAAAAGTCATATTTTTTTAAGTAATAGCAGCCTGCATTTTCTGTACCTTTTTGTGCCACTTGAAAAGAGAGAAAAAGGCTGGCACATAATGTACACGTGAGTACAGTGACAGTGGACTGAAGTACCATTTACATAATAAGACAAGCCCAGGAAAACTTCCTCAGAACTTCTTATCTGACAAGAGTCAGCAAAGGGGTTGTATAACCTAATTACTTATGTTGGTGACTGTCAGAGAATAGTTGGAGAAGCAGCCAGTTTATTGGTCCTTCAAGATATTCTGGGATTTATTACTAGCTCGAGCTAGCCCATCAGATAGCTGTATATGTATACCACATTGCCTTGGTCCTTCACAGATTGCCCTCCCCAAAGTGTTTTTCAGTTTGAGTAACTGTGAGAAACTGTTGTGTGGAATACTCTCTGACATTTATCGTGGAAGTCTTACAAAGACATAGTCTCCCACATTCCATAATTTCTCCTTTGCGAGGTCCCACTCAGGTCTTCTGATTTCTTATTGCTTTTGTACTAACTGAAAATGTTTAATTTTTCCTGAAGTAGTAATAGTCTCTTTTCTTCACAGTCATAGTGAGTTTTGTATCTTAGCATTTTTTCTATTTTCCTTTGGCTAGGAGGAAACTCAGACCTCAATTTACAATTAATCATTTAGGACCTGATGGAATATGTATTTGCATACTTTATTTTCCTTTTACCTGGTGATCTTGTTCTTTATTTTTCCTGGACATAATTTTTAAATTTACTGTGAATCTTGCTAGCTGCTTGCGATTCATTTTGTAGAGGAAAGGGTTAAACATGCACATATGAATTTTTTGAAATAGTTGTGTAAAATAAATTTGTATTTGAACTCTTTTTATTTTAATAGATTATAAGTAATGTATACATACCCAGCAATTATAATTTTCTTTTGCTCAGCTCTTTAAAAAAAAAATCATATGAGAGAAAAACGTGTGTATAAGTTTTTACTTTGAGACTATGTGCAACACACCTTAACCTCCCATGCCTGAGTGAAGTCTACCAATTGGCTCACACACTGATCTCCAGTGTAATGTGTTTTCTTCAGAGTATTTGTTGACTGCTTGATGCAGGTGAAAGCAGTTTACTTTCCAGGTCATCAACCTGATCCAACTGTTTTCGTGTGGGAAGTATGCCAGGTAGCTGCAACTCTCGCTGCTTGCCATATCAGTTACTTTGGGGTCTCCTTCTACATACACTTTTTCTTCTAATGATGTAGCTATACTTTCTAGACAGTGTACTACTTGGATTTTAGGCTTCAGTATAGAGGATGGAGGAAAAGTAACTAATTAAGTTAAAGGTAGATATTATTTTAGTATTAATAGTTCTTCACAGTAGCAAACTCATAGAACCCTTGCAATACCATACTATAGAAAGCTGCAAAAATACAAACTTTATCATCAGATACACTTGGAGTTTGACCTCACCTTATATGGTGCTTTTGACAAAGCACTTAGCCTCTCAGATCTTTATCCATTTGCTGTAAAATGGGAAATGATGCTATTTCTCTTACAGGTTATTGTATTAAATTAGCTAATATATAAAATTTATTTATGCTTATGTACATAGTGTCTGATATGTACTAGACAATAAGTGTGTCGTTTTAAATTTGAAGAAAATTATGGTTGATGCCTTGCAAATCATGTCAAAGTAGGGTGAAAGGTTTTAAATCAGTTAGAAATTCTACTCAGCTGAGAGTTACAGAGATTTGAAAGGCAGTGCTTTGATTTCAGGACTTATTTTTTCCATATGGTGAGAAGTCTGGCAGAAGGTGGCTGAAGAATTGGTTCAGGAGCTCAGGGGTGCTAAGATCAAGTTCTCTGACTCTCTTTTCTCATGCTTGCAAGATAGCTATTGCAGCTTTAGCTATTACATCCACATCCAGGAAATTAAAAGGTAGAAGACAGCAAAAAGAGAATAAAAGTACCTGTGTCTAGAAAATTCTCAGAAATCTCTAACAGTGTTTTTATTAGACATAGACAAGTTGTGTCACATGAACCCCCTGGTGACAAAGGAGCCTGGGAAAATGTTTTCTGGACTGATAGTTTGCTCCCACCAGCAAGATTAGAGACCTAGTAATGAGGACAAAAGGAAAGGTGAATATTAGATTGTAAGCAATCTCTGATATAATATCAACCTTTTTTGTTTTTAGAAGCTTCATTTTTCCAACGGTAGACAGCTTGGGGGCAGGGGGACAAGTAGAGACAAATAGCCATTGGTGTTAAAGATTCTATTTGTAGGCAGGAAGTCTTTGAGTATTCAACAAGGGTGGGGATATAAAAAATTAAGCATGGTACTGGTAGGTATTTTATATACATTATCTCATTAATATTCACAGGTGAGATAGACAGTATTATCTATGAATTTTATTGGGGTAAGGCTCAATAATATCAATTCCCCAAGGTCACAAAAGTACACAGAAATCAGATTTGCATCTCTAACTGACCTAAAAACCTTTGTTTTATACCATACAGCTTTCCTGCCTCCATTATCTAAATAACCCTGAAGAAACCTTCTGTTGCACTTTACTTTTGTTTTCCATAGTGCCTTCTACAACTGAGGTCCACAATCACTGGATGTTAGCTTAACTGAATTGTGTGTAGAATTAAACTGAGCATTATGTAAAGGATTGCTGCTGGTGGTCGCTGAAGGCTATTTCCATCTCATCACCACCTTTCAGAGCCTTGGATTTTTACCTTCAGAATCAGTAGCACCTGGACCATTCCTTGGGACAAAGGGAAGGTGGCAAAGCCGCAGTGACCAGTCTCAGAGATCATAAATCCAACGTTGAAAGCATACAGAATGACAGCATGGAGACAAATACCTTCTCAAATCAGAAGGCAGGGAATTATCCTTGACTTCTTCTTCCTCTGCTCTCAACGCAGTTGATCAACAACTCACTTCATTATACCTCCTCTGCCTACCTCACTTAGCTGTCCTTTCCTCCCTCCCCGCTGCAGCTGTAGTACTTCAGCTGTCTTTGACATGGACTTGCTGTCGTTGACATGAACTATTGATTGCAAAGAGTTTCTGTAATGACCCCTGATCCCCATTTTTACTTTAGTCACTCCATTTACCCTCATTTTGGCTATCTTAATTGATGGTATCAGAGGCTCTTTTTGTCTGACATGCATGGCCCTTCATGATCTGGTCCTGGCCCTCAGTATTGACATCCAAGTCAGTTCTGTATCACCATGCAGAATTTCTAACATATCTTGAGCATATTCCTGTCTTCTGGAGTTTTTATGTATGTGTAATTTTTATCCCTTTCCTAGAAAGCTTTTTTTATCCCATACCCATCATATTTACTTGGCAAATTCTTATTCATCCTTCAAACCTCTGCTCAAATATTCCTTCTTGACTCCATCTTTGTCTCCCCTAGGCAGTGTAAAGTCCTCTCTTTCTCCCTTAGCAATTTGTATATGTCTTTGTGCCATGACCAGGAGTGTCATGAAGTGGAGATCCAGTTTGATGCATCATTGTGTTCCCTTGTGCCTAGCACTGTGCATGATGTGTAGCAGTCATGTAATAAATGTTGAACATTTGATCTGTGCAGGGACACTTAGATTAGACCAAAGATGGAATAATTGCTGCTAGCCCCAGTAGCTGTAATTGTGGATAAGTTCCTTACTTTTCAATACTAGAATAGTGGGAGTATATTTGTAAATTACTTCATCTCTCTGAATTGAATTCTTCTCATCAATTTCTTTAGAGTTCCTGTTAATTTTTCAGATTATCTTTAATCATTCCTCTTATGCTAGCTGAATGATAATTCTAATTTCCAAATCCTTAAGTTCTGCCTCTCTTGTCCAAAATTCAGCCTGCCACAATTATTTTATATTGATTATATATTAATCCTTTCCTCAAAACTCAGTAGTATTTGGAATTTTTTTTCCATTTATCTCTACTGTTTTGGCTTTGCTTCCTAACTGAAGACACATTTTAAATGGTATTTTTTAAATGATTAAAAATTGTTATTTCTTTTTTTTTTCAGCCACAATTCCTAAAGATCTTTCTGTATGTGTTTTGCCTCCATAACACAGGACTTTGCAGCACAAAAATCAAGAAGTTTGCAAAATAAAGTAATAAGCATCTGAATATTTTCTTCAAAACATGAATATATTGCTGCTTCTTAACTGTTTAATCTTCAGTTTTTAATACATCAAATAATGTTTACATTTAGTAGTTACTTATATTGTGTTGTCCTCTTTTGACAAGTCACAGGTAACTTACTGGTGGAATGTAAGATTTTTTTGGTTCTTTGGTACCGAGGATTGAACCCAGGGCACTTAACCAATGAATCACATCCCTAGCTGTTTTTTCTTTTAATATTTTATTTAGAGACAGGCTTTTACTGAGTTGTGTAGGGCCTCACTAATTTGCTGAAGTGGCTTTGAACTCACAATCCTCCTGCCTCAGCCTCGCGAGCCATAGGAATTATAGATGTATGCCAAATGTAAGATTCTTGAATGCTGCATAATTGTGATTTCTGAAGGGGCTTTATAAGTATGGTGGTAGTAGGACCTACACTTAAACTGAAGGGTCACAGAATATAAAGTTACTTTGTCACAAAAAGATTTGCATTTTATCATTGCCTAACTAAAACCTGTTTAGCTTGGTTAATAAATTATAATTTTCAAGCTTCTCATCCAAGTACATTTTTGAAATATCAAATTATTCTATTTATTTCAGCAAATATTTCTCAAGCACCTGTTTTGGACAAGGCTCTGTTAAACATTGTCCTCTTTGTCTAAAAATTTCTGGATTATTACTGTGCCAAAGATTGTGGTTGAAACAATGCATTATACTTTTTCAAAACTCATCATATCAAGATCAAGACATTTGACCATAATTGATCTCCAGGATTGAAATCTATGTCTTTTAGAGATAATTGTCACTGAGGTAGGCTAACTATTAATTAACCAAATTAATCAGTTAACCATACCACTGCTTTCCTCAATAGAATTAAGTGGTAAGAAGTTTTTAATGCAGAAAAGTTGTGATAAGAGAGGGTATGAGATCTGAAAATTTAGATAAAATTACAGAAAAGTTACACATTTAAAGCATACCATGGAGATATTTGTTTTTTTCTGACATATTTAACTTACTACTAATCTCATTATAAGTGATTTAGATGAATATTCCATTTGTATCTCAAGTTCTTTTTAGGTGTTTACTGTAAAATCTGTAACACTCCTAATTTCTAGTATATTGCCTGAGATGTAAGTTAATTGAAAGCTGAAACTTGAAATTAAAATTTTCTAACAATATATCAAAAGAGAAAAGTGAACTATATTTCATTTTTAAAATATTACAGCTTTGAAATTTTGAATATTCAGATTTGAGGATTAAATACTGATAACTGCTCTCACTTATACTAATATTCATCTTTGCTTTAGATGACATGTAGGGTCTCGTTTAAGTCACAAGCCCTTGGGCTGTCTTTTGTAGTTTCATAAGGACCAAAGAGCTTATTAGCTTAGAATTTAAAGTATTTTGGTACTTATCTGTTTTTAGTTATTCTTTTTTTTTAAATTTTTTTTTCAAACCCTTTTCATGAGAATCTACAGTTCTTACAAATTAGTCATAATCCAGTTTGGATTTAGTAATTATGTAAATCACTACCTTGAAACATTGTTTTATTCAAAAGTTAGCAAATAGTAATGATATATTTTAGTGTATGTTGGCTAATGTGACTGATAATTGGATGCTCAAAGAAAAATTAAAATTCCTTTGGCAAGTAACCAGGAAAAACAAGTTGTTTAGTATAGAAATACTTGTTATAAAGAAAATTAAGTGTGTTTTTTTTTTTCCAGATTCAATCCCTGTTTTCAGTAGTATAGCTTTTTTGTACTTTGAAGTCTACTGTGTTCATTAAAACAAAAGAATAACTAACCCCACTACTGGTTTGGTACTGACTCACAGGAAAACATTAATAATTAAAACAAGACTTGTGTGTGTGTGCGTGTGAGTGTGTGTGTGAAATTTTAACTACATTGCCTAATGTAGTCTCCACTTGAAATGTGTTTGGTCTGAATTCAGAGGTAAAATACATACTGGGTTTCAAAGCATGATATGAAAAAAAGATATTGCCAAGATAATATTTCTGACATATTGTGTTAAAAACAGAACATTAAAATTAATTTCACTCATTTCTTTTAACTTAATGTGGCTACCAGAAAATTTTAAATTACACATGTCTCACCTTAAAGATGTATTGAACAATGCCAGGCTAACAGATTAAAAAATTCTTAATATATTCAGTAAATGTTAGATATCAACAGCATGTTTGATTCAGTTTTTAATCTCTTGAATAGTCAGTTATTTTGCAGTTATTCTTTTACTGTTTTCCAGGGCTCCAAGTTGAAGCAGTTGTTCTTAGGAATCACCAACCCCAACTCAATTGACTGATAGCAATCCATAGAAAGTTATGGAAGGCAAACATGACATTTTATTGTTAAACAATCAAATTAGTGAGCTATACCTTCTATTTCCCTACTTTTTAACCTTCTCCCTGATGGCTGTTATGCAGTTTTAAATATTTAGTTGATGTTTATGATAACTTGTATTCATTTAGATTTGTGTTTCCAGGGACTATTCAATTCATATGTCACCATATGCCTTAAATTATTATATGTCATAAATTACCAGGTTTGGAGTTTACTTAAGATTCTTGAATATTATTGTCACTTATTATGTTATTACATATTATTACTGATAATAATATCAATAACCAAAATCGAGTTTTTAAAGATCTCAGCCAAAGGAGAACTTTCATGTTATAGAGACTAGGAGGCAAGCATTTATTAGTAATCAGCCTCTCTTTTTCAATGGGGTTTAACCATTTCCTCTGTGGAAATCAAAAAAGTTAAAATTTGTGTGTCTTTTATTTTAAAACCTTTAATTTATGAATCAATTTTGACAGCAATTTAAAGGTTTTAGAGCACTACTATAAGTAGAATGAAATCATATAAGGGCAAATAGAAGCAGTTGGGTAAATATTGATAATAATGAAATCTGTAAAGTCATTCTATGAAGATAAATGGAATACTTGAATTAGTCATATGCTTTTCTAAAAATGTAATAAGTTCATCTGTTCAAAAAAAAAAAAGAACCTCAAGACTGGTAGTTTTCTTTTTAATGCTTTTCATCTTTGGCAATCTTTTGTATATCATGCAAAGGATTATACAATTAGCAGGAAGTAAGAGAGTGCTTTTTAAATTTTATGAATAAGGGCTCTTTTTTCTTTGAGTGATATGCATGCAGGGTGGACGTTTGTATCCCACCAGCAGACAGACTATTTGGTATCTACTCTATAAGTAGCTCCAGTTTATATCTGTACCTTAATGAGAAAAGGGTTCTGTAAGAAATAAAAGCATCCTTAAAATACATTTTAAAAAAATAGCCACAATGGTTTAGTATAAATGCAACAAAATTTCCAGATTTTAAGTTAGGCATTCTACCTAGCCCTGGAATCCAGAGATACCCCTGTTATCCTCTATTTCTGGCAGTCAATTGAGGACATATTAGGAAGACCCCTGTGAAAACATGAAAACTTTTTTTGGGTTGTCTTTTCTTTCATTTATCATGAAACTATGCTTTGTTAAAAACATTTTTAAGTGGCATGTCTTTAGAAAATTTCTTATGCGTTTACATTCTTATGGGCTGCTTGCTTTTCAGAACCACTTATCTTTGAGGTTGGAGTACTTATGACCTCTTTAGGTATCATTTCCTCTGTGAGGCTTCCCTGGTCACCTTTATCATCTTTAGGCTTAATCCTGCTGTCTTGCTTCAGCTTTTGTATACACTTCTGTGTTGATAGGGTTTGTTTACATTTCTTTCTCTGTAGAAGTTTTGGCGATTTTTGAAGATAGGACATTATTGCAATCATCATTTCAAATTTCTGATAACTAGCATAGAACCTCACAAGTAATAAGCATTTGGGAAATGTTCTAATACCTCCATGACTCAGCTGTCTACTTGGTAAAACTTACATAAATCCAGTCCTGGGAAGTTTCCCTGTGCCTTAGCTGCTCGATTCCATGGTTTGTCATTTCTTTCTTATCAATTGAAGAATAGAAAAATGACTTTTAATTTTCCACTGAATAGCTTATCCACTCACACTGTTTCTTAATAAACTGGAATTATTACATAGAATAAAGCACACACATTATAGAGGGATGGTCATCACTAGTAT
The DNA here is from genome assembly GCF_001458135.2 of Marmota marmota marmota. Classification (NCBI taxonomy): domain Eukaryota; kingdom Metazoa; phylum Chordata; class Mammalia; order Rodentia; family Sciuridae; genus Marmota; species Marmota marmota. Next base: position 4,073,371 of record NW_026000142.1, read on the forward strand.
TATTTAATAAAATAAGGTAGATTTGTCTTTTGATACCCTTTCTCTTCAAGGCCTGTATCTCTCCTCTTGTTTTTTGTTTTGTTTTGCTGTTGTTTGTTTGTTTTGGTTCCCTGTACCCTAGGGATGTTTGTTCCTTGTACCTAAGGCTGTTTGTTTGTTTTGGTTCCCTGTACCCATAAATCTCTTCTGGATGGGAACAAGTGGAGGACTGTGGGGGGACTATAATCTTCCTACAGAAAAATATATCTGTCTTGTTTTCCATCCCTGAAGGGCCTACCTGATCACTAAGGTAATTAAAAAGTTAATTCACAATGAGACATTCCGTTATAGATTGATAGTTTGAAGTATAACTCTTCTCAGACAATATTTGCATTTTTACAGAGGCTTTAAATCCCTGTCTCCAAAGAATGAATACTGTTGGCATGATACTACTTTATAGCAAGTGTATACTTTACACTACCAAGGAAAAGGTGGTTTTGAAAAGCTAGAGAACATGCTGCCTCTGATATGCATATGCATGGGTGAATCAGGGATTGTATTTGACTGCATATAACTGACAATCCTGAACTGGTGACTTAAACCATGTGTTTATTTTCCTTCACTTAAAGTCCCCAGTTAATCAGTTGAGGGCTGCTATAATGGCTCCATGATACCATCAGTGTCCTAGCTTTTTCTGTCTTCCTGCTTTACCACCTTTAGTGTGTGGCTTCTATATACACCTGGCTGCCTCTTGTTTATATTATGACCACTGCATTTCCTACCAGAGCAGGAGGACATTGGGGCAAAGGCCACCTCCCTTTAAGTAATTTTCCAAAAGCCCTATCCAGTAGCTTTCATTTACATGTCATTAGCTACCACTATCAGCAAGAAAGTCTGAGAAATGTTAGCTAGGCAAGCTGTTACCTCCATAATAATTAATCTATCATTAAGGAAAGGGGAAAAGTCTGGTAATAAGCAACTAGCAATCTAAGAGCAATTCAAATTAAGGCAAATAATTTATCTTTTGTTTTTATGGGATTAAAATATTTAAAACTAAATAAATTAGTGATTAAATTAGTATTTTAATACAATGTTCCTGAAGATGCAAATATTTTTAGAAATTTTAACACTATTCAAAAAATGTTTATAGCTTACCCGCTGTTTGCATAATGCTATTATCAGTGTCAAAAGAGATGGATAAATTCTTTTTGCCCTCAAGTTTGTCTAGGATACATGCAGGTTAACACTTGAACAACATAATATCATAGAATGTGATTATGAGTTAATCATATAGTTAAAACTAAACACTATTAGTATAGATTAAATTCTGTAGGAGAATTTCATAATACAGAGAATGATCCCTGTAGCTGCAATGGGCTAAGAAAGATCATCTGCAAAAGGCATGAGATTAATAGATTATATAACAAATGCCATTCAACTTCTGTCACCTGTTATTTTAGGATAATTATCTTTATAATATATTATTTAAATTTTTAGTTTTTAAAATATTATTTACTTACATTTTAAAAATTGATATCAGTTTTAACTTAATACATACATTTGAAGAGAAAATTTTATGCCGTTATTCATACATGTAAAACAGTTTTACTTGGCTACTAAAGGGTAACAATAAAATGCAGTAATATTGAAATTTTAAAATTTGTGCATGAACTAGAATAGTAAATTTCAGTTCTCTAATGGAGAGAATGGAACATTTTACAGTCATTCATTGTAAAGGTGGGGCTCAATGACATGAGGTTCTACATCTAGTAAAACAATTTCAACTTTTAGTGTTAATGTTAACTAACAGTGAAAACGTATATAT
>NW_026000142.1:4076268-4155489 GCF_001458135.2 Marmota marmota marmota
GGAGGGGAGGGGAGGGGGGATAGTAGAGGATAGGAAAGGCAGCAGAATACAACAGACACTAGTATGGCAATATGTAAATTAATGGATGTGTAACTGATGTGATTCTGCAATCTGTATATGGGGTAAAAATGGGAGTTCATAACCCACTTGAATCAAAGTGTGAAATATGATATATCAAGAAATTTGTAATGTTTTGAACAACCAACAATAAAAAAATTTTTTAAAAAGTGTGAAATATGATATATCAAGAACTATGTAATGTTTTGAACAACCAACAATAAAAATTTTTAAAAAAGTTAGTTAATATAAACATGAGTTAAAATACATAATGTGTACAAAAAATAGAGCAGTTAAAAATGAAACACTTGGAAAAAAAATCACAGGTAGTTTTTAATATTTTTCAAAAAGCTCTTGCTAATTTCACTGTAGCCTATTTTGGAGGAGGCTTGTAGCTTGTCTCTGGCTATCAGATACAGGCTGGCCTGTTCTGACCTAGGTATGTAGACAACAGCTTAGGATGATATTCACAGAGAACTTTAAATGAATTAGAACCCCTGGGGGGCCTGAATGTTTTAAATAAAACCAACTTCCCCTTGAATCTGTAACTCCCACTCTGTTGGTTATACACATGATGTACCAGCTCATTTTACTTTTCTATTAAACTTTCTGGCTATATTAAAAAAAAAAAAAAGGTTCTCTTGCAGATTCTTTGTAGAATTTTGATTAATTTTTAATCAAAATGGTACAGATGACTTTTTTTTGGTAAACTGTTACTCAGGAAGCCATTTTAAGGCCATTTTCAAAGTCTTTCTTCTTTTAAATGTATCAGGTTATTGGATAATGTTCAAAAAGTTTGGGAATAATAGAGATTCTTTACCATTCACCACTGCCATCTTTGCGAAAATAATTATGAAAACCTTTCATCAAGTTTAAAATATTTTCTCAGTTCATTTGCATTTACATGAATTGTTTTATTGATTTTATGTGGTTAGGTATTCTGCTTAGTGCAGTGCATGCACAAATATTTAGTTCTCCCCATCTTACAGTCGAGAAAGCTGATGCTCAGAAAAGCAAAATGACTTATGTAATCACATACCTGATAAGTGGTTCCAACTCAAATTCAGAGCATTTCCACTCAATCCAAACACTTAACTGCCAAATCATTGATTCAAAACTGGGGATTCAACTCTGCCTCAGGCTCCTCTGAATCCTGGGCCTGGGCTTCCTGCAGCTAGGCCAGTCATTAGGAACCCTATCCATGCTGATCTCTGTGCATATATACATGTGCTCACATGTACACAAGCAAAGGGGCTGCCACTAGAGGTTTTGATCCAGAAAAAGTAGTCAGAAAGCCCCGGTCCTGTTTTGCCTGCCACCTTGCCTTCCTGCCTTTCCCCCTTCCCCTTATTTTTGCCAGTGAATCCAGCTTCTCAGTGCTCCTCCTGCTGCTCAGTGCTTTCAAAATCATACTTCCTGGGAATCACTGATCAGGAAATTAGAAGAAATTATGACTGAAAAAGTGATTGGCCCACGTTATCTAGGAGTTTGTTAAATTTAAGTTTGAGCTCCATTTGTCTGTGATGAGGTGATTGACAATAATGTTATCTTTCAATTAAGGTAGATAAAAATCAGTGGTTCCACAAAAAGTTGAACACTGTTATAAGGGATAAATTTTTTAATTATATAATAGTCACTGTATAATTATGTCACTTTCTAAGGAAATGTGTTACAATATCTCCTAAGAATTTTTTTTATATTCTTCCTCTAGCAGTTCTCAGCACTGATGGACATGGCCTTGGATAAGGTACCTAGCAGTTTTTCATAAAAATAAATTTGGTGATAAGGGAAAATTATTTAGAAAATTTTAAATAATTGTTGCTGAATAAAGAACAGCAATCACTTGCAATTCATATAGTCCAGTTCATAGCAATAACTGCTGATAGTCTTAGGGAATAGCTGATTTCTGTTTGATTTTACTTTAATTTATTCATTCAGCAAGTAATTTTTAAGCATCTACCTTGATCATAGTTTTATGTTGTCCCTGGCAATGTGGGAGGGAAAGATGTAGATATCTAGTGAATAAAAATCATTTGAATCTCTGAGGAAAAAATCCTGAAGTTCATATTCCTTTTGTAAATGTAAATGAATAGAAAAAGAAGTGCTAAAACCTAAATTAGAATATAACCATAGTATTTCAGATCATGGATCTGATTGAAATGCACATTTTATTTTTATTTTAAAGAAATTACATTTCATATTCTGATATAATTGTGGATAAAAGGCAAGAGCATTTAAACAATTTTTTATCCTTTTCATTCATGGAAAATATTTATGATACAAAGATATAATATCTAGTTGATTTTATTGACAATAGGCCTAATAAAGCATTAAAACACATGCTATATAAGCCTTTTGCACCTCCTTGGCCATGTAGTATTTAGAGGCAAAGTACCTTCCAGTCATGAGTGATTCATTCTTTTCCTCACATTTAATTATTCACTGTGCCCTGTCAGAGTCTCTTATTTGCCCTCTCCTTTACCCCTTCTGTGCCAGGACCAGAGATCAGGCCCTTATCTCTCATCCAATTGATTACAGAGCTTCCTAACTGATCTTTCTTCCTCCTGACTTTTGCATTTCCAATCTATTCTTTGCACAGTGCTAGAGGTTTTTTTTTTTTTTAACTTAAAAATAAAACACAAAGAAAAATTATACTACCTTCTCTGTTTTAGTCCCTCCCCCTCAGAAATCTAATGTTATCTAATATTCAACAGACATTTACAATAGTCCTGTAGCTCCCACCAGGCCCTTCTAGGTCTGCATCTGTTTCCTACTCTGTGCTAGAATCTACTCCTACCTCCTTAACATGGCTTATACTTGCACACGCTGCCTTTGCCTGCTGTATGCTGAGTATGGAATGCCCTTTCTGTAAGGGTGTCTTTGGAGATCAGTCTTGCCCTTCAACTCAGCCCAGAATGTGCCTGTTTTCCCTGGAGCCTTCCCAGGTTCTTCCATGTTAAGTCATCTCTCTGTTTTAAGAACTCTATATTATATTGATTTTTTATCTCTCTTAGACATTAAAAAAATTCTATTACCTGTTCTAGTGTCTCTTTTTTACTGTTTTTCTTCTCTTATTTTTTTCCTTCTTCGAGGTGCTCAATAACTTTGAGCCAGCTGTGAAGCATAGGGACCATAGTCTTGTCTTCAACACATTTACATTCATCAAATTTATAGTGCCTCAAAGCTGGTATAGGAAGAGAGAGCATAGGACTAGAATAAATATAAACATATAGATAGTCCATAAGTTCCATGAAAATCTTCCAGTAATGTGTCTTCACTGGTTAAATGAATTGAATTGAATTCAATTGAATTGAAGCATGTTTTTAAGTATTTACATAGAGAATTTATCATTTCTTGTGATGAATAAGCAAATTACCCATTTCCTGATAGGATACATGAAAATTTTTTTTTTCTACCAGGGATTGAACCCAGGGGCCCTTAACCACTGAGTCACATCCCCTTATTAATTTTTTATTTTGAGACAGTATCTTGTAGGTTGCTGAGGCAGGCTTTGAACTATTAGTCCTTCTGCCTTAGATTCCAAGTTGCTGGGATTACAGGCATGCACCACTGCACCTAGCTCAATATTTTTTAATTATAAAAAATAAATCAGGGGCTGGGGTTATAGCTCAGTGGTAGAGTGCTTGCCTCGCACATGTGAGGCACTGGGTTGGATTCTCGGCACCACATAAAAATAATAAAAAAAAAATAAAGATATTGTGTCCATCTTTAAAAAAAAATCTTAGAAAGAATAAGTCTTTAAACTGTGTGTTTGATTGTTAAATAGATCTTATGTCTCTGATTCTTAAAGAAGATATCAAGATTACACCAAATACCGTGTGGTGGCACATTCCTGTCATCCCAGTGTTTCCAGAGGCTAAGATAGGAGGATCATGAGTTCAAAGTCAGCATCAGCAAATGCGAGGCACTAAGCAACTCAGTGAGATTCAGTTTCTAGAATACAAAAAATAGGGCTGGGGATGTGGCTCAATGGTAGATTGCCCTTGCGTTCACTCCACAGTACCAAAAATAAATAAATAAATAAACCAAATACTAATGATATACTTGTGCATTTATAAGGAAAATTACTTCTGTTAAGTTTGATATGTTGGGTAATATAAGTCAAGAGTGGATGCTCCTGACTATAATTCAGTGTAAATTCATAACAGCTAAAATTGAGATAACATTAATTTTTCTCTGTTTTATTCCCTAAACTCATGTTTATGCCCAGCATGTCCTTACCCTATAGCTACTATAGCCAAAGCATTCTAAGTATCCATCTCTTACAGAATCTTATTTCCTTAAATATTTTTGAAAGTAATATTCATTGATGTATCATATAATCTTATACATTCATTGATGTATCAGATAATTTTTTAAAAATTATCTGAAATATTTGATCATAAAATCAAACTAAGGAACAAAGAATTTTTCCTTATCAGCTCTGTTCTTGAGAATCACCTCCCACCCTCGTGTATGTGTGGGTGTCTGTGTTTGTACCTTTGAATAAAAGAAACCAAAGTAGTTTCTAAATCACAAGCTAGTTTTCACCATTCTGAAATTGGATTACTTAGTTTTGTGTTGATTTTAGGCTCATTCCTTCTGATTATGTGAACCAAGCTCCCCACTGAGCCTCCCTGGTAACCTGAGCCTCAGAGCTCTGATTCTCTTTGTGACTTTTTGACAATTACCTAACTTTGCTGTGTTTCCTCATTGACACTATTGGGATAATCACCTTTCATACCTCATAGGAGTATTGTGAAATTAATTAATGTTTGTAAAGTATTTTCAGGATCACAATGAAAGGTATTAATTTGTAAGAATGTGGTATTATTATAATTATTAGTAGTAATAGGGCTGGTTGTTTAATGCAAATTTTCTTCTAAGTGTAGTGTCATATTTTCAAAGGACAGCCTCTTTCTTTATGGCCAGATGTGGATACAATTAACCCTTTACCCCTCATTTTGAAGATACAATTAGCCAATTGTGTGTGCAATTAGACGTGTATGCAGTTTTTGCCTGAACAACTAATTACAGCCTTGGTAAAAGTCCTTTTGAAAACGCTGGCCTTTTGAATCTTGACTGTCCCTGTCTGTGTAATAAGCAATTTGTGCTAAGCATATTTGGGGGCCAGGAGGCTCCTGAATTTTAAAGAATTTCTTTTGTGGTTACTTGAGAAAGATTTAACTTTTTTAAAGCCTTAGCTTTGTATTTTGCCATCAAGCCTAAAAGACTTTTCACATGGTTCTAGTTTCAAAGGTTTTATTGATTTTTTTTTTTAATCTTGACATTCAGCTGAAAGATTTTCCATAGACTGCATTTTGTGAAACAGGTTTTCCCTTTGTAATTTTTTTCCTCCCTTGAAAACTTCAGTTTCTTTCTGTCTCAAATTCAAACATGTCATCTCATATTCCCTTTATTCACTAAAGAGTGAGTAAGGAACAGATTAGTACTTATTGTTTCTTGCCAGATATAGCTTGGTGACATTTTTACAGGGGACTTTTAATCACTATAATATAACTTCTATTTATACAGAAGAGTAGAAAGAAAAAACCAAGAAACCAGGAAGATACTGTTGGAACCTTTTGTCTCCACTGATATCCTAAGTAAAAGGGAAAAGTTATGAATTCTAATGAGCGACAGCCTCTTTTAGGACATCTCTTCTTTAACAGTTTTCTTTACCAATAATCATTGAGCTCTACTTTATGTATGCTAGCATGTTACCACCAAAGCAGATTCAGAGATGAGCAAAGTACAATTGTTACTTTCTAGGAGCCCAGAATAAAGTGTTGATGAGTAAGGTCCACATGGCCATGAGTGCTGTATGAAATGTTAGAGGGGTTCCTTGGAGTGAGCTATCACATTGATCTGGGATACTGGGAACATTTTAGAAGTTGCATTTCAGATGGGACCTAATTGTAGGTTTGATTGAAATGAGGGGACATTTTTGTGTGAGCAAAGGCACAGAGCTACTAAACCACAGGCAGGCTCAGAGAAGAGTGATTGGTTTAGCAAGAGTTGTAGTTACCTTGTAAAAGAAATGAAGGAGACAAAACTGGAAAGGCAGCTTTGATCTACATTGCAGAAGGCCCTTAAAGTTAAGCAGAAAAATGTATACTTAATTCAGCTGTCAATGGAAGCTAGTGTATGCTTTTGATAGAGTGATAAGACCAGAACCTTGCTGTGAGATTGAGCCGACCCCAGCCTGTCTGATATATGGCAGAGGGGTAAACTACAGGAAAGAAGATACACTTAGAACTCTGTTGCCAAAATTAAGACCAGAGTCATTTCTGGACTGAGAATTTAAAAAAAAAAAAAAGGTATTACACACATAAAGAATACTGTGGAGTTGAGAGTTAATATTTCTTAATATTGGCAACCGCCCTAATAAAGGCATGAAGGAAAAAATGGAGCTTTGTCAAGATTACTGGGAAGAGAGGTGGGTTCCTCAGTAATATAGGATTTGCCTTGCATAAACAAGGACCTGGGTTCAATCCCTAGTACCACGCACACATATACAGATGACTGGGAAGAAACAGGTAAGTAGCTTTGATTGAAAGAGGGATATCAGGAACAGGGTGGATTTAAGACAACTACTTCTTGGGAATTACCACATTATGACATATTTACACAAATACACTAAGATAGCAGGATAGAAAATACACTTATTGGAGCCTATTAACCTTTATATTATGGAAAAATATGCATATATTCTAAGTGTACAAAACACAACCTGTGTATGTGCTTAAAAATATCTTTAGTCATTAACTAGCACCTATAGCATGGTTTTTCAGGTTTCTGTTTGAAACATAGAAAGAAACCCGAGCAAAGCAGTACTCTCATATCTAATTTTGAAAAGTGTTCTCCATCTCATTTTGTGGTCTCCAAGGACTATGTATAATTTATCATGCCATCAGCCTCAAGAATGTACAGATCTACCTACATATCCCTAATATTCTTAGATAACTTAATATCATTTTGTCATCCACACATTTTCCTATCCTCTTTCCTGTCTGCTTTTATTTTTCAGGATGTACCATGCAAGTGGATAGGTGTTAGTCAGTTTGGGCTGCTATAATAAAAGATCATACACTAGGGAGCTTAAACAACAGATGCCCCCACCCCCAAACCCCAAACCCTCATTGTTCCAGAGGTTGGAGTCCAAGATCAAGACTAGCCAGTTTGGTCCTCACGAGGGCCCTCTTGCAGATGGCTGCCTTCTTCCTGAATCCTCACATGACAGAGAGAATATTTTTCTCTTCCTCTTGTTATAAAACCAGTAATTCCATCATGAGGGCCCCATCCTCATAACCTCATCTAACCCAAATTTCCAAAGGCCCCATCCCCAAATACTATCACAAAGGAAGTTAATGCTCCAACATACAAAATTGTGTGAGTAGAGCAGGGGAGGAAAGACAGACACATCATTCATTCCACAGCAGATAATTAGTCTCATAATCTAGGGAAATATCACCATTTTTTTAAAGAAAATGTCTCCTAAATTTTTATTTTACAAATAAAGAGTGTGTAATCCACATGGTAGATGCCTTGTACATTTAATTTCCATTATCTTTTCCCTAAAGTAATGAGGCATTATGGAAAGACTGTGAACTTTGAAATAATATTTAGTTCCCTTTTCTATAAAATACAAATAATAAAACTTGTACTTCCAGTTGTCCAGGAGATAATGTTTAGAGTTATGCTGATTCTTCTCTGCCTCTCATACTTCACATCCAGTCCATCAGCAAACTCTGTTGGCTATATCTTCAAACTCATTCTTGTCCCCTGTATGCCACCAGGTCCAAGCCACCTTATCTCTTGCCAGATTCCTGCAGCTTCTCACTTCCTTCTCCGGCTCTTGCTTCTCAGCAGTCTGTTCTCAACTACACAAAGGATAGATGACTTCAAGTAAAAGCCAAAGTTTCTTTTTTTTTTTTTTTAACCATAATCTTAAAGTATACAATCTGTTTTCTCGAGATTATTCTGGCCCTTTTTCCAAATATCGTTGTCTTTGTTCCCACTGCTCTAGCTTTACTACCCCTGAATGTTCATATCCTGCTCAGAGCCTTCACACTGACTGTTCTGGCGTGGAACACCCCTCCCTCACCTCCTTTAAGTGTTTGTTCAGATACCATATTAGGGAGGCTTTCCTAACTCTATACATTGTAACTTCCACCCCAACATTCTTCACCCTTTTTGCTTATTTTAACTCATACTGCTTATCTATTACTATATATTTCACTTAATTTTGTTTATTATATATCCTTCACCATGCTTATAACAATTTCTGGCATAGAGGAGGTTCAGGAAATATGTATGAATAAATGAAATATAGTGCGATACACTTTTAGACAATGATTATGAAATGCAATTACATATCAGAACAACACATATATCTGCTAAATAAATGTTATTATTTATTATTATTTATTTCTCAGAGTATAATTAAATAGAATTGAAAACAGCATTCTGAAATCAAATTTGACAACAGAATTTAATATAGAAATTTTTCTTGTTTGTTTGTTGTGCTGGGGGTTGATCCAGGTCCTTGTCTATGCTCGATAAGCCCCCTACCACTAAGTTATAGCCCCAGTACTCGCAAAAGTTATTTTTCAGTTTTGTGACTATACTGCACTGTACTGCACTATGGTTTGCTCATTTAGACACATGAGATCTTCCTGAAATTTGTCAGAGATTATTATCCAGAAGATATTTAGTAAATTTGACATTTATGAAAATGTTAGTCTGGTCAATAATAATTTGTAAATACAGATTTTTTAAAAATTCAATCCAGGTAAATTTTTTTCCAATTCCATGAATTAACCACATTTTCAAAAGCTTTTGGGAAAGAAGTCTTGTCAAAAGTACTTTTCAATGGAATCTAGCGAGTATTGTTTAGTAACCTGATTGTTTTCTCATTAAGCAATACACATGCACATAAAAATACTAATTGTGTATTATTTATATTTTATATGTTGCATATAAGATACATAACTAAATATAATAAATAACTATAATAAAATAGTATTTGTGTTATTAGCATTAATAACATACATTGAATAAGATATTACATTATAAAAACAAATAATTTTTCAGTGGATGAATGCAATCAATCTGCTGATTCCTGTGTCATTTCTTTCCTTTTCATAACTGCCTTCTCCATTTTATAATTAGGATTCACATCTTTTCCCTGTAAATATTAAGGATTGTTTATACCCATTTGGGCAAATATCTTAAAGACACTTGATTTCTTTATAAGTAGTTCCAAAATTCTTAAGATATTTTAAGTTGACAATTATCTTGGTGTATTTGAGCTAATATTGAGTCAAAAGGGGTTATTTTAAGCTTATTACTAAAGAAAGGAATTGTTGAAAGGCCCAGATACCTCCTGAAGCTCTTTTGAATAAATGGTGTATTTATTATCAGGTAATAGAATTTTTTAAATGATAATCTTTAGCATTTGTTAACATTATTATTAATTTACTAGGTTGAAGACTCTTTCAACTTGATGGTCTCTTTGTCATTTTTTTTTTCACAATGACTGGCTTTAATAGACTCATTTAAGCTATTAAGTATACACATATGACAATCTATTTCAGTATGCCATCTCATATATAAAATGACATATAATTAATGTTTTCTAAAAGCTCATTTTAGTGTTTTAAAAGAGAGCTAAAATGTGCTCTTTTTAAAAAAAATTTAATACATTGTAGTGAAATTGATAACTGGGTTGAAGTTACACAAATGTGTGGTTTTATGTAGGAAGTCTCCAGTTCCTATATCTGTTGGTCTTAGGTCTAAAGTTTCTAAAGTTTGGTTAAAATTGTGAGTAACACTAAATACAGTACTTTCACCAAGGAGGAGAGAGTCAGTTAAATGAAACCACTGGTTCTCTTAAAAATGACAATAGAAGATATGCTGAATAAATATTACTATTATTGAAATGCTTTTCAGTTATTTCAGTAGTTATTTTTGTGAAGTCAGCTTTCTGAGAGCATTATTAAAAAAGGAAAAAGGGGAAGATATATGAATCTCACCCAGACTGTTGCCTTGATCTGTACCATTTGGGTCTGAAAACCAAGAAATCATAAAAATTATAATTTGCTTTTTGTTAAGTCATCAAACTTAAAGTAAAAGATGACTATAAAATTGTCTACTTTTAGAGCTACGGAGGTCAGCTCTCAGTATTTCTCAAAGAGGGGTTTTTGCTGTTGTTTTGTTTAAGCTCTATATACTCTCAAAGTTCTGACATTTACTGCTGGTTCTATTTAAATGACATTCTCAATTTGCAAGTATAATAAATTAATATCTCTTTTTCTTTGAAAAACTTTTGTATGACAGATTCTTATGGTGACATTAGTGTTTCCATTATTTAAGTTATACTCAGATTTTTAAATTAGTTGGACTTCTTAGGACGAAATATTTCCCTTTTGTTGAAATTTGGAATAATGCTGAGTATACAGACTTGACTGACATTTTCAAAGAGGGGAAGGAGATAATAACTAATATTTATTGAGTGCTCACAGTGTTCTGAAAACTGTATTAAGTGCCCGTTAGCACAATTATTTACTCCTCACAACATATTAAAAAATAGATTTACTTATTTCCATTTTACAGATAAGGAAATTGGGGCATGTGAGAAGTAAGTAACTGAAGTTCAGAAACATCAGTTAGTTCACACAGTTGGGGAGACTTAAATCAGTATATTTATATTGTCTTTACTATATATAGTTCAACACAGTTTACTAAAAAATTTGTGGGGTGTGGACTTCTATTAGAAGTTCATCTAGAGTAAATTTAAGGAGTATTATATACTTCCATAAGGAAACCATAAGCTGAGTACTGTGGTTTACCAGTGAATTGTGGAGGTCTTTTGAAGGGAGTAAGAGGATACCACTCCATGATCCAACCCTGTGACAGTCACTCATTCAACAGTATTTATTGAGTGTCTAATGCATGCCAGGTATTCTGCTCCATATGATGCATAAAATGGACTGGACAAGAACTCTTCCTCATATTTTCAAGGGTCTCTCACGTTGAAATAGTATTTCATTCCTTCTCATTCTCTTGTTGCTATATAGTAATCCGTTATGTGCATATAGCACATTATTTTCAAGGGTCTCTCATGTTGAAATAGTATTTCATTCCTTCTCATTCTCTTGTTGCTATATAGTAGTCTGTTATGTGCATATAGTACATTTTATTTATCCATTCATCTGTTGTTGGATATTTGGGTTGGTTACACTTATTTGCTACTGTGAATCACACTGTGATGAACATTTGTGTACAAGTATTTATTTGAATATCTGTTTTCAATTCTTTTGAGTACATACCTAGGAGTGGAATTGTTGGGTGTTATATAACTCTCTTTTTAACATTTGTGAAACTGTCAAACTTCCAAAGTGGCGACACCATTTACATTTCTACCATCAGTACAGGAGAGTTCTAATTTCTTCCACATCCTGGCCAGCAGCTGTTATTATCTGACTTTTTTATGGCAACTAGGTGTGAAGTGGGTATCTTATTGTGGTTTTGATTTGCATTTCCTTGATGATTAGTGAGTGAACTCAAGCATCTTCTCATATGCTTATTGGCTTTTTCTCTTTGGGCTTGGGAGAAATGTCTACCCAGATCCATGGCCTATTCTTTAAGTAGATCGTCTTATTTATTTATATTATTAAGTTATAAGAGTTTTAAAAATATATTCTAGATGCAAGTCCTTTATCAAACATGATCTACAATTTTTATTTATTTATTTATTTTTTTACCATTCCTTGGGTTACCTTCTCACTTTCTGGATAGTTTGATATGAAGCACAAAAGTTTATAACTTTGATGCAACCTAGTCATTTCTTTTTCTTTTGTTGCTCATGTTTGTAGTGTCATATCTAAGAATCCACTTACAAATTTGAGACCATAAAGATTTACTCCAGTGTTTTCATCTAATAGGTTTGTAGTTTAGCTTCTATAGGCCTTTGATGCACTTGAGTTAATCTTTGTTTATGGTGTGATGTAAGGATCCAATTTAATTTTTTTGTATATGACCATCCAAGTGTTCCAGCATTATTTGCCACAAAGACTCTTCTTTCCCTATTGAATGGTGTTGTCACCCTTCTTTTAAAAAAGAGTTAATTATAGACGTGCGTTTATTTCTGGTCTTTAAGTTCTGTTCCACTGATCTATGTCCCTATCCTTATGTCAATGCAACAATCTCTTAACTACTTTTGTTTTGAAATCAGAAAGTGAGTCCTTCTGCTTTGTTCTTTTTTTCAAGGTTGTTTTGGCATTGTGGCTCCTTGGCAATTCCTTATGGATTTTATGATCAGTTTGTCAATTTCCACAAAGAAAAAAACTGGGATAGAGATTGCATTGATTCTGTAGCTTACTTTAAGGATTATTACCATCTTAACAGTATTATCTTCTGACCAATCCACAAATGGAATGTTTTCTCATTTACTTAGGTCTTCTTTAATTTCTTTCAGTAATCCTTTGTAGTTTTCAGAGTATAACTTATATACTTCTCCTTTTAAAATGTTTCCTAGTGGGGCTGAGATGATGGCTCAGCGGTAGAACACTTGCCTTGCATGTGCAAGGCCCTGGGTTCAATCCCCAACACCACATATAAATAAATAAAGTTATTAAAAAATGTTTCCTAGGTATATTTTATGCTATTGTAAATGAAATTATTAATTTGGGGGTTAATGTAACAATTATATTGTTATCTTAATTTTTGGATTGTACATTGCAGGTGTGTAGAAATACAGTCACATAGTACTTAACAGGAATGTGTTCAGAGAAATGCATTGTTAAGTGATTTCATGGGTGTACTTATACAAAGCTAGATGATATTACCTACACACCTATGCTATATGGTATATAACCTATTAGGCTATAAACCTGTTTAGCACATTACTGCACTGAATACTGTTGACAACTGTAACACAATGATAAATTTTATATATCTAAACATATCTAAGCATAGAAAAGATAGAGTGAAAATGGCATAAAATATAAAAATAGATGTTACAGGCCACCTATTATGAATAGAACTTGCAGGACTGGATGTTGCTCTGAGTGAGTCAGTCAGTGAGTGGAGAGTGGATGTGAAGGTCTGGGACATCACTATGTACTGCTGTAGATTTTATGAACTTTGTGCACTTAAGGTACACTGATTATAAAAATATTTTTCTTCAGTAATAAATTAACCTTAGCTTACTGTAACTTTTTACTTTATAAATTTAAATATCTTTAGCTTTTTTACTCTTTTGTAATAGCATTAATCTTAAAACATACATTGTATGGCTGTACCAAACTATTTTCTTTCTTTGTGTCCTTATTCTATAAGCTTTTTTCTCTTTTTAAAATTCAATTTTTTTTACTTTTAAATTTTTTATTAAAAACTAAGACATAAACACACACATTAGCTTAGGCCTATACAGGGAAAGATCAATATCATGTCTTCAGCTTCACATCTTGTACCACTGGAAGGTCTTTAGAGGCAATAATACACATGGAGCTCTCACCTCCTATAATAACAATGCTGCCTTCTGGAATTCCTTCTGAGGGACCTACCTGCGCTGTTTTACAGTAATATTTTGAGGGATATACGTGTATATATACATATGTACCTACATATACATATACACATATACATATATGTCGTATACATGTGTGTGTACACACATATATCACTGAAATAATGACTTAAAAGTATAGTATAGTAAATATATACAACAGTAATATGGTCATTTATCATTATCAAGTATTATATATTGTTTAGAGCTGTGCTGTACTTTATATAGCTGGTAGCATGAGAGATTGGTTTATACCATCATTACCACGAGTACATGAGCTACAATGGCAACAATAACTAGGCTATAACAATTTTTCAGCTCCAATATAATTTTATGTGACTAATATGTTATGTGCATAACATCACTGGCCAAAAAATTGTAAGTCAGTGCATAACTATACAACTTATTTTTTTGACTTTTGATTTTGTATCCTGCAATCTTGCTGAACTTATTAGTTCTAATAGTATTTTACTGGATTCCTGCAGATTCTATATAGAAAATCACATCATCTATGTATAGAGTTTAACTGCTTTCTTTCCCCAGGTTGGATGCCTTTTATTTTATTTGTTTTACTTAATTGTCCTTTTTAGAACCTCTAGTACAATGTTGAATAAAAGTAACAAGGGATAGCCTTTTCTTTTCCTGATCTTAGGGAGAAAGTTTCTAGTCTTTTTCCATTAAGTTTGTTGTTAGCTTGGATTTTGCATAGATGAACTCCATCAAAATGAAGTAATTCCCTTCATTCAATTCCTAGTTTCTTGAGTGTTTTTTTTAAATCATAAAATGGTATTGGATTTTTTCACTTTTTTCCCCCTGAGCCTATTAAGAAACCATGTAAGGTGATCATATAGCTTTTATTTTATTTTCTTACTGATGTGGTATAGTATACTGATTTATGCCTATACTTACATAAACCCTATTAGAAGATAGTAAAAAGTTCATTGTACCAAAAAAAAAACAACAAAGAAGTATATATTTTACATATATTGTCCATACAGGTCTCTTTTTGAAAACGAATTAATTTGGGGGTAGTAAAAGGAATACTGAAGGAATAATACTACTGGATTACATTTTTGCACAAGTGAAGATTTTTTGTTTGTTTTCCTTTCAATGATTGTTTACTCAGAATTGTAAGATGGTTTTTAAACATGGGATTTGCTTTACTTTTTCTAGTTTGTGATCCCTGCTATTTTTTAATATCTATTTAAGCAATCACCATGAAATTTCTATTTTGAACTGTATCACTTTAATCAATTTTTGTTTAGGTTTTAGTTCAAAGCAATTAAATAGGAAGTAAAATACACTCTTGGGCCTTTAAATAATCAACTGTACTCTGAGCATGAAAGCACCACTTGTATTTGTGCTACTTTGGGCATAAATAGTAATGATGTACTTCCCCTTTTTATTCCTACATTTAAGGGTCCACCCAGAAGTTTTCAACTATATTGAGTTCCGGAAATGTTCTCATTCTCTTTTCTAGCCTCTGATATAATCTCTTAGCATAGCTGGTTCAAGAATCATGTTAAGCAGGCCCAGATCTTGTGTTTGAGCCCATGAAAGGCAAGGTATCTTTTTGTTTTCTGATAACAGATTGCAGCCCCAGTTCCAGCCATCTGGTACCTTCTTGCCATTGCTCCCCAAGTGCTATGGGCTAGAGAATGTGGGCAGTATAATGCAGTCAGTGCCTTTTACTGGATAATTGACCACAGAGGGCCTGTCTCAGGAAGAGTCATCATTGTGAACAAAGAGCAGTGTGTTTACTTTAAGTTTTTAAATTTAACTGGAATATATTTGGTAAAGGTGAAACAGTTATTTTTAAAATATATTATTCAGGGATCACAACAGTGCTTTCAGAGATTAAAATAGTATAAACAGTATGTAATTTCAGGGTTTCTAAGATCCGCATAGAATTAGCATATCCTGCTGGATTTAAAAATGACACATAATACAGCACCCAATTTATTTTCCCCAACAAAATTGGTTTCTTCTACATTTCATATACTTTGTTTGTTTTGTACTGGGAGAAGGAGAAGAAGTATTTTATGAACTCCCTCTAAAGGAAAAGGGTTTTTTTGGTCTTTAGCAACAGTTGCACTGCATTTTAAAAGGCATGAAGTGAACTTTCCTTTGAGTATGTCAGATTTGGGAAGCATGAAAGAATAATAGTTAATTTTAAGAATCCAGAGTTAGACTGTGTAACTTCTTTGCACTTCAGCATTCCCCATCTGTTAAAATGGAGATTTAAATAGTACTTACCTCATAAAGGAAAAATTAAATGAAATAACACAAATGAAGAACTTTGAACAGTGACTAGCAAATAAATGCTTGTTTAGTGTGAAGTGGTACCTGTCGTAGTTGAAATAGGCACACGTGGGCTGGGGCTGTAGCTCAGTGGCAGAGTGCTTGCCTAGCATGGGTGAGGCACTGGGTTCAATCCTTGGTACCACATACAAAATTAAGCTTATGAAATAAAGGCATGCTGTCCATCTACAACTACAAATAAAATAAAATAAAAAAAGAAATAGGCACACTATTAGAACCTTACAGGTACTCAGAGTAAAGTTAATAGAACTAAAATCAGTGGTATGTATACAGGGCTCTTCTTCTAAATCATCTAATTTCCAGCTTCAAGGGTGGATAAATTATTCAATGTCTTCAGAGAACGCCCATCCAAAACTCACCTGTAGAGAAAGCAGGGAGGGAAGAACAGAATCTCTGTTGAGTTCTAAGTGTAGTTTCTGTACATTTCAGAACACTTGAAAATTACAGGTTAGGCCACTTTGACAATTAAAGCCACAGCATTTATTTCCAGGAGCCTGATGGAAAGTCTGTAGTAGGTTCTGAAATCAACTACCTAGAAACTTTGGTGAAATATCAGACCTTTGAAAACTACTGCTCAGATTACCAAGAACCACCACATAAACATCTGGATCCTAGAGAGATGTGCCATATTGTTTCTTGCTCCCACCTATCTTGAAGCTTCCCTGCTCCCTGGCTCAGCTGTCATGAAAATCAAGCTGACTTGTGGTGGAAAAGAACTAAGTGGCTTTTCCCCATCACATCTCATCTTCAATTTCTGTTAGCCAGCAGATAGATTATGCCAATACTTTCTTTCACTTCTGGTAGCCAGTCATTTTCTACCTCCAACAAATTGCTTTCTTTTATATGCATGCATCTTTCTTAATCTTCTTTCCTCTCCAAACTTTGCCACCAACATTAGCAAAATCTGCTTTTATCACCTTGATATTTATGGGAATAAAAATTTTAAAAATCGTCGTACAATTCTCCAGATTTCCTAGAACTACTTCTCATGGAAATACTCCCTCCTCAATGAAATGAGGTCAACGATCTTGAAAGTGCTCCTGAAATCCTTTTAGATTCTTTGTCAAAGTTCAGCTCCTCTAAATTAAATTAACTTTTTTTCAAGCACTGGCATTCAAGATAATTATAATATTTTTTAGTTTAACTTATAGATATTGTTATTATGCTTATGATACTAATGTTTCTACATCTTTTTATTGCACATATATATTATCTTATTGTGAACTCATTAGCCTGAGAATATACTTTCTTTGTTCTTGTTGTTAAACCATAACTTGTGTGAATGAAGATAAGTATATTTCCTACTTATTTCTTATCATAATCAATAGCAGTGTGAAATTAGGTATTCTTTCATTGTAGGAATCCTTTTCATAATGTTTATAGTATAATTCTGAGTTGTGATCATCTCAAGATGTATTCCCCCCAGTCATTAATTTCTTTGTATAGTTATTATTTCTATTTATATAAGAGCTATTTCTGTAAAAAGTGTACTAATACAGCAGATTTGGAGTCCAATTCTATTTAGAACCATGGTGCTTTGCAGCTAGACATCTGATCCAATTATCTCAAGTTTCAGAGGAGTAATTGAAACCCAGAAAGGTTAAATGATTTGCTTAAAGTCATATGGTTTAGGTAGAAGCAGGAGTCATTGGGACTTAGGTATAGTTCTCTTTCTAAGTCTGATGTACAACCTGAAATCTGCAAACAATTTGATGTACAAATAACAGTATATATTCTGATAATTACCTTCTTCTACGTAAAGAGAGAGAGAGAGAGAGAGAGAGAATCCTGAAAAAGCATGACCCTAAGAGTCCATTGTACATTACCCAACTTTTCAGTTGTTGATATGAAAGCATTTTTCCACTACACTGTGTATTTTGCTTTGAGAAATTCCAGTCATTTACGTTAAATTTGTTACTCTGTTGAAGCATTGTAATTTTAAAATTTTACTAATATGTGTGACCTTTCAAATTTTCTCGTGATTTTTTGGAAACCATCATGGCCCATTTTTATCACTTCTTAGCCTTATTTATACTGTTTTGTTGGGCAGACTTTTCCCAAGAGCAGGTAATGACATCTTGTACCCTTATAATGACATACAACAATTCTGGAGTAGAGTGCCAGTGAGTCAACGGTCTTAGTGATTACAAGCTATTGCAAACATGATTGAAATTTGATTAAACTCAGATTTTAATTCATAAAATAATAAGTTGACACAATTTACTTTAATTACATTTTTTCAGGCCCAGCAAATTTTGTATTATAAAAGTCTAAAAACAGGGGCTGGGGTTGTGGCTCAGTGGTAGAGCGTTTGCCTAGACATGTGAGGCAGTGGGTCCGATCCTCAATGCCACATAAAAATAAACAAATAAAATAAAGGTATTGTGCCCAACTATAACTAAAAAATATTTTTAAACAAGTCTAAAGACAAATTTACTAAATGAATTTATAGTTCAAAGTAAGCAGGAATCATGGTTTGTGTTTCCCTAACTTCAGGATATCGCTAGCTGCCCTTCACATAGTAAATACTCAGGATTACTTTATTTATTGAATTCTGATAATTCTGTTAGAATTGTTTCCTAGCTTTTCCACCTAGTTGATTATACTCTAGCCAAAAAATCTTCGGTCCTACACGTCAAAAGGTAGGAAAAAAACAAATGTCCATCTAGCAAATAAATGAATAAACTGTTATATAAGCATACAATGGAATATTATTCAGATTTAAAAAGGAATAAAATTTAGATATATGCTACAACATGTATGGATCTTGAAAATAGATACTAGTGAAATAAGCCAGACACATAATGCCAGATAATATATGATTTCATTTATATAAGATACCAGAATGGGTAAATGCATAGAAACAAAAAACATAATAAAAGTTACCAGGGCCTCAGGAAAAGGAAGAATAGGAAGCTTTTATTTAAAGGGTACAGAGTTTCTGTTTGGAATGATGAAAAAGTTCTGGAGATGAAGGGTGGCGATGATTACATCATTATGTATGTACTCATGCCACTGGATTATACACTTTAAGATGGTTAAGATGGTAATTTTGTGTTATGTATACTTACCATAGGAAAAAAAGTACCATCCTGAGTTCACCTTGAAATGAAATAATAATACATTCTTTTGGATTCTGAGTTTGCACCAAAAAGGGACCCTGCTTCCTGCCATTCTGAATGGCTCCTTCATTCTCATGCTGGGGTGGAAAAAACACAGCTGTATTTACTTTTCCAATCCCATCTTCTATTTTGAAATACAACCTTTTTGCAAATGAGAGCCAAGGTCAAGTGACACAACTTTCTGCTCACCTCTTCAGTTTGCCAAACATTGTTTTTCTAGTAGAGTTCTGGGTTAGGTGCAGCAAGTGTGAGTAATACTATCACTCCTGTGAACTCTGAGTGGAATTTAATAAGCCTACCTTCATGATTTCCATTCTCAATTTGATATGACATATTTCCTTTCACTTTCATCAATATATGGAAATTCAGTTACATATTCACTGAATATGTAACACATAATACATGTCCAGGTATGTAGACCATTCCACATGTTAAATTCAAATTACAAAGAAAATAAGGCTTTTCCTGTCTAGTGTTTCTCTTTTTTTCTGAAGAATTTAATTGCTTTCTGAGATTAGAGAGATGTTTATGTGCAGAGTAAATGAGATCTTACTGATAATTGTCTTTGGATTTGCGCTATGGACATGAAAACGTTAAGTACATAGTAAGAATTTGTGTTTTTATATAATAATGTTAGAAATAATGGCAAGGCATAAAATTTTCAATATAAATTAAGGGCAATAAAATGGATTAACTTTTTGTCCTAAAACAAAGGCCATAGTATGAAATAATTACATTCATTATTCTTTTTCATAATATTTAAATGTTTCTAAAAATATATATCAGGATATAAGAATTTTAAATGATCATTTTATCAGAATGCACACCAAAAAACACAATATGTGACTATTATTTAAGATTTTAGGATTTTTATATTTCTGACTATTATTTTTCTATTTAGTCAAAATTATATAAGTAATATCTAATTATATAAAAGCATCAGTACAATGTAAATATTTATATTTTGAGCTTTAAAAATAGAATGTATCCATTTTCTCTCTGTTGTATATGCAGACAGTTGAAGTACTTTATTGTTTTACAAAGTGAAAATCATTCATTTGAGTGAAATTAATACTCAGCATGCTGTAGAGATATACAGATCATTTTTCATTGTTTTCCTTTGAAATTATCTGGAAAAAATATAATCTTGTTTAATTATGTTTGGAAGAATTTGAATAGATGTTTAAAATGAAAAAGGCTATATAAATGGGAAGTTTAGAAGAATCCAGTGTGACTAATAATCGATATCAAATTCTTCAGAGTTATGGTGTACATAATATGCTCGAAGAATTTGTGCACAAAAGCCTAAGCTGTTTTGTAAAGTTGGCTGTGATCAGATACTGTAGTTTTCTAAACATGGCTACATATTGAGGCCAGCTTGGTTGATTTAACCTAGTAATAAGATGCTTAGTTGAACTGTTTCTTTAAACTCTTTTCTGTAGTGAGTGGCAGGCACAGTCTATGTTTTGGGACTTTCAGCCTCCACCCCAGGTGATACTCCTCCATTGAGAAATGACTGAACTTAAGTTCTTTAAATAAAAAAAAAAATTAAAACAGGCAATGTTTGAAGCATTTTTCCTTGATAACAGCCTTTACCTGAAGGCTTTCACTACTTAAGCTGTGAGACTTATAAAGAAAATTATACACAATTCCAGGTAAACATCAGTAAAGCATTTTTGTGTGCAAATATATTAAGACGCATAAAATTTACAATACAGAAAATATTGGAAAATCATTAAGTTTGGAGTGAGGTTGAAGGTAGGAAAGGATCAATTCCATGTTTCAAACATATTGAGTTTAAGATGGTTGATGGAATATCGAAAAGGAAGTGTATAGTAAGAGTTGAGCATACAGGTCTGGAGCTCTAGATAGAAATCTGGGTTCAAATGCACAAATCTACATACATACGTTATCTACCTACTGGGGAGTAGAGGAGTAGGGCAGTAGATACCTGAGATAGTTCATCCAGAAAAAATGGGTTTCAAGTAAGTGGCACAGAAGTCAAGAAATAAAAACTCAGGGAGTCACTAACCTTAAGTACAACAAAGAGGTCATGTTAAGATTAGTACTTTGACATCTTCTAAATTTAGCAAGACAGCAATTATCAGCATCTTTTGTGAAGCAGAGTCAGTAGAGAGTCAGAGAAAGCAGATTGCAGCCAGTGAGTCGTGAATAGCAAGTGTCAACAACTATCTCAGCCTGCACGTGGGAAAAGCAGAAAGGTGGTGTGTGTGTTAGGTAGATGATACACTAATGGGCAATATAGACTTGAATTTTTTTAAATGGTTAATTGCTTATAGGAAAAATGAACAATGAGGAGACACAACCCAGTTGATGAAGCCAGCAGGGAAGAGTGAGGACAGAATGCATCTGCAGCACCAGTGATGAATTAGCTGTGGGTAGGAGGGTGGGTATGAACGCAACCACATTTTGATGTAGAACAGAGACAGAGGATTCTTACCAGACAGTTTCTATTTTGTCAGAGGACTAGAAGGCTGGCCCTGCTGCCCACAGTGAGGAGAAAGGTGGTGGAGGGCTAGAGAAGAGAAGAGGAAGGTGAGGTATGTGCTATAAAGCACAAGGGGAAAAGCCGACTGGAGGCATAGGAGATGTCTGAACAGCTTAAGGTTGGAGAACATGAATTTCTACAAACTAACTTTAAAAGCTTTGTTTGTTTGTTGTTTGTTTTTAATCACTGTGTCAGGCTTTTGCACTTGTAAGTGCAAACCAGTACTAAACCAGCATCCCACACTGAACAGTTTCTTGCCTGGTTTCTTTCCTAAAATGCTTCTCTTTCCCCATTTCACTGCACCCCCACTCTAGCTGGCTAGTACAGAAGGTTTTCTGGCTTCAGACAAGCCACTTTTCTAAGAATATATGGAACAGATTACAGAAGCAAGTGACAGCCTGCTTACTTCCCCTTCTTCACTTATATACATTCAGCTGGAGTTCTGAAAAGAGGAATTCAGGAGAATTTTTATTTTTTTCTTTTTTAAAAGGAAGATGGGAGAAAGCAGGAAGTGCAAGAAGGTGGAAGTAGCAAAGGAAAAAGAAAGAAAAGGAAATAAATACTTAAAAAAAAAAAAAAAGTTGAACCAGATTGTGAACTGAAATGATGTCAGAGACTGGAAAAGGAAAGGGAGTAAAGAAAATATCTTCTTTCCAGCATCACTAGTTTAGGAACCCTCACTCTGTGCAGAATCAACACCCAGGCCATATGGAAGACAAGGTCTTCTGAGAATTCATTTTATCCCACCTAGTTTTTCCATAATAGCAGCAAAGTGTTCTGAGCTCTTGTTCGCTTCTTTGGCCTAACCCCTTGATTTTAAAATCAAGTCTTGACTCGGTGGTATAGCTTGGTGGTAGAGTATGTGTTAGTAAGCACATCCTTGGGTTTGATTCCCAGTACCAAATATAAAACAAAAAAGAAAAACCAAGTCTG
The DNA here is from genome assembly GCF_001458135.2 of Marmota marmota marmota. Classification (NCBI taxonomy): domain Eukaryota; kingdom Metazoa; phylum Chordata; class Mammalia; order Rodentia; family Sciuridae; genus Marmota; species Marmota marmota. Next base: position 4,098,785 of record NW_026000142.1, read on the forward strand.
AGTACCTAGAGTATCTGAGAAATAAGAGGACTAGATTCAGTTAAATTTTTAATATATTTAATGAGTGCTTACTATGTGCAGATACTGTTCAGGTACAGGGAATTTGGAAAAAAAAAAAACAGGAAACAGTCTCTTCCTCTGAAATATAAATTCATCCCAAGTAAAAGGAAACTGTTGCTTAAGGACTTACAGATGCAAGAGATCAATCCTCTGACTTTTAACAGCTAGCCAGATATTTATTAGCAACCAGCTTTTTAGAAAAATAAAAAGCTTGAGTACTCCCTTAACTGTGTCATAGCTTGTATCACCTTCTTCTAACTTCTGTCCCCTTATGCTTCTAACACAGATTTGACTCTCCACATTGCCCCACCATTGAGAATCTGATGTAATGCAAGCAGATACCAGCTGAAGGCAGAATAGAATGGATAGTTATCTGGGGAGATAAAGTGACAGTGTTGCTGGTTCTGGGTATTGTTCAAAGAAGCATGTCTTTTATTTATAGACATTAGAATTTAAAGGTAGAGAAAGCCAGAACTTGGTATTATCTTTTCTTTGTATAACTCACTTCCTAGAAATATGCTTGATACACCCTACCTTCTTTACATGTAAATTGAGTGTTGGTGGGTGTTTTATACTTTGTTTCCTAGGGGTTTAATAGGCCCTTTTGCTATTTTAGTGAAGGGTGGTTTCTAAATTTTAATGCATCAATATTTTGCTCTTATAGACATTATCTGAGAAATGGACTGCAGAAGAAAGCAGGAACCTTTAAGAGATGCCAGATATGGGTGGTTTTATATTACTTAAGTCTTCATAATTTAGTTGGGCATGGCTAAATAGATGAGGACTCCAGTTGTTACCAAGTTTGCAAATTTGGCATCTCCTAATAGATTTCATTGTGGTTACAGGGATTTTGTGCCAGGAAAAATATAGTTGTCTGTTCTTAAACCTGAATTTTCTTGCTTTCAAACACCCAGGAGTGAAGTTTACAAGGATGCCACTAACCTTCTGTTGCTCTGGAGAAGTGACTTCATTTTTCTAAGTCTTTACTGAAAAGTGTTATATGCCTTGTATTCTTGGAGTATGTTTTTTTCCTAAGCTCTTAGAAAATTTTACAGATTGAAGCTCATGAATCTTTACAGCCCCTCTACAGGAAAGGAAAGAATAATGCCTGTAAACCTCTTTGAATTCTTTGAAAGAAAGACAACAGAATTTAAGGAACTAAAAATAAATTTGGCCAGTCTATTTTGTAACAGATTAATTGAAAACCAAAAGTCACTTTTACATAAACACATGAAAACATCCAATTGTAAACTATTTGTCGTAATGATATAGATCAGGAAATTTATCCTTAAAATTAAAAAAATATATATCTGACATGGCATACTCATATATAAACCATGTAAGGGCAAACACTAATCTGGAAAAAAAGTTTTAAAGCTAGATTATATGCAGGAACTTATACTCAGAACCATTATCATAGCAGCATTTCAGCGAACAAGATTAATCACAAAAATAACGATTATCCTTTATGAACATAATATTTGAAGTAATTTCCTAAAATTTGGCTATTAACCAGAAGGTTAATTGATTCTTTTCTTCTTGCTCCATTGTGGTTAACATACTAATTCTTCCTATTAACGACCCATTTTATTATGCAAATGAAAAAATCACAAGATGTGGTGTCTAAGAGAGAGGGGGCTGCTTTTTGCAGGGGAACTGGTGCACCTGTTTCAGCCCTCAGCCCCCACCTCTGCTTCCACTGGCTGCCAAGCTGGTGACTTACTGATAAGTTTAGTGGGTGTGGAGTCCCTGAATTTTGACTCCCATTTTCTTTGTGACTTACTCTTGTTTAGCCTTATAATTTCTCCCTTTCCAGCTCTCAGCATGCCAACAGCAGCTGCATCATGGCACTCACCCTTCTGCCAAGAGGGCAGGCAGCTCCTTGGAGACTGTAATGTTGTACTCCAGCCAACCGTTAAGAGATAGATGCCGGAGTAATACATACAGCACAGCTGAAATTCAGATCATTCTAGGAGGCATTTGGTAGAACACTTTGTCCATTATATTTTTAAACTAAGTAAAATGTTTAAAACTTTTATTTTTTGAAACATTTTCAGACTCATACAAAGGTAGAATACTGTAGTGCATTCCCACACACCTTTATGTCTGCCTCTTCAATTATCAACTCAATTATCTTGTTTCACTGTCCATGGTATTTTTCCCATGGCTCTACCCAGACTGCTGGTAGATTCATTTTCAGGGATAAACTTATCTTAAATTACAGTTGCTTTTCTATCCCTTTTCAGTCTGTCTGTAAGACATTTGATTAGACTTTTCTTCCCAAAGGCAGTCTTTTTTTTTTTTTTGTCCTTCTAAATTAAGCCAGGATATGCTTCAATAGTATTTTTCATATTTTCTAATACTGTCCCATGAATTTTCAAGGCTTTGTTCAGTCTACCCACAATGTCCCGGAAATGTACTGGTTCTTGCTAATAGACCATTAAGGATCACTTGGATTTGATTCTCAGTATCGTTACCAACTACATATATAAACTGGGACAACTTCCACTTACCCTTTCTGTTCCTCAGTGTCCTCTTGTCTTAAACATGAGGCACATGCCACAGACTGTTAGAAGACCACCGAGCTATTAGAAGACTTCTGTGAGTGGATATATTTATAAAGCTAAGATAAAACCTGGCACAAAGTAAGTGTTCAGTACATATGCTAGTTGCCGTCTTCGTCATAATTGCAATCATCATCATCACTACCACCATCACCACCTTTGGTCCCTCACTACTCATTTTACAGAATAGAGGGCCGAGGCTCTGATGTGTGAAGCATCCACCTTCTGGTCAGATGTAGTTTTATAAGTAGAACTTGACCAAGAAACCAGCCACATGTATCAAATCCTGTATTATACTAGATTGGTTTGCTATAGATTGTCTTCAAGGAATAATGCTCTGACCCATAAGAATGGTTTGGAAAGATTATTGATAAAAGCATGGACAAAAGGAATAAATATTGCTGCTGAAGAGTTAGGCTTTGAAGTTGTATGTTTAGAAAGCAGGGCTACAGGTAACATACCTTCTCCTTAGTTGTAAAGGTGAGATCAGGACGTTATTTGGCTAATGAAATTGAATAACATTGTGTACACAACCCAAAAAGAGAGAGAGAAAGAAAATTTGAGGACAGAATGAAACTAATAGATCTATGTAAGATTTGCTCTTGAGATCAACAGTAGGTAAAAAAAAATTGGGGGATGCGGTAGGCGAAAGGGAAAATTACTTGAACCACCAGTAAATGTCAAACACTAAAGGGATAAATGGATTCTAGACTTTGTCTAAAGCCAAATGGGATCTGACATTCCTAAAGTTTTTATTAATTCACTTTCTTTACCCGTGCTAAGCACTATTCTGCTTACTTAAAAACATTGCTTTATTTAATTCTCAGAACAATCATGTGAAATACATACTATTACTGATCTTATAATACAGCTAAAGAAACTGAGACACAGAGAAGTTAATAGCTTAAGGCAATTTGTTTATCACTAAACAGGAGATCTGGGATTTGTACCTTAGCAGTCGGGCTCTAGAATTTGTGCTCTTAATCCATTTTGCTGTGCTACTCCCAAGTAACCAAACCTCTGATGCATACATAATCTTGTGTTATTTTTGGCATACCCAATGTTTCTTCCTTTTCAGTTTTTCTATACAAACCACATAGTGAAGCCCTTTAAATAGTCTGGATGCTCATCACTCTTCACTGATACCTGTGCATTTGGCTGACCCCAGGATGCTTAACATTGTAAGTCCTAGTTAGTTTCAGGAGACAGATCTGTACGTGGATCTTTAATAATAAACTTTGTCATAATAAGGTATGTTTACATTTGTTTTAGTTGTAGCCCTAAGAAAGTACACTGGTGTTATTTTCTTGTGAAATTATAAGATGACTACTCTTAATAGGCATGTGTTGAATAACTTGTTTCATTTAAGGTCACTCACTAAATGATATTTGAGATATTTGAGGGGCCTGTTGTAGGTGTTGGGGATGCTTTGTGAAGAGAACAGTTCCTTCTCTACAAGTTTATTCAATTTTTTTTTTTTTTTTTTAGTGCTGGGTATTGAACCCATGCACTTACACATACTAGGTAGGCAAGCACTCTATCAATGAACTACATCCCCAGCTCTACCCTTCTCTACAGATTCTTCATGTATTTTTCTTAATAGCTTCTTCTTCTCATTAGCTTACAAGATGTCATGATGTCTCCCAACTTAGAAAAAAAAAAGAAATCTTTTGCTTCCACCACACCCCTTTAAATACCAACCCATATATTTTTTCTCATTTACCGTTCCAATGCCTTGAAAAATTGTCTGTGTTCATGTTTATCTCCAGATCTCATCCAGCTCCAGATTCAAATCATATCCTTCTGCATACCAACAGCTCCATTTGATGTCAGTTAGGCACCTCAGACCTTCAGAATAGAACCTAGGTCTCCTGCCTGAGCCTGCTCCTTGGGTACTCTTTCTTATCCCTGTAAATAGTGACTGCATCCCTCTCATGGCTTAGGCCAAGAACTTTGGATTCATCCTTGCCCGTACTTTTTTTTTTTTTTTTTGTACTAGGGATTGAACCCAGGGGGGTTCAACCATTGAGCCACATTCCCATCCCTTTTTTATTTTATTTTATTTTTTTTTAATTTTGAGACAGGATCTCACCAAGTTGCTTAGAACGTCACTAAGTTGCTGAGGTTGGCCTCAAACTTGCAATCCTCCTGCCTCAGCTTCAGAGTCACTGGGATTATGGGTCTGTGCCAAGAGGCGCGGCTTGACTGCACTCTTGTTTCTATGCCCCACCATCCATTCCACTTGCGAATACTGTTGGTTTTACTCTCAAAGTCTATTCACAATTCAACCATTTCATCTCACCTTTGCTATTACAACCTTCTTGAATCTCACAGTCATCTCTTCTCAGCTATCTTTCAGCTTCCTTTACTGGCTACCCAACCCCATCCCCACTGTCTACTGTCAATGCTACAATCAGAGTGATTCTTTTAAGATATCAGTCAGAATATATGTCCTCTGCAACAATATGTTCTTCACTTTTTTTTTTAATCCAACTTGCAATAATATGGATGAATCTCTTACATATAATACTGAAAACAACCCAAAACAAAAGAATTCTTACTGTACAATTACATTTATTTAAAATTCAAACACAGGTCAACCAGTCTTTGCTGTTATAAGTAAGGATGGTGACTAGAGGGCAGGGAGGTGACTGTGATGGAAAAAGAACCATCTTTGTTTTTTCTTGATCCTAGTGCTGGCTGCTCATGTGTGTTCAGTTTGTGAAAATTTAGCAAGCTATGCTCTTATAATGTGCCCTTTTCTATATGTATTTTATACTTCAGTAAAAAGTTTTACAAAAATGTCTCTTACAGAAAATTGTTCTCCTTTAGACTTAAAGAATTTATCAGAATTTATAGCCATTAGAATATAAGCTCTATAAAGGCAAGAGTTTTGTCTGCTTTCATTCACCGGACAAATATTTATTAAGGCCTAGACACTAAGTATTTGGGATAAAGCAATGAACATGAGAGGTAAAAACTCCTTCTGAGAAACAATAATCAGAATGAGTTATGTAGTATACAGCAAGGTACGAAGGGATATGGGGAAGCAGAAAGCAGGAGGGAAAGACAGTACAGAGTTGAGAAGGTGAAGTGATAGCCTACAGGGTTAAATATTGTGGTCAGGAAAAGCCTCTCTGAAGAAGTGGCATCCTGGACAAAACTTGGAAGGAGGTAAGGGAAGGAATCCCGTATTTCTGGGAGAACAACCACCTGGTCAGAGGGAATGGAAAGTAAAGGACCTGAGGTAGGAGCAGGCTGGTTGGAGTAAGGTCAGAGAAATACCTGGGGCCAGATTCAGAAGGCTTTGTAGGCCTCTGCAAAGACAAATTCATTCTGTGTGAGATGAAGGTGTGGAAGTGGGAGGGAGTCTTTTTATTATTTTTTAAAATTGTTGATACACCTTTATTTTTTTAAATTTATTTATTTATATGTGGCGCTAAGAATCGAACTCAGTGCCTCACACATACCAGGCAAGTGTGCTACCACTGAGCCACAGCCACAGCCCCTTATTTTTATTTTTGCCTGAGCTAGTTTGAGTTAGATTTCAGCTGCTTATAGTGGCAGGTCATTCATTTTAGTTTCTGGAAATAGACTTTAATTATTGTTATCTGTTCTGCTATTGAGGGATATTTAGGTAGTTTCCAGTTTTGGGGTTTGTGATGTGGGCTGCCGTGAACATCTTAGTGCATGTCTTTTAGTAAACAAGTGTTTGCAAGAGATGTGTCAATTCTTATTTGATGACAATTGCAACATAACATGCTAATTCCAGTGGAAATCAGACAATCCATGTTCAGGACACACATTAAAGGTAATTAACATTAATTAATATATATTAATATAATAAAATATATTAGGATAAATCCGTAAAGTATGCAAGGTGGTAATATAAGACATACCAATTAGATTGCTCGCACTGTAGAGAACTGTAGAGACTAGTTGGAGATAAGCTCTGTGCATATGGAACCATAGTTAACAAGAATACCTCTAGGAGGGCTGGGGTTGTGGCTCAGTGGTAGAGCACTTACCCACATGCATGAGGCACTGGGTTCGATCCTCAGCACCACATAAAAAAAATAAAATAAAGGTATTGTGTCCACCACAACTGAAAAAAGTGTGTGTGTGTGTGTGTATTTCTTTTTTAAAGAATACCTCTAGGAAACACCAAATAATATTGTTAGCAGTTTGTCCCATAAGCATTCTGAAGTGAGCAAGATTACTTTGGACTCTGGTATTATAAGAATTTTCAGGGAAGCTGAGCATGCAGCAGAGCCTGAAAGCATCAGGGAAAGAGTTGGGAAAGCAGAGAAGAATTTTGTAGACATTATCTGGGTTAGGGAAACAGCAAGAATGCCAGATAGTATTTAAGGGACTATAGATGGTCATTCTAAGAGTAGAGTTTAAGATTCATTTTAAAACCTAGCACAGACTTGGATTCAAGTAAAGTAAATAATTGCATTCAAATCTGGAAGTATTTATATATTACACATTTCTCAATCATTTTGATGTGTTGATGCCACATTTACCATTACTAAACCTTACAGTTCATATGGTCTAAATGTTTTAAATATATATGTATTTTTAGACTGGCAAAGAAAACTCATCCAGTGTGACTGTGGCAGGCCCTGAGACGGAAAATAAGGCAGGCCAAACTCTGGAGAGCAGCTCACTAATGGCGGAGCTCCTGAGCGACGTACCCTTCACCTTGGCCCCACATGTGCTGGCAGTGCAGGGCACCATCAGCGACCTTCCTGACCACTTACTCTCGTATGATGTCAGCGAAAACTTATCACGATTTTGGTATGATTTTACTCTTGAAAATTCAGTGCTATGTGATTCGTAATCTTCGTTTACATCTTAACAGCTTTAAAAATTTTTTGTATATTTAATCTATTTTATGTTTTTTGCCGTTGCACTCTTTGAAGGCCTTCAGAAAAGCAAGGATCGTAAACCAAATAAAATAGCATCATGTTCATTGTTTTATATATTAGAATAATGTACATTTGTATAAAAATTGAATTCCAGTTCTACTTACCTTCCCCCATGTCATAAATACAAAACTGAAGCTATCCATTTTATAAAAGATTGCTTCAGTTGGCGTTTCAAAATACAACACTGTGAAAAAGAACTCAGGCATTTTTCTTGGTTACCACAACTCTGTAGTCTGAGTTGAAGAGAGAGTGTGAAGTCTCTTTGGTTCAGAAGAAGCTTGAGTTCATATTATTCGCTTCTTCTTCCACAGTGTTTATGAATGAATTCTGGGAGGGGAAAAAAGTTTGTTGTTAATTTCTTCATTCTTGGTTTAGACAAACTGATGTGGGAATGTAAAAGTGATCATTTGCTGAATCAAGAAAATGCTCTACCTTGAGTGGTACACTTCAGCTTTCTTAGACCTGCAACAGTCCTTTCTACCCCGAATGATTTCTTTGTTCTCAGCCTTTTCTGCTCTTCCATGTGTGCTATCCAACCAACTTTCCAAAGAACTTTTCCTGCTTCTGCCTCAGTTGGCATTTGCTCTCCTTACACATATGTTCCCTGTGTATGAAGAGATCCACATTTCCTTTTCAACATCTCTGCCTCCTGAAGAACATCTCATGATGGTATTTAATATTGCTGATAACTCGCTTATTTAGAAATTTGTTGGCCATGATACAGATGGAAATATTTTACTATTATAAATACTGAACTCAGTTCTTACACCTAGGTATGAATTTCAGTTCTTGGGTATCTGTCATTTATTCCAACTAAAACTGAAGAGAACTGCCATTTGTCGATAAAACATAAAGGGAAGAGGTTAATTTGATAGTGAATCTTCTATGCCATGGAAAATTTAGGTCACATTTATTTTTATTAGTAGCAATATGATTTATTAATTCTGTGCCAAACTATTAAATATATTTTTTCACAAAGATGGAGTGCTGTAGCAAAACTAAAGGTACATGAATTATTCAGATTTTAATGTGTTATGCATGTTTGTTTAATAAATGTGGCCTGGTCTTGATAAAATGCTATATTATTTAAAGAACATTTCTATTAACAAAAATGTGCTTCATTTGCAAATGTTACCATGTGAAGTTAATGATTAAATTAGATATTTACACAGTTTTATAAAACATCAGTCTAAGAGATATAACTTATTACTGACATAAATGTGAACATTTTGTAGCACTTTTTTTAAAGGCATATCCTTTTTAAATCTCCATGTTAATGTACTCTTAAAACTAAATGTAATCATGCAGTCAGTTAGTCTAATATATATGTTAACTCTTGTCTAAAATAATTATACATTTCACTTTATTTATGTCTACCATGTATGCTTTTAATTACTTTCACTTGTCTATGGAATTGTTATATTTAAATAAATGTGAATTAAAATAAATGAATATTTTGATTATTTTCAGATCCATAAAAATGGCTTTCTTTGCATTATTCATATCTGAGTGCAAGTTTCAGACTCTGTAGGAGGTAAAGACTTAAGTATATAGCTTGTGTAGTGCAGAGAAAAGTATGCAATTTCTTCGTATATATAAATTTCAAGGAATAACATTGAAAATGGTAAGAGCAAATGTTTTGGCTTAATAGGACTGAAGGGATTTGAAAGGAATGACACGCACATATCTAGATAGATCCCTATCACAAAATTTAGTAAGGATAAGTGTTAATGACCTAATTTTAATAAAAGTGATGTGAAAATAGCCATTTAAATTATTTTTCCTATATATAAATCATTGTTACTATTTTAAAATAGAAGCATTAGAAATCAACAACCAACTCCATTTTTCCCAAGAGAAAATTGAATCCTAGAAAAGGTTAAATTACTTAAAATACATAGTTAGTGAAAAATAAATATTTACTTGAATAGTGTTAATCATAGTTTAAATTCTAAGCAAGCTGTATGATACGTAGGAAAGCATTCAAGCATTCAAGGCAGCCAGCATTTGTAATGACTCCCTCATTCACAAGCTGAAGGCTTTGAACCTGTGCCCTAATTTCTGGGGTCCCCAGTTCCCTTGCTCAGTAAATAGGCCCTGTCCCTGACTTGCAGGGTTGTGTTGGATAATAAATGGTGTATGTCAAATGCCTGGTAGCTAAACACCTGACACATTGTTGATGTTCTGTGAAAGGGACTTTTTAATTCTGATTTCTAAATACACACACACACACACACAGTAGTTCAATACAGTGCATATATATAGTAACTAAACTGCTTAATGACTCATATAAAAAAAGTAACTACCTATCTGAATTGTAGATTCTCCTACCACAGTATTTTATTATGAAAAACTAGTCTTAAAGTATGTTAGTTGACTCTTTGCCTTGGCTACAAATTCTGTATTGAACACTTTTTTTTTCCCTTATTGTCAAGGATCCTGGCCCTTTTCCTTAATATAAGTGACTATTGTAAATTACTATAGTTATAAAATATGTAAGTTATTTTACTGAGTTTTATTTTTAACCCTAATATGTATTCAGGAAGTTGCAAGTATTTTTTTCCTGCTTTCTTTATTGGCATTTGCTGTCTGTCCTAAAAACAGAATTAGAGAAGCTAGTCTAGCTAGTTTATTATTTGGTTACTTAATTTTTTACTATCTCAACTTTAAAAATTGTATCAGTAAAATGTCAACATAAGAATAATTCTAGAGACCCACAAGTTTTTAAAAGTAAACATTCATTGACACCAACACTTTATCCTCCATCAATTAAAATGATAAATTGGAAATAGGATGAAAAGAGTGTTTTTCAGTGTTTCCCAGAATCTTCATTTCTTATCATTCTAAAGGATAGATGGGGAATAGTCAGTAAATAAATGCCATCTAGGGTCTGAAATGGTCGCACATCAGATTTCACCCCCTTATATCCCATGATAGCAATTGATCAGTAAGTGAATACTGCCCTTAGTAATCTAGCACAGAATATGTTACTTTCAGAGATTAATGCATTCCCTTATTAATGATGTCATTAATTACTGCTTATACAAAATTATGTGTATTCGATAGGTGAATAAAAGACGTAACATTTTTGAAAGCCAACAAGAAATAACAGGTTTGTGAATATACCTTCTGAGCATTTGTGGCATATTACTGAGGGAATGACCCAATTATTGGGAAATCTAAGTCTTTAAAAATAGGTCTCACTACATTGGCTTTAAAGATGAAATATTCTTATGTTTCAGGAAAATGAATCTTAATGCCATATGGTTTGGTGGATAGGTGTGTGTGTGTGTGAGAGAGAGAAAGACAGACATGTATTGATTAACAGGAGCTCTGTTACAATCAATATAGCAAAATATTAATCGTCTCTCTAAATTTTTAAATAAACATTTGAGAATAATTTCAGATTTACAGAAAAATTACAAAGATAGTGTTTCTCCTCTTTTTGACAGAACTAAGGAACCAATATTTGTATGCTACTGTCAGCCAAACTCTACACTCTATTCAGATTTCATAGTGCCCCCCCCCCAATATCCTTTGTCCCTCCTAGCATCCTATCCAGTATAACGCATTACATTTAGTCATCCTATCTCCTAAGGCTCCTCTTGGTTTTAACATTTTCTCTCAGGCTTCTCTTATTGTTGATGACCTTGACAGTTTTGAGGAAAACTGGTCAAGTATTCAGTAGACTGTCCCTCTGGTTGAGTTTTTCTGATATTTTCATATGTTTAAACTAGGATTGTGAGGTTTTGGAGGAATATCATAAAGGTGAAGTGTAGTTTGGTGAGATCACGCCATATCAAGAGTGCATACTGTAAACATGATGGCTTACTGATGATGTTAACTTTGACCACTTGGCTGAGGTAGTGTTTTCCCACGATTACCATGAAGTTGTTCCCGTCCTCAAGTCCTTTTATACTCTACTCTTCGGAATTAAATCACAAAGCACAGCCCATACTCAAGGAATAAGGAAATATAAACTCCAGCTCCTTGAGGGGTGAGTATCATATAAAGTACTTGGAATTATTCTGCATGGAAGATTTTTCTAGTTTCCCCAAGTTATTTATCAGTTGCTTATCTGCATTAGTATGAACTTAATGCATATTATGTCTTTTTTTTCCAAATCTAAGTCTTGTCATGACCAAGAGACATACATACATTTTTATAAAAGTTAATAAAGGAAATTTGAAACATTTTACATGGCACATGAGTACCATCTGATGTTAGCTATATTTTGTAGTTTCCTCAGAATTCATCTTCCTTTAAATATCAGGTATATTTCTTGTCAACTTGTCTGTAACTATATGCACAGTCATAAGCTACATAACAACATTTCAGTCGATAATGGACTGCATATATGAGGGTGGACTCAGAGTATGATGGAGCTGAAACATTCCTATCACCTAGTATTTTTTCTGTACCTTTTGTTTGTTTCGATATGTCTAAACAACTGTTTACCCTTGTGTTACCTTTGCCATTAGTATTCAGTAGAGGAACATGCTATCCTGGTTTCTAGTCTCTGAGCAATAGGCTTTTATCATATAGCCTAGGTGTGTAATAGGCTATACCATCTAGGTTTCTATCAGTACACTATGATGTTCACACAACAACAAAATCAGCCGATGACTCATTTCTCAGATTGTATCTTGACTTATGACTGTATAGTAGATCTTCTCTAAAGGGCTGCAAATGTTATGTCATAAATGGAGCCCTTTTACCTATCTCTTTCCTAAGATGGTGCATCTTACACTAAATGTAATGACACTTCAGCAAGTGATGTAGAAATGAGATTATGCCCTAATCATTTTTTTTCCTTAAGAAACCAAGAAATCTCATGCCACAACTCTTTAAAAATAAATGTTATTTTTCTTTAATAATAGTAAAAATAATGTGTGGCTCCTTAGTTTTCTAAAGAAACATGGATTTCATCTTCAACTTTTAAGAAGTAGTTTTAAGAAGCAGTAAAAGGAAATTCGGTCTTCTTTCAGAGAGGATAGGTGCCCAAGAATGTTCCAATTCTGTTCCTGATTCTGGATATTGCCTTATCTAGAATCATCCCTCACTCATCTCAAGGACATATGTGGGTTATTATAGGCAGAGGAAAACACAAGCTGAAAAACATGGAGAACACCCAAAAGAGACAAAAGGTACAATTTATAGAGGCTTGGTAAATTAAGCATTATTTTCCTCTTAGTTTTGCTTCTTATTAATGAAAACTCACTGGGTGCTAAAATAGAAAATTGATCTCATCCAGTTTCAACTGGGAAACAAAAAAATTGGTCAAAGCAAAAAGCATCTTAATTTGTCCTTGGAAGAAATCTGAATATAGATCTTTGTCAAGAGTTGACTCAGTTCCAGTTTTCACCCTTACTTATAATGAAAGGTAAAGCAAAAGATAAGTGCCTCCAGAACAAGCCATTAGTTGGCTAACTCTGAACTAGCCCCAACAGACTTTGTTAGTTACTACCCAGGCCAGAAAAGTTGTCGGACAATAGACCATTTCAGAGGTCAGCTAAGGAGACAGGCTCCATCTGAGGACTGCTACCAGGGATAGACAATTCAGTGTCTGACATCTGGGTTCTGCAGCTGCCACGTCTGCCCCTTGTGTGGCCACAGGTGTTGGCTAGAACTCTGAGGCACATGGAGGAAGGAACGGGGTAATGTCAATTTCATTGTGTATATGCGTGTTTATGTGTATGGCTTTTCTTTTTGTTTTCAAAAGACATATAATTTATTTTGTTTAAACATTAATGTATTTCTACACAATACCTAGGAACATTTGGGAGGCTAGCAAACAAGAAGCTTTTGTTCAAGAACAAGGGCAAAAACAAACCTGAGCTCTGACACCTACCTACAGAGTACACTGCACACAATATGCTATGTGTGACATTGTTAGTGTAGTCACTTGAACAGGGCCTTCTGAGAACAAAAAAAAAAAATTTTAAATGGATGCCGAAAAACAAACAAGCGGTTAGTATAAAATAAAGCCTAAATATTCACTCTCTTCCTATAGTCTCCCCCTTCATCCCTGTTTTGGACCTTCGAGAGGATTTGTGTTTATCCATATATATTTTTGAGCCTGGAACAGACTGTATGTAGTCTTCTATCTCACACTATGCCAGCTGTAGCCATCAATTAACACAGCTTAAAACAGGAACGCTAAACTCTCCTCCTCGTGAGAAGCTTGGCTCCTGTTTGTGAGGAAAATCTGGAAGTTTCTCTCTCAAGTAGGTATTTGAGTTTCCTAACCTTAAAGATGTAGGCAGCAGAAGAGGAAATGAAAACGATAAAAAGAAGGGAATGACAATGGTAAGAGCCATAAAGAACCAATGGTAAGTGGGATTTTTTTTAAATACATGTCACTACCTCTGTAATTACATATAGACTTCTTCCATCTCTTGACTAACCCATAGTCTGAAATCAGAAATTCAACCTAATGGAGGAAGGCATCTCTGTCTTTCATCTTCATTTGATTCTTCTCTAAAGAGAAACTTATAAGCCCTTTAGAATAATGCCTTCCCTGCTTTTAAAACTACATAACCCACTTGAATCAAAGTGTCGAATATGATATGTCAAGAAATTTGTAATGTTTTGAACAACCCACAATAAAAAATTAAAAAACAAAAAAATAAAAAAATAAAAAATAAAATAAGATAAATTATACAAATTTCTGCCTTAATTTCTAAAAAAAAAACAAAAAAACAAAAAACTAATGTGTTTTTTTTTCACTGTATCCTCCAAATATTCTGCTAGCCAAAAATCTTTTTGATAGGTTTCACTCTGTATTTTCTTATTACAAGGACATTAGGTAAACTAAGTAAACTTTTTCAAAGTACAATCTCCACCCCTCATTTTGTTTAAGAATCTCACCTCTCTCCTTGATGTTCTACTGGATTTGTATGTAGTGCATAATAAATCTTCAATCAGGATTTGTTGAATAAATGAGCTAATTAAATAAATCATTACATTTTCTCTAAATGAGAGTTCCCAAAAGCAAAGGCATGGAACTCCTAAACTTTAGTACCTTTTCTGGCCTCAGTTAGAGCTATGTTTGTGCAGCTGAAAATAATGCTAAGTTTACCATGCCTCTACAAATTGTACCTTTTGTCTCTTTAGAGTATTCTCCATGTTTTTCAGGTTGTGTTTTTCTCTGCCCATAATGACCACATATGTCCTTGTGATGAGTGAGGGCTGATTCTAAACAATGCAGTATATTTTGGTGCTGCGGATTAACTCATTTGAGGTTTTATCTCACTGCCAAGTTTTCCTTATACTCTTAGTTATGTTTACATATATCCCTGTCCCAGAATTTATTAATCCTATCTGACCTGTCTTTGAAAGAAATGTTTTTCCTTCTCATATGTTTTTCTCCCAAACACATTCAGGTATTTTAAATGATTTGGTTTTGACATATTGTTCTAGGAACAGTAGTATACTTTTCTTCTAGTATTCTCCTATATCTCTGTCTTACATTTCCCACTCAACCAATTCTGTTCCTTTGTCTTATAAAGATCTTTCTCATCCAGCTCCAACTGTAAATTTATTTTTCTCGTTAGAGTCAAGCTTCTTAAGAGAGTGGTCCTTGGTTGTGTCTCTACTTCCTTACTTTTATTCACCACTCAAATTGCTTCTGCAATTTGATTTCTCAGCCCTGGTTAGAACTTTCACAACTGGTTCATTCCAGAACTTTAACAACCCACCAAATGCCCTTTCTCTATTTCTTTGAAGCAATTATCACTGTTGATTAATCCCATTTTCTTGAAATTGTCTTCAACTCTTGATTTCTATGACATTGCTTTCTGGTTTTTCCCTTCATTTTCATTCCATCTTAGACCTTGGAGGACTTCTTTTCCTTGGGGAACTATGAGAATCTTTGTTTTTCCCAGAATTCTACCTTTGCCTCTTTTTTCTACCCTTTCTGTCTTCTCCTTACACAAGCATCTCCGTGTTTATCTGTTTTGTTGACATGTGAATCAATCTGTAGCCCAGAAAGCTCTCAAGTTCTATATCCATATACACAATTTGCTATTAAATACCTGTCTTAACTCTTATTCTCAAATTCTTTAACTGCTATTTTTCTTTGCTCCAAACTCTTTCTTATCTACCTTCTTCTGCTCCACTTTTCTTTGAGGAATTCCTTCTCTACTTTATATGGTCCTGATGAGAACTGTCATACTTGGTAAATTCCTATGTATCAGGATGAAAGATATAGCCTAGCTGGTTCAAACAGGATCCCTCCATCAACTAATACATATAGATATTTAAAAGAATACACCTCTTTTGCTGGGGACTGCTGATATGACACCCTTCCCTCCATGTTTCAAAGGATCAACCCGAATTTGAAGCCCTGGATTATGCAAACACAAAATCTAAGAATCTATTCATTCTTCCTTCTTATCTCCATTACTCAATGATAACATTTTATTACTGATGTACTACAAAGATCTGTCTCTCAAATGGGTATACTACAGACCCATTATCACTACTTTAGTCAAGGTCTTTATCATTTCTCCTAACCAATTTCCCTACATCCAGTTAAGCCTCCCTCTCATCCATCTTCCACATTAAAGCCAGATGAATTTTATTAAGAAGTATAGATTAAATCCCTCAAAGGGTCTAGGATACCTCTAGAGAATTGAAGGGTCTTGTCTTAAGCAGAGCACCCCTCTGGCATTTCCATCCTCACATATTCTTTTTCATGCACTCTGTGTTCTTGCCAGATTGAGCAGTGCTGTGAACTATTTAATATACCATACCTTCTCTCACCCTATCCTTATATTCTATTCCCTTTGCCTGGGACGCCTTGGCCTTCTCTTCTTCACCTGGTTAAATGTTATTACAAGATTTTTTTCAGGTATTTCCTGCACTGGTGAAGCCTTCCCTTACTCCTAAACTGAGCAAGATGTCCTACAACTACCATGTGTTCTCTTCAAGGGCATGGACCCACTGAATTGTAATTGTTTTTACTTGGCTGCTTCATATCTCTGAATGGATCTTAATGTACACTTCTGTTTTTATCAGCTTTTTCACTGCTGTGACTAAAAGACCTGAGCAGAACAATTGTAGAAGAGGAAGAGTTTATTTGAGTGCTCACAGTTTCAGAGGTCTTAATCCATAGACAGCAGGTTCCATTCCTTGGGGCTTGAGGTGAGGCAGAACATCATGAGGAAAGCAGCTCACATGATGATCAGAAAGCAGAAAGAGACTAAGTTACGCTCACCAAATATATATCCCGAAGGCATGCCCCCATGACCCACCTGTTCTAGCCACACCCGACCTAGCTTCAGTTACCATTCAATGAATCTCATCAGGGGATTAATTCACTGATTGGGTTGACTCTCATAACCCAATCATTTCTCCTCTAAACCTCCTTGCATTGTCTCACACATGAGCTTTTGGGGGACACCTTACATCCAAACCATAAAAACTTCCATGCTTAACATGATGCCTCTCACATATAGTATGCTCATTATAAGTTTGATAAGTAAATTATCAGATCACTATTGAATCAAGAAGGTATGAATTTTGTATCCCATCTACATTAGAATTTTCCCATGAGTCTGTTAGAAGCCTTCAGGTAGCCTTTTAGATGTTATACTAGAAAGAGGAGGAGGAGAGTTGCAAGAGGAGGGCAGGCCAGAAATGTCTGCCTTTTTCTTTCACTTTAAGCTCAAATCTGAGAATTCGCCTCAAGCTTTCTCTTTCCAACCAAGTGAAAAATCTGAAAATTGAGGTACAAAGACAGCCAATGACTTCACTCAAAAAAATTTCAATCTGAAAACTATGTAGAGGCTGGGAAGGGACAAAAAATTAGATTTGCAAAAATGTTTTTTGGGGACTGGGGATGTGGCTCAAGTGGTAGCACCCTCGCCTGGCATGGCGTGCGGCCCAGGTTCGATCCTCAGCACCACATACAAACAAAGATGTTGTGTCTGTTGAAAACTAAAAATAAATATTAAAAAAAAAAAAAGAAGTGATATGCAATTTACATTATTTTGCATATGTCATGATCAACTTTTCCTGTTTTTGTATGCCCCTCTTTGAGAACAGGAAACATCATGTTAACCAGAAAGCTATGGGAAAGGAACTTATTGCTGTATCACCAACAAGTGGGAGTTGTTATGAGCAATGTACAGTATTAATGTTTTAGAGACACAGTTCCCAAAAAAATGATATGAAAAAAGTCAAGAATAAAATATTCTATATATAGATGTTATACTAGAATATTTTACATTTTCTTAATGTTCCCAAGTTTAACTCCTATTCTAAATAATTTAGCTTCTTAAATTTTCTGAAGGTCTAAGTTTACCTTTTGTTTGGCTAGCCATATCAACACTAACATAATAAAAATATATTTATTATATCACTTTTCAGACAATGTTAACTTTTTAGGTTAAATTTGGGGTTGTAAATTACAATGAATCAATGTTTTATAACAGGTTTTATTTTTTGGTTTTCTTTAATGTTTACCTGAAAGGAACATTTCTTCTGCCTTCTATTAAATCAACATTGATTAATGCTAACTCAATCATATGCCTTTTCAAAATCATGGATTTGTGTAGATTTACATATATACCATAAACTAGAATGCCTAATGTTTTAATGGGCTGTGACATTTTGTTTTTATGTACCATAACCTTATTAAATAATTTAAAAATATGAACCCTTTTGGTGGTTGGTCCACATTCTTGAAAAATAAGCTCATTTTACTTTTGAGGAGAAACAAACCATTATCTGAAGAAGAAAGCCCCTTATCTTTTATTTTTTATATAGTCAAAGCAGGTTCTAAAATACATTTTGGTCTACTCATTTGTAGCCAGTTTATTAAACAAATTCAACTTTTTAATCCTTGTAATGAGTTATAGTGATTTTGTGCCATATTATTCAGTTAAGTGTTTAACCAATGTGGTTACCCCATTAATAATTGCAACTTCTAAGTTTTCCCATTTCCATAGATCCTCCCTTTCCACTAGATGCAAGGATGCAGATACACATCATTTTCTACACATGGAGAAAACAATAGCTGCCAAACTCTTTTAAAAATTTTTTTAAAAAAATTGTTACATGGGTTAACAAAATTCTGGCTTCTGTTATCTAAATATACCACTTTTCAAATACTTTATAACATCAAGAAGTCATCAAGTCTTTTATTGGACAAGATTTTCAGTACAAATTGTCTCCAGAACTAAACTTAAAAGCAACTTCTAAATCTTTATTGCCTTTGTAGTCTTGATTAAAACATTATGTTAAATGGGTATTAGGGGCCAATAGTTTCCTGTTTTCCTAATTGAAAGCCTATCTGCTGAAACTATCTCTACCCATCTTAGGTTTTCCACCTTAGAAATTTTAAGTGACTCTAAGTTTCCGTACTTGTCAGTGTACAACTATCAGAGAGTGACTGTAGGAATAAAAGCCTCTGTTGAGCAAAGCAACTATTCTGGGTGGAAGTTATTTCCATTCAGGCTTTTCTAATGCCTGGGAGATACACGTGAGACATTCTTTCTTTTTTTCATGTGCATGATGATAAGGGCTTTACTTCCCAGTGTCATCTATCACCACCTTGGAGGTCGGTGACCACTGAGCTTGCTGCTTTTGTTGCATTGAAGTTCAGTATATGCGATATCCTTCAGCCTGGGTATGTTTCTTACACTTGTCGAGTACAAAGAGCCAGAAATGTACCCTGTGCTTGACAAAACACAAAACAAAAGACAAGGTCTCCATCCTTAGCACTTTTCATTCCAGAGTATAAAATTGCAGGTAGCAGTACCAGTATCAGGTTGGCCACCAAATACAGCTTTGATTGTCATGAAATACCAGGTAAGTGAGCTGATTAAATGAAAAACATGGAAAGAGGTAATTCAGAAGATCAACCTTGGCTATTCCAAATACCCTAAGATAATTTATCAGGGCTAGTTCATATTTCTCAAAAAAAAAAATTTTACTTGCCTAGAGTTTTTATTATATACCAAGATATGAAAAGAATAGGTAGTGGTAGAACACAGTGAAGAGCTATAGCACCTAGAAATGCAGCCATATTTTTTTGTGACTAGCCTGGAAATAGGAGCAACTTGCTACCTGTCTCCTTTCAGGCCCCCAGCTCACCACTGAATCCTGTGTCCTAAGGCACCCCGCCAGGCCAGTCCCTGTACTGAGTGTCCACTTCCTTTTTCTTGCCACGTCATTCCTCTGTTGGTGTATTTCCTTCTGGCAGTGCGTAATCTACCTGCTGTGCACTGCTGCTCACTTTGTAGCTTCCTTATGAATGTTTTCTAGGAATGACATCCACATATTATCTCAGAATCCCTGTGGCATTCTGATTTTCTCACTGTTGCTTCTACTTGTTTTCTGACAATGATGTATGATGACACTCTATAAGAAATTTTAAGACACATAAGGCAAGCTAGCAATTACTCACATTTTAGAATAATAAGTAAACATGATGAAGTGATCAAGAGCCATAAACCTACAGGTTCAGATTCTTGACTTTGGACAGGTTATGCGACCTCTCTGAGCTTCAGTTGTCTAATCTTTGAAATGGAGATAATGTTTACTTTGTACTGTTGAGAATTAAGGAAGGTAATCATTTATCGACTGCTCAGCAGGGAGCTTGGCACTCAGTGTTGTAATATGTGTCAGCTACTGGAAGTTGTATCTGCAAAAAAAATTACTTAATAAAGCAATCTTGTTCTGATCTAGAACCAGGAATATTTGGCTGGACCACACCTAAGTGATCTGAGAGATTCCTCTATAATCAGAGGTTGGCTTGGGAGAGGAATCTAGGACTAACTGCATGTGTTCTAAGTCAAACCTTGTTTGGTTCTTGCCAACCACAAGATGGCTAAAGTACATCTAGAAGAGAAGCAAACTGGATCCTGTCTCCCTAATATTTCTCCTAGAGTTGATGCTATCTACCACTTCTTGCAAATCACTTAATGTCTGTCAACAACCTTTTATAAAAAATTGGAATGATTTTTGTCATGAAATACCAGTTAAGTGAGCTGCCTTTCTCAGCTCATGAGATCATTTGTAGAAATCAAATCAGTTCTTTATACTTTTTCTGTGTAAGGTAGAAAAAGACCCAGTCCCACCAAATTTACTTCTGACCTATTTGATGGACATAGGATATTTCTTATTTATTTAAAATCCTTTCCTTAGTGCTTAACACATTGTAAACATTTGAAAAAAAAAACATTTTTTGTTATTCTCCAAAATATATATCAATTTAAAATGTACCTTAAATGTAATGCTGGTTGATGTTTTTAGGAAAGTGTGTACCCATTGTTGTCTGGTTATCTCAGGTGGGTATATCAGATGAAAAACTATCTATATTCTTGGGTACAAAATTCAGTTGACTATTAAGAAATTATTCAGAGAATACTTGCTTTTTATAATGTATCAGGTAGGGATGGACACTAGATCACTTTTGAGAGCAAAGGTTTCTGATTTCTAAGTTTCTTATCTGAAAGAGATTTTACTATTTAGTCAAGATTTCTTTGAGTTACTAAAGCTGTAGTGGGGGCTTACAAGGGGAATATGTTTCTGAATGCTATGTTTTTCTGGTTCTTAAAATATATGTGAGATATTAAATTAAGGAGATATAAGAGAATAATCCATAGCTTTTTTATATTTATTACTTCATCTGGATATGAAGCAAATGGCTTACTGAATATAGCAGTGACTTTTATATTGATGGTTGTGGTTTCAAATCACTATAACAACTACTAACAACTACTTTGTTTGCTAGAAAGACCCATATTCTAGACTAAATTTTGGCCTAGAGAACTGTTATTAATTCAAATACATGCAGAGTCAGGATAATGTTGCAGAATATTCATAACTAAGCATTGGATTTTGTCTTCTCTGACACTGTACCAAATTCCATTCTTCTTGCTTAGATGTGGCTAGTACAAAGTTTTCCAGCATTTGACTCAAAGTTGTTGTTGGGCTCAATTATTTAACTTGGAAATCTTATTACCCTTTAGCCATCTTCTCAAAAACATAACCGAATATATATATTTATATATATACTACTTATATATTTATATGTATCACACATATAAAATGTGTTACATATTGTATATCATACTAAATATACAAAATATATTTAAATGTAAGTTATACATATATACCATAGACTGTATATGCCTTGTATATANTTCATGGTTTCAAAGCTTCATGTTTTAATTGCTTGGAATTTTTAGATAGAAGAGGGTGGAATTTCATCCTTGGGATGTTTTAAGGAGAACTTCACACCTCCTCCCCTCAATAAAATACTGAACTTTCATTTAATATGCAATAGTAAATTCTTGCATCCCTCTCTTCTTCCTTCTTTAAAGAAAAATTGTCATTAAGAATGTCATCAAGGGGCTGGGATGTAGCTTAGTGGTAGAGCACTTGCCTAGAGAGGCCCTGGGTTCCTTCCCAGTGTTATTTAAAAAAAAAAAAAAAGGAAAAAGGAGGGGAAAAAAAGGAAATCTTTGGAAATAACAAAATCTCTCAAAATATATTTTTATGTGTTGTTTGAAAGAACCATGTGGGGTTTTGTTTTGTTTTGTTTTGTTGTTTGTTTGTTTTCTCATTCTGGAAAATAAAGGTGACCAAGGATGATGTGGAAATTTTCAGCATTAAAAATAATATCCTATGTAATCCGAAAGGGAAATTAACTGTTCACTTTGAAGGTTTTCTCTAGCACAAACACTAAAATAATGAGTAATCTGGGTCTCTTAAGGAAATGTTATCTGTCACCTGCTGTTTCCCATTGGGCTCCAGGTATAAAAAGTCACTCTCCCTGCCCTGACTTTTGACTCCGTCTCTTGAGCCTTATAAGAAGGACATTTTCCCAGCAATTAGAAGCAAGCTATTATTTTATTAGACACCAATTTCTAACATTGTTAAATCATTCAGAATTGGTCAGTATCCCTACTAAGTTAAACTACTGTTGCTATTAAAAAATAATAATAGTAACACAGGCAATTTGGAGTGCAAAGAATGTTTATGTTGATGGTGCCATATCTTATAGCCCTCCAGGGGCTGTAAATGTGACAAAGCACCTATTCACACCCAGATACAGAGGCCAGTCTCCTCAGAGTTGGGTTTTTAGAAATTTAGGGCTCACCTAGGGGCAGTTAAAGGTACTAGTAATTTCACTTTTAAACATGATAGCAGATTTAAAAATAAGTGTATTATAAATCACTTAAATTCATTTTATGTAATGTTCCACATTATTATATAAATGTTTAAAGTTGAAAAGAACAAATCAATGTACTGAGCAATCTCTTAAAACTTGGATATTGACTGACAATGCCATTTTATAGACTTGGCTTGTTGAAACTCACCTCCTTCCATGTCCTCATGTCTTCTAGCCATTAAGGCGGTGGTGAGGGGACACACAGGCTCTACCACTCCAAGCTCAACCTCATCCATAAAATTCATAATATCTTCATCTGTTAGGAGTATTCAAGAGTAGTAGCATATGTAGCCCATGCTTTGAACAATGTTAGCAATACATATGTTTAAGATTCAGGCACACACACACAAAAAAAAATGCTGAAGCACAACTATATTTAAACTCATATCACATATGACTGACACAATATTTGCTTTTAAGAATTGGAGCTACATGCCAGAGCTTTTGGTGGGGTTGGGGAAGTAGGAATTGGGATACAGGAGACAGAGAATCAAAAACTGAATGGGAGAGAAAATCAAATAAGAAAAAGTATAAGTACATTATTTTCCCTTGAATGTTAACATGAAAAAGATTTAAAGACACTAAAATGTTCTTGGAGAGTCTCCTAGAGGGGAAAAATATCTGAAAACTTTCCAAAAGATATTTATGGAAAAGTCACCCAAAATGAACTTTAAGAAACATCTATCTGTCTTTTACCCTCAAAATATCTAAAATGAAGTTTAAGACATTAATACAGTAGTTTAACTTCAAAAATACATCTTAACAAAACAAATACAATGGATATTATCAGATAGTATTTAAGATACCCATAGTTACTTCTAGCAGCAAATGGAGTGCTATGTGTTTGTAATCCTTTCTTCTCAGGTTCTCTGAGTCCCTAAATGGAAATGACTGCCTTACTGATTGCTTCTAATTTCCCCCTTTGCTCTCCCTGAACTGGATCATTAATTTTGAACTTTTAGTGACTGTGCATGTTGATGCATTTCCTAGAGAACTGTTGATGAATACTGAACATGAGAAATCTCATGATTTCTCTTCATTGGCATATTCATGTAATGTAATTTTACCTATGAGTTAACTACATGGAGAAGTTATGTAAATGTCTTCTTGGACCTAGTATATAGCAACTCCAGGCAATTATAATCTTTGCCAGGAAGTATTTGCTGTTGTGCATAAGTAAAAACAAATGTTCCAGGTGTACAATTATTTTGGTCTTAAATGTCACGATTATTAGAGAAAGACAAGACTAGGATTCTGCATTTTCCTTTAGTGCTCTCATACTCATTCTTGTCTATATAATAAATTATATTTATAATATTTCTATATAGTCTTGGGCTTATTTATATATGCATATGATTATATATGGAAATATGTATCTAGCCTTGGGTATGCATAGAAGTAAAAATAAAATTATAGATGGATTTTAATATGACATTCCTTTTTAAAATCAGGTCTAAAGAGTACTGGAAGGATTTTTTTTTTTTTTAACACTGCTAGATTAGACATAAAAGTGTCAAGGCCACTGTTTATTGTGAGTGGAATGAATCATTTAGCCTTTTGGGGGGCCCTGTTCACTTATTTTAAAATTGCAAATACAAAAATAATTGTAGATACTTGATCCTTTAAATCATAATATTAGGACACCATGTGCTGAGAAAACAGAATGATCAATGTATGTATTTTATTTATTGAACTTCACAGATTGAGAATGGGACTTCTACTTCCAATAACAATGGCAGACAAGACACTCTGCTTGAAAACTAATTTGATCCTAAATAAAAATGTAGGATTTGCTGCAAGATTTCTTAGATGTAAGTGAAATAATCTCCAAGTACAATCCATTTGTACTCCCACCACCACCCCCCCTCCAAAAAGAAAGCAACAAGCTGAGTCAGTCAGTGTTGGGGCTTGCGACCATGAACAGATAAATGCTTTGAGCAAGAAGCAAAGGAGAGAAACTTTTATACTGATGGAAGATGCCAATAGGAGTACTGTGTATTGTAGTTTAGATTCTGAGCCTACAGTCAACAGCAAGGAAAGGGAATTGAATTTGACATTTGGCTTTAAGCCAGGGCCCTTAAAGAGAGCTAAAGTGGCCTCAGGTTGGTGGTCTTTCCAGCAACTAGCACAAACCAAATCTCCATAGGAAAGAACCCTGTAGGATACCCCGTAAGATTCCACAGTGTATAAACAGTCAAATATTAGCTCACAGTCAAAGACTACATAAGGAAGTAAGCAATCTATACTGGGACTGTTCAGATACAGAGGAGCTATTTTTTAAGTACTTAATGAAATAAAGCATAGACTCAAAACAGTGAGCAAGCAACAGAAAACTGTTAAGGAATAATCAGACAGTTGTTAAAAATAATTAAATTAACTGTCTTGATATAAAATATATAGATGTTAAAAGAAAGTCAAACATGCTAAAATGCAGATTAGCCATATCTAAAAAAAATTAATGAGTTTAAGGCTATAAGTTAATACATTCATCAGGATAAAATCCAGAAAGAAAAATGGGTGGAAATATTAGAATAATTTAAAATATTGAGGATAAAATGAAGCCCTAACATATGTCCAATCAGAGTCACAGAAAGAGAGATGAAAGTTGTCCAAGGAGTGATAATAGCTGAGAAATTTCCAGGAATATTGAGAATCTTCAATCCACAGTTTCAGGAAGTGCAAAATTTCTAAGCAGGTTCAATAAAAAGAAAACTGATGCCTAGTTATTACATGGTAGTGGCTCTGTAGAAAAACAAAGACAAACTTTTTAAAGCAGCCAGAAAAAAGGGGACTTCATATACAAAGACTAATTGACAGTGATACTAGATAACAAAAGGCAATGGAATAATTAAAGTGTTGAGGGCAGAAAGCTATTATCTACCAAGAAAGAAAGACAATTTTAAGTCAGCAGAAACTGAGTTCATCTAGACTTGCACAATTGGAGCTCCAAATCTAAAGTTCACTCCTTAGAAAGGTGGTCTTCTCTGATGAAAATTCAATCAAGATAGAAGTCAATGGCAACAAGATATTTTAAAATTTTTTCACATCTTTGGAAAGAGAATATTTCATCATTCATGAATCAGTTAAGAAACCAAAATGGCCGGGCACAGTGGCACACGCCTATGATCCCAGTGGCTCAGGAAGTTGAGACAGGAGGATCACGAGTTCAAAGCCAACCTCAGCAAAAGCAAGACCTTAAGAAACTCAGCAAGACCCTGTCTCTAAATAAAATACAAAATAGGGCTGGGATATGGTACAGTGGCCAAGTGCCTCTGAGTTCAATCCCCAGTACCCCTTCCCCCACCTCAAAAAAAAAGAAACCAAAATGATTTTTTAAATAGATATCCCTCCCCATCATTTTTTATTGCAATGCTGGCATAGAACCAAGGATCTCATGTTAGCCATGCTACACCCTAGCCTTCTCCTGATACCAATGATTAGAGTGCCCTTTTAACTATAAATGGAATTCTAGAATATGTATTTTTTAATAAAATTTTATTTTTCCACATTTTTATTGATGCATTATAGTTGTACATACTGATGGAATTTGTTGTTACATATTTGTACATACACATGTATGAATGAGTTCTTAAAACTAAATAACAATGAAAATATACTGTGTCATAGCCAGTATTTTTGGTGGAATCTATCATCCATAAATGTTCACATTAGAAAAAAATAATGAACATGAACTAAGAACCCACCTTAAGTATTTAGAAAAGGATCAGAGAATAAGCAGAAAGAAAGTAAAAGGAGACAATTGGTGAAAATAGCAGAATTCCACAAGTGGACAGCAAAACTACAATGGGAAGATCAATAAAGATAAAAATTAGCTTTTTAAAAAGACTAATAAAATATTCTAT
This sequence comes from Marmota marmota marmota, assembly GCF_001458135.2. Lineage (NCBI taxonomy): Eukaryota > Metazoa > Chordata > Mammalia > Rodentia > Sciuridae > Marmota > Marmota marmota. The sequence goes on from NW_026000142.1 coordinate 4,125,390, forward strand.
CCTTGGGTGAGACTGGTTGAGAAAAAAGAGTATAAATAATATAAAGGCTAACAAGGGAACATAAAAATAGAGCACAGATTAAAAACTCTACTATGAGCAATATCATACCAATAAATATGAAAACCTGGGTGAAATTAAATAACCTGTGAAAATATAGCATATCAAAACTAAGTTAAAAATTTTAAAAACTCAAGTAGTCCTGTAATATTAAAGACAATTGAGTTAGTACTTTAAAATCTTCCATAGGAGCCAGGCATGGTGGCACATGCCTGTAATCCAATGGCTCAGGAGGCTGAGGCAAGAGGATCATGAATTCAAAGCCAGACTCAGCAACTTATTGAGGCCCTAAGCAACTTAGCAAGATCCTGTCTCAAGATAAAATATAAAAAGGGCTGGGGATGTAGCCCAGTTGGTTAAATAATGTCCCTGGGTTCAATCCTCAGTACAAAAACAAAACAAAATAAAATATAACTTTCTGTGGAAAAAAAGGAGAGAGCAGACCCATAGAATTTTATAGATAAAATCAATAAGCATTCAACAGTTAATTTTTATCTTTTACAGACTTATGTGGCAAATAGAAAAAGAAAAAAATAGTTCCCTAAATCATTCTGCTTAACCTGCACACCAAAATAAACAAGTACAATTGGAGAAAAGAAATTATGGGCCAGTTGTCACTTAAGAACCCAAACAATTACCAAATAGAAATCTGACTTGAAACTTTTTCTTTAAATTTTTAATTTTTTTTTAATTTTTAAGTCTTGTCAAATTATCCTCTTAGGACATATATAGTCTGTAGATAGTAATCATTAAAAAATGTAAAGAAATCCATATCTGCGAGCCTTTCTTGGAATAAAAATTAATTTAAAACTTTTCAGTGACAAAATCTAGATAACCAAGGAGATGAATTAGAGTCTTGTGTGGGAGAAGCCCTGGTACAAAAAAGTTCTGGGGTTGAGCACTGGATCATTTAAAATAGAACCAGACCACCAAATGATCCAGCTATCCCACTCTTGACTATTTTCCCAAAAGATCTAAAATTGGCATATTACAGTGACACAACCACATCAATGTTTATAGCAGTACAATTCACAATAGCTAAATTATGGAAGCAACCCAGATGCCTGTCAATAGATGAATGGATTAAGAAATTGTGTTATATCTATATACAATGAAGTTCTACTCAGACATTGAAAAGAATGAAATTAAGGCATTTGCTGGCAAATGGATGGAAATAGAGACTATCATGCTAAGTGAAATTAGCCAAACTCAGAAACTCAAAGGTTGAAGATTTTCCCTGATATACAGAAGCTACAGTGAAATAAGGAAAGGGGGAAGGGAGGATCAGATTACATAAAGAATCAAACAAAAGCAAATTAATAGATGAGCAAAAGGAAGTCTAGAAGAGTAGAGGAAAGAGGGAAAAGGGAGGAAGGAAGGGAAATGGGAGAGAAAAGAGGTGATTTTGTACTGAAATCGATTTCTATGCATATATGAGTTTGTTGGGATGAACCCATCTACTATGTATAAACATAAAGATCTAATAAAAAAAATAGAATGTGAGGAGTAAACAGTATTTGAATTATGTTGTCAAAACAAGATGTAACTGTTAAAAACCGAGACATTATAAAGAACAACATAACTAACAAGCAATGAGAGGTTGGCCCTTCCATGATGCTGCTTTGCTTGGTGTAAATACAGTGGATCTCAGTCTTTGACTGGGGTGCACTAAATATGGATCATCTCAAATCCTTGAGCATGCAGTCTTGTGGAGAGATGTTGTCACTATGTCCAATAGAGAAGTAGTTGAATTAACTATGTGATGGTAACTATTTTTAATAAATTTTAACATTTTTCAAAATAAAAGAAAGAAATGGGGCTGAAAGGGGAGAGAGGTGGAAGAAAGTGAAATGGTGCCTTTTTTCTCAAATATTTTGTAAACCAGCAGACATATTGTGCAAAACTGGAACATAATAATTTTTTTTTGGTCCTGTTGGGGATCAAATCAAAGTTTTGCACATGCAGGAAACATAATTTTAAAAATAGGTTGTATGCTCTGGCAGCAAATATACTAAAAAAGTGAAAAAATTTTTAAATTGGCTACTGTATATGTATTTTTATTCTAATAAGGGTTTGATTCCAGGTTGGATTTTATTAGAAAAAAATATATCGTATCTTCCCTAATGTTTATCCCTCAGGGAGCTGTTGACACTGGCTGTAGACGTTTTTGATGTTGGATCTGTCATGTGTGTCGTAAGATGTTTGTTATCTCAGGAGAATGCTAGGCTCTTTTTACCTTGATGACCAAAAATGCCCATACATTTTGCAAGCACAGCTGACTTGGCAATTGGCCCTCCCTTGGATTGAGAACCACTGCTTTAACCTTTAAAAGTTTGTCATATCTTTTATCTTAAATTTAGAGCAATGTTAGAGAGTCAAAATCCCTTGATTTATAATCTCAAAAGGGAATCATTTACTTGAAATTTATTTGGTTTCATGTTGGCATCTTTCTCTTCTATTACATGAAAATAAATTTACTACATAAAAAATCCTTTTTACCCAATGCAACCATTTGTATTAGTAACATTATTTGTTGAAATGGGAAAGCTGAAAAATAACATACTTTGTACATTTTTTATTGGGGTACATATACACAACAATATTTAGCATTTTAACAATTTTAAGCATCCAGTTCTGTGACATAAATGACATGTACACTGTTGTGAAACCATCACCACTTTCCATCTCTAGAACTTTACATCTTCTCTACTGCATATTTTAATATAATAAATAACATTCAATATATAAATATGTTAATATAATTAAATTATTTTAATATGTTATATTAATATGTATATTTATATTAATAAAGTATTATATAGTATATAAAATACATATTTTATATAACATATTGGATTTGATATAATATAAACATTTAAATGAAATATTTTATTTTAATATATCATTATATAATATTTATATTATACATATATATATATATATTCATCTGCCATTTTTGCCATTTTCCAGTCTTTTATTTTGAGGTCAGTATCCTTTCTTTGAGAGGGGTCACCTGATTGGAATTCCCCCTGGTTAACCCATAACCAAATTTTTTGCATGAACTACAACAATAACACTCTCTCTAGGATTTCAATTTTCAGTTTTTTAAAAAATGAAACAAGAACTGAAAGACACTTGGGGGAAAATTTGAGTTCAGAATCCTAGTCGCCTCCCCTCCCAATATTTTATCATTGTCATATTTACACCTATTTGAAAAATATTGAACTACTCTACGTTTATCCTGTCTAAAACATCCAATGTAGTTTTTATGGACACAAAACTTGCTTCTTTTTGCATTTGCATTTGATCAGTTTTCATAACATGTATTAAGTTACACAATTGGAAAACTAAGTTATATAATTGAAGAAAGTTGAGGTTCAAGTACAGCTGACTTGTGAAAAGAATCTAGCTGAACTGATAGGGATAGAAGTGTGGGAACATCCAAAGATGTCTGCTTGCTCTGAGCATTTGAAATGAAGGGTGTCGCTTACAAAATGATCTGGCAAGTTGGATATTATATTAAACTAATGAACTAAAAATATCACGTATATCTGTGAAGATTCATTTTATGTGACAACTTGACTAGGTCACAGGGTGACATTTGATCAAACATTATCCTGGGTGTGTCAGTGAAGGGCACTTCTTTTTTTAATATATGTCTAGTTGTTGATGGGCATTTTATTTTACTCATTTTTTTATATTTAGTGCTGAGAAATAAACCCAGTGCGCCTCACACATGCCAGGCAAACGCTGTACCACTGAGCCATAACCCCAGCCCAGCAGGGCATTCCTTGATGAAGTTTCTATTTTAATGGAGAGACTTAAGTACAGCAAATTGCCTTTCCTAATATGGATGGCTCACCCAGTCAATGAAGATATAAGTAGTGGGGGAAAAAACTGAGTAAGGGGGAATTCCTCCTGCCTGAATCTGAACTGGAACTTACTTTTTTTTTTTTTTGGCCTTCATCAGCTGTCAAACTGAAAATGTAGTTCAGCTTCCCTGGGTCTCCAGCTAGCCCCCTACAGGTCTTGCGGTTTCTTAGCCTTTTTAACCCTGTGAGCCAGTTCCTTATAATAAATTTCTCTCTCCTCCCCATATGTCTCTCTCTCTCTAATTATAAATATTCTTGATATCATACGTAATAATACAAAATAATATTACATATGTAATATAAGATGTTAACAATAGAGGAAGCTAAGCGAGGGACATACCAAAAACACATTATATTATCTTTGCAACATTTCTGTGAACCTAAAATTATTTCCAAAATAAAACTATGTTTTAAAAAATAGCACATACTATACAATCCCTCCTTCTAGAACCATTTCTAATTATCATTTGTTTGTATTTATACATTCTGTTCACCACATGTTTGTGATCTTTCCTTTGGGAATTATTTACTTCTTTCTTTGTATTATTCTGTGTTGAGAGCCACAGCTGAGTTGGGATGGCGCCTAGCATTTTGCCAGAGGAGTGGTTGAGAGGTGAGAAGCGAGCCATTAAGATGATGATAATTAAGTTAAGCAGTGTATAATGCTGTGACTGGATGATGCTGGATTGAAACAGCCTGTGTATTCAGTTGTATATAGACCCCTGCTGTCCGGCAATAGGGCGGCTCCTGCTGCCTGGGGCACCCGCTACTTTTGAGTTCTCCCGGAGTTCCTGTTGAGTTGTTGAGTTCTCGAGGAGCCAGTGGAGGGTGGAGAGAGTTCCCAGAGAGTGCGCATGGAGTGCCAGTGGAGTTCGGGCAATAAAGGAGTTCCTGTTTGAACCTACAAGTGCCTTGTGGCAGCTCGGTTATTTTGTGCCCAGCCAGCCTGCGGCAGTTCTGTATTGCCTGAGTTTCATTTTTTGTTTGTTTGTTTTTAAGAATGGAAATTTTTAATGAACCAGTGAAGTCATTTTTTAAAAACTACTGTGGCACTTTGACAAGGTGACTTTTTAAAATCATCCAAATTCCAATATCACTCTGGTGTTTGATTTGATGTTAGTTTTTAGTAGCATGGTCTCACTTGTGATTCTCCTTATAGACCCAAAGATGATTTTATGATGAAGCTCCAAGGATAACACTATGCCATTGGACTAGAAAAATGACCATCTAGTATTTGTGTAAGAATAAGGTGTTTCTGACTGTCCTGGTTCATTCAGGCTGCTATAATTGAATGTCAAAAGTAGGTGGTTTATAAACATTAGAAATTTATTTATCCTAGTTCTGATTGCTGGTCCAAGACCAGCAGATTTCTCTCACCAGATTCAAGGTCTCTGGTGAGAACCCCTTCCTGATCCATAGATAACCATCTTCTCTGTGTCCTCAAATGGTAGGAAGGCCTAGGGAGCTTACTGGGCTCTCTTTAGAAAGAAGACTGATCCCACTCACAAAGGCCCTACCATCATGACCTAATTAAGTCCCAAAGGTCCCTTCTCTGAATCCCATCACATTGGGGGTTAGGATTTCAATATATGAAAGGAGGAAGGATCACAAACCTTCGTCTATCACACTGACCCATACATAGCTGAATGATTTATGTCTCTGTGTTGTTTTTGCTCTTTTACACCTGTAAGTGTCATAAGGGAAGAAAAAGCTTTTGGTTGTAGTTCTCCAGGAGTTCTGTCCAGTGTAGCAAAGGGAACTAAAGGACTGTCAGATTTTATATCTCCAAATCAAAGCAGAGCTTGCCATTGAGTAATTACAGGGATTAAAAGAACAGATTCCTAAACATTATAGTATATTTTTAAAAATTTAATACTTACTCTCTTTATCCTCTTATTTTCTTCTCCTTTTTCTTTGTTCTTTCTCCTGACATCCAACTTCTCCTCTTTTGACTTTGTTTTAAATTCTCAAGGTACCATATCTTGTCTTTTTTCATTCCAAGACTGTGAACTCTTTGCAGTTGTGGAGAGGATCATTATAAGGTCAAGCACCAGGGACCAAAAGGAGGCAGATAAGCTGCTGAACAAGGCTTTATTGAGATTCACTCCTGGGTGAGACCCATTCTAACAGAGCGGGTGGAGGGAATCCAGCCCAGGCTCAGCTGGATTTGGAATTTTATTGGGTTTAGGGCTGGAAGGGAGGGCTTGGGACAGGAAAGAGAGGTTTTTAGAGTCCCCTGTCCTCCTAGGGCTGGTCTGGGGATCTTGCTGAGAACTGTGCCCTTCCAGGATTGGTCAGGAGACCCCTGCTGATTGATAGGTGGTTATCACTACTTGTCTGTCTTGTAACAATCATCTTCATTTCTGTGTCCATGTCACCTGGAAGAGTTATCTCCCTCACTTATCAGTCAGGGAGAGTTGTCATAGGCATGTCTTGACTGGAGGTCAAGCTATAGCTGAGCTGTAGCTTGAAATGGAACTTCTGGGGTTTTCCAGTTTCTCCTTCTCCACACGGTTCTTTCCTTTGTCCTCCCTATTGCTTTTCTTGCTTAGCCCTTTTTCTTCTTGTAATGTAGCTGAGGAATGTGCATATTCTAGGATTACTCTGTTCTTTGCATAAGGTCAGTTCTTCTCTTTTTGTTTCTAGAAAAGAATAATCCAAACAAGTGGTTCTCCAATTTGATTAGGCATCACAGTCACCTAGATGGCTTTTTAAAACAGACTGCTGGGCCCAACCCTTTCCCCCTGCATTTCTCCTTCAGTGGGTCCTGTTTTGGGGCTGGAGGATATGAATTTCTAGCAAGTTCCCAGATGCTGCTGCTGTTGATTCCAATGCTGCTGGTTCAGGCTTCAGGAATCACTGACCCATATACTACAGAAGCACTAGCTGGCTGACTAATCTCCTGTATGAGGGAGAATAAAAGGCATACTGATATTTAATGTCTAGAACTTAGCCATACAATAAAAATAACAGAATGAATATGCATATTTGTTTTAAACCCAAAGTATAAAGACACCTTTTCTTATATTCAGATTATTTTCATAGACCATAAGTTAAAACTGCTAAAGAAGAGAAAGCTATTGATATTCTATCAGAGTATATAAAAAGGTTAATTATGGCATGCACATCTTAAAGATCCCTTTGCTATGTGAGCCATATCCAGAAATACTTGCCATACGACTGAAATAGAAATGATTATATGAGTAAATTATCACCCACACTCCTTGCCTGCATTATTTCATACCACAAGCCTTTTCTCTTTTCAAGGAATAATGGTTTTACATTTTACTTTGTGATGGCACTCTAATTGCTAAATATAATAGGAGCATTATGCTACAAAGTTAAAAGATTCCAAGTGAAAAGATAAGTCAAATATAGTAATCTCATCCAGCCAATAATTCTTTAAAGTGTGTTCCTCTTTTCTTTTCCAGCTGTCCCCCAATTGTGAGCTCTCACACAATCAAATGAAACTGACTACTTCAGTGGAGAAAAGCTAAGAGGGACCTTGGAATTTTTCTAGTCCAAGAGTCTGTATGTAGGAAACACTGGCCAAATCTGGTCCATTCCTTGTTTTTATAGATACAATTTTATTGGAAAATAGGCATGCCCATGTTAATTGGGAAATAGCCATGCCCATCTGTTTGCCGGTTGTGTGGCTACTTTTACACTATATGATAGTGAAATGGTTGCAACACAGACCATGTGGTCCAAAGCTAAAAACATTTACTATCTTGCCCTTTATCAGAAAATTCTACTGACCCCTCCTCTAGTCCAACCTACTCACTTTTCAGGTGAGAAACGAATCCTGAGAAAGAAAGCTGTAGCTCTGGTTCAAGCATTCAAACAGAAACAGGAGGCAGAAGGCCAGGCATCATCCTCACCAATGCCTGTATGAGCTTTATTCCCCCAAGACAGTCAGAGCTGCCCTTCCTGTATTATTTGAGAAGGGAGCATTGGTGTAAGCTTGCATCTCATTGCAATTTTCAAGGAGCCCCTCTAAATGACAACCCTCTCCCCAAAAGCAGTGAGACAGAAGTGTGTTTTAATGTTACTCCAAAATGTACAAAGCACATTATTAGTAGCTGAATATTTGAGGCTTGTTTCTAATAATGAAAAAATTCATTTTTCAATGATGAGAAAATCATTAGGATGATTTTGTCTTTCAGAAGATACCTATATTGTGTCACGTAGCTTTCTCAAAAGTATCCAAAGCCTGCAAGAGAATGTGTCTGGTGATGGGAATTCTTATTTTCTCAAGTTGTATTCACCAAACTGGCAAAAGTATAAGAGCATATGTGTACATGTATAAGTTAACATAAGTATTTTTACATAATTCATGTATCCATGTCTAAAATAAAATGATACAATAATGCTAGATGTCCCCTAATCTCTTATTTGCATGTTAAGGAAAGTATATCTGTTCTGCAAACAGGAACCCAAATTCTGTGGTTTCAGGTGAGTGTACAGAATTATATAATGAATTGAAAAGGAGTATTTTCGTGAAAGGACCATTATTTTATGTGTTTATTCATTGGCTTTTTAATGGGTACCTCCTGTGTGCCAGGAACCCCCTGTGCTGAAACAGATACACACAAAGAGGCCAGAGGATCTCACAGTGTTATGCAGGAGGTCCTCATGTAAAGATACCCGTAGTCTTATTAAGCTGTTTCTCTGCTATCTTGAATTGGCATACATCTAATAAGAACTTTTCTCTCTGCCTGGAATTTAGTAAGTATCCAGTAAATCTATGAATAAGTGGGTGAATGAATGGATGAGCAAGTGAGTGAGTGAATGCACAAAAGGCAGAGGTATGAACCACTTTGAGCTGTTTAGAGAACACTTTATATGTCTGGAAGATAGGATTTGGGAAAGAAGGGTTGGACATACTGGGAGAAGAGACTAGGGAGGTGGGTCAAGTTAAGATTATGGAGTACCTGCCGGGTGTGGTGGCACATACCTATAATCCCAGCAAATCAGGAAGCTGAGGCAGGAGGATTGCAAGTTCAAAGCCAGCCTCAGCAACTTAGGGAGGCCCTGTCTCAAAAAATAAAAAGGGATGGGGCTGTGGCCCAGTAGTTAAGTGCCTCTGGGTTCAATCCCTGGTACCCCACCACCACCACAAAAAAAAAAAAAAAAAGAAAGAAAGATTATAGAGTACCATGTATACTAACCTAGGTATTTTTAATAATTATTTCAGCAATTCCATGTGTCAGTCCTGTGATAGGCTCTGAGGATATATGATTTGGCTCCTGCCCATCTGAACTCTACAGTTCTCACTGAAGCAATACATAAGAAATATTCAAAAAGTGTTAGGCATTATTATTATTGGAGAAAAGTAATTGAAAGTGTCATGAAGAAATACAGAAGATGAGGAGGACCAGAGTGAAATGGTAGGCAACCAATAAGACTTGCAGATTCCAGGAAGGTCCATCTAGTAGAAGAGTGGGTGAAATTGAGGTTGGAGAGGAGGCAGAGGTCAGGTCATGGAGAGTCTTTTGCATCATTGTAAAATTTGGGGCTGTGGCCTAAAGTCAGTAGGAACCAACTAAGGTATTAAGTTTGGGAATGATAAAATCAGAGTCTTGTTTTTATAAGATGAAGAGACATGGATGAATTCAAGAGACTATAGAAATTGAATAACAAGAATTATTGATTGATTGACTGTAAAATGGAAAGAAAGTTAGAAGATGTCTCCCAGATTTCTGGATTGAGCCACTGAATGAAGAACGTATCATTTACTCGTATAAGAACATGAGTTGAACAGCAGTGTTTCAGGAGCAAAGATGAGAACAGTTGAAGTTGAGGATCAGAAGAGATGGCTATGGAGCTCATAATATGAATGAACATGGAACCTGGGCATGGATGAGATCTCAAAAGAAATGTATAATGTGAGAAAACAACCAGGATGGAACTCGGGGGGGTAGAAGAGGAACCCAGAGAATACTGAGTAAGCAAGAGAGGTCAAAGCAACTTGTTAAAAATAGGAGACGGTGATGTCATAGGAACAAGAGAGGATAGGGAGGAGAAAGGAAGAAGAAGGAGGACATGGTCAGTATTGTCAAATGTGTCTTTGTTTTTTAATAAGGACTGGAAATGATCCACTGGATATAGCAATTAGTAGAGCTCTGATCAGGGCCATCTAAAACTCTCCTAGATCTTGAAATTGCTTGTTTCTGGAGATCCTACCCCATATTATAGCAAACATTGAAATGCAACAAATTCCACATTAAATTGTTTCATAAAAGATTTAAGGTATTAAATATTTCCCTTTGAAACTATTACTAATTTTTTCTAGGGTGTGTGTGTGTGTGTGTGTGTGTGTGTGTAATTAAGCCCATTCATTTTTCTTTAGATCTCAACCATTTTGTAGTTTTCTTAAAAACCCTGAGGACCTTCACTCTTATTAATAGTAACCACATTCAAAGAAAGCTACAGTGAGTTATGGAGTAAATGAGTGATGAAGCAGACAGTAAGCATGGACTTCTCTTTCATAGATACAACTAGGAAAGAACAAAAAGGGAGAGAGACCAAGAGTGCTGCAAAGTCAAGGGAAGGTCTGATTTATTTAAAATTAGAGCTCTTCACATGGATTGGAAGAAAATAGCAAGACGCAAACACCAAAAACAGGTTGATAATTGAGGAGAGAGAAAGAATATTTGCTCAAAATGCTGTTTGAGGAGATAAGTGAATAAGAAGAGATCCAGAGCTAGGAGTATAGATCAGTGGTAGAGTGCTTGCCTAGCATGTAAAAGATCCTGGGGTTAATTTCAACAACCCCCCCCCCCAAAAAAAAAAAGAGAAAAGGGATTTAGATTAGTTGATTTCACCTTTTCTAAAGTCCTTCTCTGTGTCTAGATGAAAGAAGGACAGGAAATAGATTGATGTGCACCTGATATCTATTGTTAATGATGAAATGTTAAAATCAAGTCTTCTTCAAGTAACTCCAGCACCACCATTCAGCACTGTTCTTCTAAAGATCTGGGACTACAGTGAGAACACTCTTACAGCAGTTAACAGCTCCATAGTTCATAAATAACCCCAAACTACCCTGTTATGAAGAGTGCTATAGAGATGCCTATTGGGGTTTGACCCCTGTTTTTTTTTATGAGCAAAGAAAAGGCAAGTATTCTCTGGGAGTAAAATGCCCACCTATGTCAAGTGAATTGATTTGTCAAAAGCACCATCTGGTAGATGAGTTGATTTACACTGACGAGACAGGAGGTATATGGAAAGTGCATTAACTCTTTGGGGCCACTGGGGCAGCATTAGTAAATCATTGCTACAGTACTAAATGGTTCTCCTAATGGCCCCAAAGAGTAAATGCATCCCCCAAAGAGTCTCAGATGGCCCCAGGTGGTCGTTTGCCCTCTGAGAGTCAGGATGATTACAAGTGCTTTTCAAGAGCTAAGTCACTGGCCCAATTTCTACTTTACAGATAAGGAAACTGAAGGGTATTCTAGGCCACTTGGTGCCAGTTAATAACAGAGCTTAGATTAGATATTAGCCAGCTAAGGTGGCTAGCTAATAATTAGCGTTGCTGCTGTGATACCAATAAGAATTCTAGTGATCATGTCAGTAAATGTATGTCATTCAAAATGTGATCATTCACAGTAAAATAACCCACATTTATTCCCATGAAATGGGAATTATTCCTATTTGGTTGCAAAACGATTGACTAGAATGTTCTTTTACAAAAACATGATTTTAGTTGTGCTTTTTGATGTTGTTAGGTTGTTGTTGTAGAAATAGAAATGAAAACTCAAGTTGATAAAGAAGATAGAAAGCCTTTCCCTAACAGCTGTCAGGAGTGTGTCTCAAGTTTGTGTGTTTATCAGACTTATACATTAAACAAATTGGATCAGCTTCGGAGGTGTTGTTCAATAGGCCATGAATGTTTCTGAGCTAAAAGGCACATGCAGATCCTCTATGAAAGGGTGCTTATTTTACAAGTGAAAAAAAATGACCCCAATGTGGCCTACCCAGGTCTTTTGTCTTAAGCTTAGGAAGTGAGAAAGCCCTGTTACCTGAAAAAACATGGAAAATAGGTCAGGGGCTCCCAGAACTTCAAGTCTGGAGGGGGGAGAAAGATATCATTATGCTATCTTTATTATTATTATGACTCAAGTTTGTCATTTTTATTATGAGTTTGTGTTAATAAAAGGCCACCAATTCTTTGTAAAACATAGTTACTAGGCATCCCCACCTTAAAAAGAAAAAACATGTAGAGGGGGAAAAAAAAGCAAGAAAAAATAGTTATCAAATGTTAAGCATGTAAAGCTTGAAGCAGAATTCTGTTCCAGGACTTATCCACTTTTAATCCTCAAAGCTTACTTTGCATGGCTGAAGGCTTCTAGGAATTTTGTAAGTAGATGTGTAATTGTGAATTTCTCTAGAAAGAAAAATAAAATCTGCAACAATCAAATTGCATTCCATAAACACAATTAACTCTTGATATGTTTCATCAGGCACCCTTGTAAAATATGAATGTGTTACTATAAATCTTACATATAAGTGATGGTCTGTGTAATTCTTGCATAAAAATGGTAGTTTTTTGGTCAGTGGATCAAAAATCAGGGCAGCTCAGTGTTCTGAGATTACATGGAACAGGACATTGATTTTGTTTTGTTTTGTCTTTTCTTGTGTTTGGTGATTAGATTTAAGACATAGATGCCAAAATAGTCTGTTTTGATCAAAATTGAGGCTTTCCCTGTTGAAGTCTTGGCTGAGTTCAGTGAGTTTTGCAAACACAGAAAAAGCAAACTTGAGTACAGGCAGAAGGGAAATCTAAAAAGGAAATTGATCTTTCATGACTAAATAAGAGATACTTATGATTATTAATCAAAATAAGGCTATGGGTTAAACAATTATAATTGCAATCAACTCTTAGGGAATTTGGGACTTCTCAAATACCTATGAATGAAGAATAGTTGTTAATGAGTTTATTCATTAAAAATAATCCCTTTCATTTATATTTTCTCTTACATATTACAAAGTTCTTTCACCTAGTAAGACCATGTTTGATGTTCATAACAAGTGTGAGGTGGGTAGGGAAGGTACTATTTGCCTATTTAACAGATGAGTAAGTTGAAGCTGGGAAAGGTCCAGAGCTCTTTTCACAGATAACACTGCTTCTAAGTCCCATTAGCAGTCCTTTTGTGATATATAATCACTGCTTTGCTCAAGTAAGGGCCAAGCCTTCAAAAGTGCTTGTCATTTAATATAAATGTGCCCTGAAAGTATAAGGAAGTATGCCAGTGACATACCTTTATGAAATTCAAACAGATTATCTTTTTGTTGTTGTTGTTTAGCAATTAACTGTACAATAAATTAAGAAGAGCACAGATCAAACATATGTTTTCAGTTGATTGTTGGGATACAAAGAGTGCCATAATTAATGAATTTGTTAATGGTTCTTCCCACTTTGCTCAGTGCCCAGTTGTCAATGCCAATGAATTTTGGACTTGGGCCATAACATTTATCTGTTTCTCCAAAAGCCAGTTTCTTTCATATTCAAGCTAAGGATACCAAGTAGCACAGTGCACTTTTGCCAGCCTGACGGTGGTTCTGAATGCCTCCACACTGGTGCTCCCTAAGAATGGTAAAACATTCTTTACGTGCCAGCTGTCGTGTTCCTTTGATCCCCCAATTTGCATATGGTACGTTACTGAACAGGAGTTTTTCTTTCTGTTTCACCAAATGCAGGTGTGCAGTCATTCTAAGAGCATTCTCAAGATCAGCTATATAAATTGCCCCCTAGGTCCAAAGTCTGAAAAAAATAGTTTTTCATTAAAACAATTAAAAAACCTACAATGTTTGTACTTCACTTTTTCAGTCTTCTAAAAGTCTTCCTTCTGCCAGTAGCAACCTCACAAATGGCATCATTTGTGGGAAGAGTTGGCAATTATTTTTCTAGCCTGTGTAGGCTAGAATGTGGGAAAAGAACTTCCAAAGCCATACATAAATAATGAGATGTATTGGCTCACTTTGCTTTCTGAAAAATACCAGCAAATTTATCCTTCATATTTACCTTTAAAATCTTCCGGGATACTTAGGAAGTTTTGGACTCTTATCTTCTCATGCATTATTTTTCTCCTGCAGCCGTTTTCTATAAAATGCACTTATTTCACTCCAACAACACCAAACTGAAATACTTGGATGGAAAAAAAAGTGTTTCTTTCTTCCTCAGTTACATTTATGTGCACAGATTTTAACTGGGTTAAAAGACACTATGCACCCCTGGACTTTACAGAAAGTCTGAGCTTATTAAAATACAAAGTATCTTTAGTCTTAATTCAGTATGGTTGTAACCAGAAGTCCTAAGGATATATGAAAGATCAAATATTTACCCTATGTGCAAATTAGATCCCAATAATAACGGATTACTTACCCTAGAGTTCAGTTAAAGTGTCAAAAATCATATTACATCTCATATAAAGAAAAATACGTGGGGCTGGGGCTGGGGCTCAGGGGTAGAGCGCTCACCTCGCATGTGCGAGATGCTGGGTTCAATCCTCAGCACCACACAGAAATAAATAAATAAATAAAATAAAGGTATTATGTCCAACTACAAGTAAAAAAAGTTAAAAAAAAAGAAAAGAAAAAATGCATGATTTTTCACATATTTTTCATTGTTCAGATTTCACCATCAGATACAAGATGATTTTAACATTGTTTCTTATTAAATATAAATTTTATTGATATGAATTATTACTTTACACCAAATTCTCAACATCATTAAATTAAAATATTAAGAAGTAACACAAATATTTTTTCTAAGTAACTCCTTTCATTCTTAAGCTTTGTTTAAAGCTTTGGCTAAATCCTTGAAAAACAAAACTTTTTTTCTGCCTTTAAAAAAATTAGCTCCCAAATTAAATCTTATAATACACTCATGATTGTTCAACTTTTATAGAAAGGAAAGAAAAAGCAGTATTGTCCTTTCTCATTGCTACAAATCCATAAGTTGTTGCAATAATGCTTAGATCAGAAAGCAATACCTTCTTTTATATTATATAGTGTCCTGTCGGCTGTGCTCAGATTGCCAGCCTCTCCCTACCTGCCCCAGCTACTAGATGGATCACTCCTCTGGTTGTTACATCAAGAGCCAGTGCTGGTAAAGTGGGGGACACTGACACAAATGAACTCATACACCAACTTTGGGCCCAGACAGATTTGAGAGGGTTCTAGTTTTCATGGGCTTTTCAGAGAAAACAAAAGAAAAACCAATTTTGTGCCATAGGCCTGGGCAGTTTTTCCAAATTCTTTCATCTTAAATATGCCTTCTGATCAGCCCCCATCTTTCTGTTGATCAGGCCACTGGGAGAAACACAAGGATTTTTGTAAAATGGATTTGTCCTTCCAGGAGACTGCATTCCAGGTATGAAATTATAACCCCATAGCCTTTCCCAAGCCTACTAAGGCACCTTCCCTCACTGTCCTTCTCTGGAGCTCACTCCCACATTCCTTTTACGCATGGGTCTTTTTCTTATCTACTTTAAATGGTGCCAACTTGCTTTCTTCAGCAAATTGTTGGTGCTAAATAAATGGTGTGATTTATAGTAATAATGGTGATGATAATGAATCTTAAAACACCTAACTAATCCCAGTGAACTCTCTGTGATGTTAAGGCTGTGGAACACATGGTTGACTAACAGTGATAATGACTGAAAGTGAGGTGATAAATTACTATGCAGATTGTCAATGGCTTAAAATTGTCTCAAAAGGAGGACATTTCATCACAGACCAATCCCAATTAAATAAATATATGTGTAGCATTACAGACACACAGGAGTCTATGTGTGTGTGTGTGTGTGTGTGTGTGTGTGTGAGAGAGAGAGAGAGAGAGAGAGAGAGAGAGAGAGAGAGATTTGTTTTCAATAACTTGCTTCATAAAATACAGGGACACCAAGCAACTTAGACAAACACTCCTAAGGTCAAGGGCCATGGGAGGTAAGAATTAAGGTTGTGTTTGCTCTTTCTTGAATGTTGCATTGTTCCTGAGTCTGTAAGCATAACTTTAGAGACTCCACCAATATAAACACAAAACTACCTAGTTATGAGCCTATGTTTACACAGTCTGGATCAAAAGCACAGACACTTGGGTTCATTTGCATTTGCTTGCCAAAACTGTCCTGATTCTTTATTTAAAAAGGAGCAATAATTCATATTATGAATCCATTTATTCTCAAGGTCAGTTTATATTTACAAATTTTATTTTAAAAAGCCTTCACAGTCTTTACCGTTGCCAGCACTTTCTTTTCTTTTGAGTTGCATTGTTCTTTTCTAAGGAACTGATTGTGTGGCAGATCGTCGGATCATTGCAGGGAGCACAGATGAAAAGCCTGTTATTCCAAAGGATTAAATTACAATTCTTAGTGAACCATTGCCAAGCTATTTTTTTTTTTTTGAAACCCGGGGAGGATTGGAAATAGGAAATGTTATGCTGTGAAAAGGGGTGGGAACGGTTGAGTGGAGGAGGAAGAATAAAATACCATCCCAATAAGTGTTATTACATTTTCTTTAAGTAACATCATGAAGCAAATAAAAGATGATAGTAAAATCTACAAACTAGCCAAATGATCAGGAATAATAAACAACTTAATTTGTGAAGAAGTAATGCTATCATGGGATAGATTTCTATTTAATTCTAAAAATGTGAGGAAAACAAACGAGGTAGCATGTACACATTAACACCAAAAAAACAATTAAGATTCCAGCTTCACTTTTGCACTTTTAGAGTTCAAGGCCTATGGGGACAGAGGAACTAAGATTTGCAGATCACTTGACTGTGAGCTCTCTTGAGAAGGATTATAAAATGTATTAGGAGGAAAAAAAAATGAAAGGAAGTCTCTTAGAGGAGAATTAGCACATTCCCAAAAATATGACCTGAAAGCAGAAAGAGAAATTAGTTCTGTTTGATGTTCCAAACACCAGGAAAGTATTAGATAACCTAGGAGGGGACAAGATAAATAACTTTGGGAAAGAAACACCATAAACATGCAATGTTTCAAAACTCAATTCTGAAACATCTATTAATGAACTCAGAGGAAGATTCAGGATATAGGTGCCCAAGGACCTGGAGAAATTAAAGGAGAAAACTGACAATATCTGTGTGCTAATTATAACAGGGAGTCCACAGGATGCCACTGTGACCTCTGTTTGTGTATAAATGTAGGGGTTAGGAACAAACTCCATATGAAATGAGGTACTGAAAAGTTCAAAAACACACATTGAAGATGTCCATGTTTGAGGAACATACAAGCATAATGCTTGAAGTTAAAAAGATGGGTAAGATACAATTCCTGATCTCTAAGAATTTGCAGTATTTTGGAGAAAAGAGAGACACACAGTCAGATGACCACAGTAAAACACTTGAGCAGATACTATAAAGATAGGTAACATAAAGCAACCTGAAGAACTGTAATTCACTTTGGAGAAATTAAGAGATGTTTTAAAAGGGAGTAAGTAATATTTGAATTGGGTCTTGAAGGATGAATAAGTGTTATCTAGACACAAAGAAAATGGGTGCAAAGATTAGGTGCATGCAGTGTGTGAGTTCCGGGTGCATGGGTTGGGAGAGCCAGCAGGAAGCAAGATTGGATGGTGCTGGAATCAGATTGCAAAGGGTCTTTGTATTTGCTAGGTTTTGGCCTTAACCAGCTTAGGCCAGCTTTAAAGAAAGGGGAATGACCCAATCAAATGTGCCTCTCAGAAACTCTGGTTATGAGGGGGAGAGGGAGGCTCAAGTCTGCAGATAGCAGTCAGGAGGCCACTGCTCTGGCAATAGATAAGACATCAGAGGACAGATTTGATATTTTGGAGATGGTATGAATAGACCATAAGTGATTAGATGTTAAGGGTGAGGAAAATTTGAAGGAAACTCCAGCACTAAAGATAGTGATACCACTAACTGAGATAAAGAAGTATGCAAAAGGAATTGCACATACATCATTTGCAACACTGGGGGCAGGGGAGGTTGGCAGGTTTGTTAGAATCCTCTTTGTAGAATGAAGGAGACTCCAGGTCAAAGAGAACTAGCAAGAACTGTGTCCTCACACTACCACACCTTATTGTGTCCTGAAGAAACTCAGGGGGTTAGAAAATATTGGGTTGGAATTTTATTTAATTGCTTACTATTACAAAACTCTATTATTTAAAATAAGCATAGTATATCAAATGTTAATACAATAGAGACTAATAACATGCTGACTTGTCTTACCAGGTTAACTCTGAGTGCAGCCCTCTGAACACAGTTTCTTCTCATTACTTGACAATGGAGTAGGATCCTGAGATTATGAGGCAGCTTGTTTAAAAACTCATATTTTTACCATTTCTAATAACACACCTTTTTAATCAAGAAAATCGTGATACTGTGCAACCAATAAGAAATCACAGAAGTAAATTGGCTGTTGAGACTCATCTCTGATGATTGTCGGCTTGTGTGTATAGCTCAGTGTCAGAATGATTGCTTAGCATGTTCAAGACCCTGGGTTCAATTTTCAGTACAGGGAAAAAAAAATAAGTTGATAATTGTCATCAAAGCCTCTTATTTTAACTTTTGGTGTTTATCAAAACAGTCTTTTCCAACTTGATGATTTTGCATGATTGTGATGAATTTGAATTATTGAAATGTTTGCTAAAAATAGTTTTATTTTATATGTTCCTTCTAATATGAATTGTGATTATTCATATGATTACTTTGACAAAGAATTCCATTTCTATAAAATAAAGTTTTTAAAAACCTGAACTTTGTTTCTTAGACTGCCAACCTAGACTTCAGTCTATTGAGTTTTGTTTAAAATTTTTAAATTGTCCCTTTGCTGTCTTCACACACATGCTTACTCTTCTTCCTGCCTTCTTCTTCTTCCTGTGAGCTTGGGATTTGTACAAGATAATATCAGACACAATCTGGTTTGGCAGCATAATGACCAAAATGTCTCTTCTGTTTTTTATTTTGTTTGATCACAACATCGAAATGCAACAATGGGTGAACTGTTTTGACAGTGGATTTGAAAACACCTGCTTAGTGATGCTGATGTGTGTGAATTCTCATATTTAACATTAACAGCAATTTCTTCTGTCATTTTTACACTTTTATTGCAAAAAGCAGTGGCTTGGTCAGATCCTGGCAAAATACATCCTAAGCAACATTTTTGTGGAGGAATAAAAATGTACATTAATACAATTTATATTTATTTTATTAGTGTACACAATCTTATGTGAACAACAATCAATTTTTCTGTCATATGTAACTTTTTAATGTACTATTTGAACTTCATCAACAGCTTCCTGATTGGGTGTCAAACACTAATCAGGCCCCTCACAAGTATTATCAGGGACTTAAAACATCTTGCATCCATCATAAAGAGTAAGTAACCATAATGACTAATCACATTAGCATAGTTTAAAAATGCAGAGCATGAATAGCTTTTTCCCCAAGATTTGTAGTAAAAACCTATGCACAAAAGGACTGAAATGATTCATTATACCACTAACTTGTTTATATTATAAGACATTTATGTGCCTGGCAAAATAAAACCATAAAACTGCCATTAATAAGTAGAGGGAGGAGGTTCTGTTTTTAACCAAATTACATGAATTTATGATGAATATATACAAAAATATTCCAGGGAAGAGATACTGCTATCCCATTATGTCGTCCTAGGACGTCACAAAACCCAGTTCAATTATAGAACTTTTTAGTAATGCACACTTTGTACTTCCCAATTAGACTATAAGTAAATTTAGCAACTTATGAATCAGATTCTGCCCTTAAAGCTAAATTGTAAATTGCATGTGGAATCACTATGTATTAGAGAAGCACAGAAAGCTAAGGGAAATTTTATTCTTAGGGGGAAAAAAACCCTCAAAACCAAAAACACCCCCGTTTTTTATAACTACTTACACATTTAAAAACCTTACCACCCACATGGAAATGAGTTCACTGGTTTCTTCTCAGAAGTTTGGGATATCTGCATTAAAACTAAATTATTTTGCTAAATGTTCATTACTGAGTAACAAAGCAAGGTGCTTCAGATGCAGTTGTGAAAAATGACACACATACAGTCTTTGCCTTCACAGGGCTTAGTAAGAAACATAGAAAAGGAAACAGATATTTAAATGGCAGCATAAGGAGTTCTACCGAACTACCAGGCAAGGCTTCCTGGGGTAATGCCAGCGTGAATACCTGGAAGATAAGCAGGAGCTCACCAGGTAAAAGGACATGAAGGTACAGTCAAAAATATTGCAGGCAAAGGAGAGTAGCTTATGTGGAACATTTTTCATTATTGAATATTATAAAATAAATGTTGACTGCATACAACTAAATTTTATATTCCAAAAATATATATATAGCAAGAGATAAAGCTAGAAAACATTTTGGGCTCCAGATTCATCCACTTAAATATTAAGGGGGTAGGGTGATGTCAGTGTCCAAGATGCACAAGGTATCTGCTATTAGGGAGTTTAGTTGAGGAGACAAATATAAAAATAATCAACATAATAATATCCAATTCCAATAAATGCAAGGAAGAAAACAAACAAGTTTCTAGGAGAATAATCTGCTTTAAATAGATGAGGATGGCATCTCTGAGGAGGGGGGATTTGAAGAATAAGAAAGGTCAGATCATGAAGATCTGTTGAAGCATATCAGGGAGTTGGGGCTTTATCTAGAGGCTTATCTACAGTTATAGGTTTCAAGCAGGGGAAAGATGCAGTCAACTTGCATTTGAGATGTCACTCTGGTTACTCTGCAGAATATGGAGATAAACAAGGTAGGGAGACAGCAGGTAGGGAGACCAGTTGGATGGCTTTTCCAGTAATCTAGGTAAGGGATAATTGCCAAGTACTAGAATATCTTGGTAACAGTGGTATTAGGCAGGGAAAATATGAAAATACTTAACAACCCTTCTAGCATGAGCACTGACCCATCAGAATGGATACTAGACCCAGCACTGGAGTAGGACTCTATGGTCTTTTCAGGGGCAGGCAGGGTAGAGCAGGAGTATAACAGAGGTAGAATCAGCAAGGCAGGGGCTTTGCCCCTCAGTCTTTACAACCAATGTGGAAGCATGTCATCAATATTTTAGCAACAGGTGAAGCTTTACCTGCCTGGGACTTAGAAATAATGAGCCAAGGAAAAATTTAGGGGATGAGTAGGAAAGAGAATTTTGGTAATGCAAAGGAAGCAAACTAGTATATATTAGACTCCTATCACATGCCAGGCTCAGCTCCAGGTACTGGATATATCATGGTAAATAAAATATGCCTATTGGTTAAAAACACATATAGTACCAGCAAAGAGCAATCACTGTCACTCCACTATGTTTTGGCAATGCAAAAGGGAACAAAGGGGAAGATCTAGTGATTGGGTTCTGGTTTCTGCATGTGCAACCAGGTAAATTCATTTATATACTCAATATATTTACTCAGCATTTGTGCCTAAGACACTTGAGAGACTTGAATTGTAAAGTGGCATTTGGTTATAGAGTAAGTAAGTAGGGGAAAGAACTGGGCTGAAGAAATCAGTTTGGGAGTTTCCAGCATAGAGATGTCATTTTAAACTACAGAACACATGAAGTCCCCTAGGGAGATAGGAGGGAGAGAAGGAACAGAAGCCAAGGCAGAACCCTGCCCAAGTCCAACATTTAGTTTATGAAGAGAAGAAGCTTTAATGGCTGAAGATTAGTAGCTACTGCTGTTCAAAGTAAAGCAATCATGTGAAGTTGCAGAAGCCGAGAGTGAGGAGTGTTTCCAGGAGGAGGGAGTGGCTGGCTGTGTCGAAAGATGTGGAGAGATTAAGAAAGAGAGGACTGAAGTCTCTAAGGGATTTAGCAACATGGAGATTGTTGGTGACCTTAATAAGGGCAATTTTAGTAGGTGGTAAGCAAAGAGGCTGTTTGGCTAGCATTGAAGGTAAAAGAGAAGTGGGCAAAGAGACATGGTGAGTACAGAGCAACTTTTTGCAGTGATGTGTAAGTGGGGAATCCAGTAAGGTATTTGTATAGATTCCAGGTGTCTGCAAACTGGCACACCTGGCCTCTTTTTGCAAATAAAGTTATATTGGGACACAGCCATTCCTATTCATTTATGAATACAATACAATAGTCCAGGATTGCTTTTGTGCTATGATGGAGTAGTTCAGTAGTGGTGAGACACCTATGACCCTCCCAAAGCAAAACTATTTATAGAAAAAGTTTGCCAGTGCCTGGATCAAGCTAAAAGATTACATGCCCTAACCCATTTTACTAACCCTGGGAAACCGAATAAATATATACATATATAAATGCATAAACCAAACAGATGCAATCTATTTCACCATGCAAAAGTGCCATGGAAAGTCTCTTGGGTCAATTTACTGATTTGTCCACAAAAAAGATAGCAATTGTTCTTTGCTGATCCTATATGCCTCGTTTTAACAATACAAATAAGCATATTTTATTCACCCGAACATAGCCAGTACTTGGAGCTGAGTCTGGCACATGAGAAATGTCTAATACATACTAGTTGAAACAAGGAAGGAAAAGGTGTTGGACTAGGGGGTCACTTGGGGTAAGAGTAGGGGATCTTCTGGGAAGGAGAGATCTTTCCTGGTGGGGAAAGAGAGGGTAAATTGTGTTATATATATTTATGAATATGTCACAGTGAACCCCACTATTATAATAAAAACATGTAAAACATAAAACATGATATATGCACTGTGGAATTGTTAGAGTGAAGTCCACTAATTTATACAATATAAGTTAATATTTACAGTAATGTTTACAAGAAAAAAAAAGGGTGGATAGGGAATGATTTTTAGATTTGAGTAGATAGCAGAGAATTCCCTGTATAAATGAGCTTAAATGCAACCATCCCATTGCAGTTTGTGGAGACTGAACTAAATCCCATTCCTCTAGAATTAATTTGGAAGGGAGGTAGATAGGTTGGGGAGAACAGGCTAAGGCTCATGACAAGGGTATGCTTGATGTGAAAACAAAATCACAAAGAGGCAGTTTGTAGCTTGGCAGCAGGAAAACACAGTCCCAACTGCTCTTTATTTGTTGTGATGGAACAGAAAGTAGAGATGAGCTGAATTTATGTATAGCCCAAGCCAACTTATCCCTCACAGGAACAGGAGTTGGTCTGTTAAAAAGTATGTTAAAGCAACAAATCAAAAAATGGTGTTTTCCACAAACTTAATTTTAAAAAAATAAGTATATATCATCAGTTAACCAATCTTTTGACAAAAGTGTGAGGCCTTTTCTTTGAACACCAGGCATTGCACTTAATTAAAATACATTTCTGAGGTTAACTACCATTTAAGGTGGTATGGGTTTTTTAAAGGAGAGTGAGAACTTATAGATAAGTGGTGATCTGAACCCCAAATCCTTCTAGATTTTTCCCCAAAATATCTTGTAATCACATCACTCATACTTTGTGAAGTTTCAACTCACTTTTATAGGAACAACCCTTTTCTTCCATTTCATCTGTTTCTATAATATATCATGAAATCACATCATTATAATAACAAAATGCAACTGCCATAAGCAGATTTAGGATATAACAATTGCTTTTCAGGGAGCATATCAGGGCATCACCTACTAACTTTGTTCTGTGTGTGGGAACATTACGATACAAAGGAAATAGAGAGTCTGTGATTCTGGTGAGTTCAGGGAGGGGAGGCAGGTTAAGGGTGTTTTTCATCAAGGGTGGTGCAAGCATCTTACAGGCCCCAGCTGGTGCTCCTTGAGTAACTGACAAGCTGCCAGCATGGCTGGGTCCCCTGAATATTGACTTGGGGCAGCTGTCCCAAGTCATCCTACTCTAGGGACCTTGGAGTATTGTGTGTTGGAAACCACGCATTAAGCACTGGCTTTAGCCTCTTCTGGAATGTAGTTTGTGGAATAATAGATTATTCCTACTAACAATGCAACTTTCAGAGACTTATAACTATGAGAAACTGGCCTTACATCTCCCATCACCGATTTAGCTTTGTAAAGCATACTTAAAATTCTCAAACTGCTGGATCTAGACAGAGACAGTAAAATCTCAGTAAGCATATTCTGGCAGCATGTCACCTTGTAACTAACAAAGAATACCCAGAGATCATGGAACATAAAAGTTAGAAATCAAAGCAGTGGTTAATATATTACTGTGAACTGAGACTGGGAAGCCCTCGGTTCTGCAGCAAATGCCTAGTAGGATTTCTAACCTATGTTATGCAAAAATTGGGTTCAGATAAATGATCCTATTCCCTATTATTAATATTTTGGAAAATTATTTACAATAGTTTTGGAAATTAGGGAAATAAGATTGCTGTCTGAGAGTTAACTATCAAATCAAGAATATCATTAATCAAAAACATATATGCAAATTTTAAGAGACAGAATGTTTGCAATATGAAAACCTTTATAATATTAAGTATTCTACATTGAGACATTAATGGTAGAATTTGAAGGGGCCTGAAAGGCCTAAATACCTTCTTTGACAGATGTAGATATTAAGACTCAGAGAGGCTACATAATTTGTTCAAGGGCCCAAGACCAGTTATGAGCTAATCTAGCCTATAATACAAATCTCTTAGTTTTTCTCATAACACCCTCCCTCTATGTGGAATTTTCTGATAAATTGAGGTCACTCCATCCTCAGTGATCTGGTTACTGTGACTAAGTTATTATCCCATAACTCAATGATATAACACAACTATTCATTATGCTCACTGAGTCTGTGCATCACAGATTCAGAAAGGCGCTTTGGAGATGGGTTCGCTCTGGTCTTTGCTCCAAGGCTTACTCACTCACCTGTCTTCTGATTTATGATGGTTATGGCTGGGAGATCAACTGAGGCTGTGGGCCAGAACACCTACTAGCCTCTGCATGTACCCTGAGCTTCCTCACAACATGGTGACTGGCTTCCAAAGGGTAGCATCACAAGAGAGAGCCAGACAGAGAGACCATATTACCATTTATGACCCATCTTGGAAGTTATACAATGTTAACTTCCACCCTATTCTTTTTCGTTGAAGCAGCCTTAAAAACCCACCCCAGTTCAGGGGAAAGATAGTAGACTTTACCTCTTAATGAGAAGCAGCAAGGTCCTGGAAGATCATATGGGACCAGATTTACTGCTGTGGCCACTTTTAGAAATTACAGTCTGCTAGAATTAGAATTAAAGGCATTCTTTGCAAGAAGAAAACTGGAGGGAGAAAAAAGGCAGCAGAACAACAACTAACAAATCATACCTGAAGGCTGAGTGTGCCTGCTCCCATTCCTTTCCCTCTGGGGAACTTTGCAATCTGTGCTTACTGCAAATTGAACAGGAATAAAGCATTTTAACTCATCGTGATTGAAGCTTTTATTTCATTTAACTGTCTAGTTTGGTGTGTTGGAAAGTATGTTTATAGGATATATCCCTAGCATAAAAGCCTTCACAATGAGGAAAAAGGGAGAAATTATTTTAATTGAAGAAATTTTTAAAAAATAGATCATGTACTAGACTATAAAGAAAACAGCAATAAATCTCTTAAGGCACAAAGTACACAGACATATTCTCTGGCCACAGAATAATAAAACTACAAATTAGGAACAAACATTTAAACAAAAAATTCCCACCCACTTAGAAATTTAAAAATACTCTTCCTCATATCTCTTGGGAATAAAGAGGGAAATATGATTGCAATTATAGAATATATATAAATAAGAATAATGAAAATGTTACAAATCAAAAGACAAGTGACATGCCTAAAGCTATATTTAAGAGGCATATAAATCAAGAAGGAGTGAGTTGTAACAACAGTACCAGCTGCAATGGCTGACACAAGAAGTGTCAGGCACTGGCCTAGGAGCTTTACATGTATCATTTAATCTTTATAGCAACTTTCAGGTAGATACTATTATATTCTTTCTCAATTAACTGAAGAGGATATTGTGGCATGGAAAGGATGAGTGATTTGAACAAGATCGTGCGACTCGTCCCTATTGCATGCCCAGAGTGTTTCTGGGCTCACTGGGGTTATAGTTGTGACTGAGGCAGGCAGAGTTCATGCTCTTTCTTGTTACTGCTGGGCAGGAGCAGGAGTTCTGGCTTCCCATCAGGCCACCACTGATACCATCCAGGCAGGGAGGGGGAGAAGTAGCTCATTACTGCTCCACACATGGCTCCACTGATAGGGGGTTTGAAGGTGGCCTCATTACTGCTGGGTCATGGTGAAAGCCCTGAAGCTCCACTAGGTCTGAGTGGATGGCACCACAACAGGAAGAGAAGTCTGTTACCGCCAGGAGGAGGTGGAAATCCAGGCTCCATACATGGTCTCTATTGGCACTGGGAGGAAAGATTTGGTCACTCCTGCCTGACATGGATGAAAATCCCATCTCCTACTCTGCATTCTTTCACACCACCTTGGCAGCTGTGTTGGAGCATCTCATGCAGCCAGGGGAGGGCTGAAGTCTAATCTCCCCACCAGGACTTTGCTGGCACGCAGGGCAGTGGAGGCAACATTTTTTCTGTTGTTTTGCTGGAACAGAGTAGTTGTTGTCTGAAAGTTTTCCATTTTGCTAGGCTGACCCTTTCCTGTTTTTTGGCTAGACTGAACAGGCTTTTGTTGAGTCCCTTTTGTCTTTGCCTATTGGTTGCTAGCTTGTTCTGCACAACATCTGGGACATGTGAAGCAAATGAATAAAGAGCAAAGGGGACTACCCCAGCTGAATGCCTTCTTCCTTCCCATCTCTCGATTTTCTTAGTGTTTTTTTTTTAATATGTGATGTGCAGGAATTCTCATTTCACTTGGCTGGTGGAATAGGAAAAAGAATGTCTACTCCATCTTTCTAGAAATAGAAGTCTCCTGTTTTGTTTTAAGAGGAAATAAATCTGACAGCATGTGCCCATTCTCAGAGCAGAAGGCAAGCAGAATGACAGAGAATCATTTCTCGTGATGGGTGGAAGGGGAAAAAGGGATTGGAGTCTATGCACACACAAATACAGTTCATCCCAAGTCACAGAGGGAAAGCTGAGAACAGATTACAAATTCAAGGCATTTCGTAGATTTAGTGGTAGATGAATGAGGAAGCTCTCTAGTGTTGGGTTCTATGGTCTCAATGAACTAATTGTCTCAATAAAATAACCGAGAAAGGAGAGGATCAGGGAAGGCTGGGGATTCACAGAGAGAAGGTATGGACTAGTTATTTTGAAGAGTTGTAGAGTGATCTGACTGGTGAAATACAGTAGGATGGCTAAGCACACTGAAGCTCCATAAATTTAAAACGAATCAGCCAGTATAGTTGCTGGTTTCCCTCCAGGTTTAGGTACAGAGGGGACAGATAGATTTGGGCTTAATCAGTAATTGTTGCCAGATTACATATTAGATGGGCAAAAGGCACAAGAACATGGAAGGTGTACATAAGGAGTGATTATGATGATAAAACACACAAAATCAGACTCGCAGCATTGCTCAGTGGCTCAATGCACTATTTGCACTGTGTTTTGGCACACAGTGACCCTACATAGATTATAATCTGGGTAAGGATGAATTCAAGAAGGTGGACAGTAAACATTTGGGGGTGATTGGTTAGGCAGTCTTAATGGAGTGAAGGATTGTTAAAGTGGGAGTGATGAATCAGAGACTCAAAACAGTAGATATTTGAAACTGAAATTTAGGAGGTAAAACAGATATTGAAAATAAAAAGTTCTAGGGTGTGATATGAGAGTGTGTAGACAAAGTGGGATGGATGGGAGACCACTGGCAAACTTGATACCCTTACTACCCTCCTATTGAAAATAATTTAAAATGATGAATGAAATGTATAAATATGATTTTAAATACATCAATGAATGTTGATGGCATTAAAGTAAGGCCAAAAATGAATTAAAAGCAAGGCCTAGTGATATGACTGAGGTACTGATTCTGTGTTTACACTGAAGACTTTGACAGATTCAGGTGATCATGAGTTCTAGTTTTCACAGCCTTGAGAGAGAAAACTAATAGTTCACAAAATCCAGGACCAGTCCAAAGAAAGTAGTCTAAAAGATGATGTCCTACATAAAGCTTGAAGAGGGTGCTCCAAAGAAAATTGTCCCACGGCAGACAAGTAAGTCCGCCTATCTTAAAGCTTGGCATTGGGTAAAGGGCAAGAAAAATCTTCTGAAAGTTCCTGAGCACAAGCTGGCCTTTATGTGTGTTTTGCTGCCTGAGTTTCACTACCTGGGTGGTCTGGAAAAACTTCAAGCTGAGAATTTAGCTTAAAGTCGCATTCCCTCAGTAGTACCCATGGGCATCTGAGAGAAACAAATGCAAATCCTCTTTAAATGAACTCTCTTCAAGAAGGCTTCAAAAAATTCCCATAGAAATATGAATCCACAGTGAAAAAGCAAAAGCACTATGAGTGATACCCAACACAAATAACAAGCTGCTGAATGTCATTCACAAAAACATTAGCCAGGTATTGGAAATATCAGACAGTGCAAGATTTATATACAGTACATAAGGATGAGAAAGGTAGAAGCTAGGTAATCATTTAAGGATAATGATGATATGTTTTCCATACAGTACAGGAGAATCTATATGTAAATTAGAATTAAGACTTTTAAACAAAATTGCTGTTTTAAAAATATTTTTTATATGTATGGACCTTTATTTTATTTATTTATTTATATGTGGTGTTGAGGATCAAACCCAGTGCCTCACACATGCTAGGCAAGCGCTCAATCACTGAGCCTCAGCCTCAGCCCTAAAAAATCAATATTTTAAAAATGCATTTCTATAGTGTACCCCAATAGAAATTTTTAAGAATGTATAATTAAAACCAGACATTACTTCCATATGTAAAATAGCAAATACTGAAGAATTAATTTCACAAACTTGGTAGAAGACTTGTCCACAGAAAATCAGAAAAGTACTGAAAAAATTAAAGGCAGCCTAAGTAAGGGAAAAGATACTATGATAGAAGGATATAGTATGGTCAAGTTTTCACCTTTTTTCCCCTCCAAATTGATGCATAAATTTATTACATTCAAAACTCCCAACATGGTGGGGTTTTTTTTGTTTTGTTTTGTTTTTTAGAAAGAGGCATGTCATGGGGCTTGACAGATTGATTTTGAAGTGTATCAAAGCTATAATTGAAAATCAGCTGGGAAAGTATTGGTTTTAAATAAGTGATGCTAATTTTCTTTTTCTTTTTTCTTCTTCCTTTTCCCCTTTTATTAGAGTTTAATTAACAAGTAAAATTACATATGGCATGCATGATGTTTTGATATTTGTATATATTATGGAATGATTAAATCAAGCTAATTAATGTATCCATCACTTTACACATTTTGTAGGGTTTTTTTGTTATTGTTTGTGATAAGAACATTTAAGGTCTACTTTCCCAACAAATTTCAAGGACAAAATATGTTGTTAATAACTATAATCGACATATAGTACAATAGAGCTCCAGAATACATTTATCCTGAAACTTTCTCCTCTTTGCCCAGTATCTCTCAATTTACCATTCCTTCAGTCCCTAGTAACCACCATTCTACTCTCTGAGAAATGCCCTTTTCAATTAAAGAAAAGGAAGGATTTCTGAAGCTATGCAGAAAAGCACAAACAGTAAAGGAAAACATTATTAAAGTTAACTACATTAAAACTTCAGCTTTCTGGATAGGGATATAGCTCAGTTGGTAGAGTGCTTGCCATGCATGCAGCAGGCCCTGGGTTCAATCCCCAGCACTACAAAACAAACAAAGAAGCCTACAGCTTTCTATTCATCAAGAGATGCCATGGGGGTGAGAAGAGCCATAAAGTGGCAGAGGGTGTTTGCTATACCTATGTGACAAAGAATTCATTTCCAAACTACATAAAAACTGTAAGTTCATTGCAAAAAGACAATCTAATTTGCTTTAAATGGGAAAAAGATTTGAATGGGGACTTCACTGGAACACACACACACACACACACACACACAAATAGCAAATAAATATATGAAAATATGCTCAACTTTGTAATGAGGGAAATGTAAATTAAAACTATGGTGGCATATTATTTCAATCCTATCAATTTGATAAATATTTCTAAATGTGAAATAAGAATTAGAGTCATCTGCCTACAATCCCAGAGACTCAGAAGGCTGAGTCAGGAGAATCACAAGTTCAAGGCCAGTCTGGGCAATTTAGTGAGATCCTCAGAAATTTAGCAAGACTCTGTCTCAAAAAAAAAA